>NC_136495.1:81244447-81844447 GCF_053919585.1 Euprymna scolopes
TACCAATTATTATGGACTAATATGTGATAATACCAATTATTATGGACTAATATGTGATAATACCAATTATTATGGGCTAATATGTGATAATACTAATTATTATGGATTAATATGTGATGATACCAATTATTATGGATTAATATGTGATAATACCAATTATTATGGACTAATATGTGATAATACCAATTATTATGGACTAATATGTGATAATACCAATTATTATGAACTAATATGTGATAATACCAATTATTATGGACTAATATGTGATAATACCAATTATTATGGGCTAATATGTGATAATACTAATTATTATATATTAAGATGCGATAATAGTAATTATCATAGGCTAATCTTATATAAACAGCTATATGTCTGTTTGTCACCATATTTTCAAACTATTTCCTCAGAAACTAAGGGCCTTAAATGATTAGATTTTTATGGAACATTCTTTTATGGGTCTAGCCAGTTAAAATAGTTTTCAAGGTGTCAAAAATGGACCATAATTAAAAAATATCGTTTTTTCCCATTCATCTCAGTTTATTTTTAATTAGTTCATATGCGTGTCACGTTGGTACAGTAGTAATGTCACCAGCTTTGAATTCTACAGTTTCAGTTTCGATTCTAGGCAGGCTACGATAATCGGCTGAAAACCAGAGCAGTCCTCATCCACCTTTCTGCAGCGTGCAACAATGTTTGGACAAGAGAACTCAACAGCTGTCACACTCTGCTAAAGTGCTGCAAAATACTGCACCCCAGCATGGTCTCGGAGCCAACACAAGATCAATTGACAAAAACTCTGAGTAACCATGCACATTACCTCAGGATGTCTGAAATCGAAATTCCAAAGTTTTGCCAGGTTTTATTTAACCATTTTTTTTTATCTAATCTCTACATTAATCAAATTCTAAAACAACTGTGGCCGTATCTGTGCATGTTTGTTTCTCGCATCTAAGTGACTTACACAGTAGTTTAGTTACTATTAATTGATTATTGAAATAAAAAATGCATAAAGTACTAAAGATGAGCATTCCAAAAATTACAAAAATAATTGAACTACAAAACTAAATCTCCCAGCATGCATTTCAATTTATTCATTAACAACTCATCCACAGTTAGTTGTTGAAAAAAGTAATTATTTTGTAACCTTTCGAAATTTGAATTTGAATGCATTTGAATCAAACAAGTACTTCAACAGAATATGCTTTGATGAACTCATAACACTTGTGCCTCCTTCAGTGTGACTAACCCGAAAAGCAGCAAAATCCCATCCATTCACTGTTGTAGCCCCAAGATGCCGGAAAGCCTTCTACTCTAATAATTTCTTCTCTCGGATTGCTAGGCTTTGGAATTCCCTTCCTGACTGTATTAAACTGCAGAAGTTCAAATGTAATGTGAACAAACATCTGTTACATGTAACCAAACCCCCACCACTGCCCTCCCTAGATAACTCTGCAACAAAACAGGAAGTTTACTTAATGCAAGATAGCCGCTCAATAAAGTTGCTATTTCACTTAGCTTTGTTTTGTCCTCATTCCGATACTAATTCATGAACATAACATGGTGGCAGCGTGCTTACGGAATTAATACCATATAAGAAGAATGGCAGATTGTCAAATAACATGTAAGCAGTATTCCTTTAGGTTTTAAATTCTGTTATGTTTTTTTTTCGTCTTCTACTCGGTTGCTCCCACATAGATATATTACTGACATGCCCTCATCTCATCTCTACAGTTACTTATTATTATTATTGTTATCATTATTATTACTGGGTTGCTGTTGCAAGTAATTCTTGCCTACACTTTTTTCGTTTCATATTGATTAAACAGAACATGCCTGTCTCATAGTGATGTCCACCGAAGAGAATATGGCTACTGCAACGGATATTGTCTCCTTGACTGGTGATAGGTCCGGCTTACACATCAGGGTCCCAGAACAATTCATATTTGGTGGGAATAAGGCAGACTCTTGGAAAATCTTTCATAAATGATGGTCTAACTACTCATGATTGACAGACCTGGACCATAAACCATGAGAAATTCAGGTTGCTATACTTCAGAACTGCCTGAGCGATGACGCCTTGAAAATATACCAGGACATGCAGTTTGACACCCCAAGGACTGAGCACACTGTTGAGGACATACAAGCACTGGAGGAGTATTCCATCAGAATTCTCAATAAAAATTATGAGAGATTTGCATTTCATCAGAAGAAACAGGTTGAGGGAGAGACCTTTGACAAGTTTTACAATGATCTAAGAGTACTGTTGAAAAAGTGTAACTTCTGCGCTCGATGCAGTAATTCACTTCTGCGGGACCAGATTGTAGAAGGTGTCTGTAACCAAGCAAGATCTGCTAAAAATACAAAACCTCACTTTACAGAAGAGTGTAGACATATGCAGAGTGACTGAAATGGCCTCAAACCACAGTCAAGGAATGCGACTAGATACAACCGAGGGATAAGGGTACATAGAACCAGCTGAGTGGAGGAACTAGTCTCCAAAAGAAAATGCTTATTTTGTGGCTATACATGCGTCAAAATGCAGCAGATGCCCAGCCCATGACAAACTGTACCATGCATGCAACGAGAAGAGACAGTTTGAATTCAAGTGTTCCAACATGATGTGAAAACAGTGATACAACACATGAAAACAAGTTGTAGCTGCATGACGAGTACATCAACTAAACACGTCAGCATCAGAGGATGAAGAATACACCTACTAGGTGAAGGTGATAAATCCCGCAAAGACAAAACAGGCAAAAAAGGCCAAATGCCTTATGCTTCTGAATAAAAAAGTTATTTTCCAGATTGACACAGGGGCATCTATTAAAACTCTCCCTAAAAAGTTTGCCAAGAGGATAAAATCTTATAAATTGATAATGCGGAACAAATACTGAAGAAAAATGAAAAAAATCCAAAACACAACAAACCTACTCAGTGGAATTTGTAATTTTCAAAGATGAGGATGACTGTCAACCTTTGCTTGGTCTGCAGGCGAGCATACAAATGGACCTTAGGAAAATAAAACAGAAGAATTTCCACCACATCGCAGCAGTCACCATAGAAAAAAACTATAAGGAGGTGTTTGATGATCAACTCGGCAAACTGCTGGGTGTTGCCACTTTCCAGCTCAAGCCAGATGCAATACCAGTTGTAATGCCTAATCGGAGAATTCCTATAGCCATACGTTCTGAACTGAAAAAGGATTAAGTCAACTGATCAAATTAGAAGTAATTAAATCAGTAGAAAAACCCACTCTGTGGGTTAACCAACTTGTCATCACAAGAAAGAAAAATGGGATAATGAGGATGCCTGGATCCTCACGAGCTCAACAAAGTACTCATGCAAGAGCATTACACCATACAAATTCTTGAGGATGTCCTTCATGACATGAAAAATGCAAAAATATTCACAAAAGTAGACCTATCATTAGGATATTGGCATGTTGAGCTCGATGATGCATTCAGTGACCTGACCACCTTTCAAACATGCTTTGGCTGATACTGTTGATGGTTAACATTTCGCCTAAACTTCTCAGAGATCTTCCAAAGAAAGCTGAATGAACAATTTCAAGACATTCAGGGAGTTATCATTATTGTAGATGATCTCGTCATTTATGGGAAAGACCAAGAAGAACATAACCGGCAGCTCCACAAACTATTCCAAAAAATGCTAAACAATAGGAGTAAAACTTAACCTAGAAAAACTAGAGACCAGACTAAATGTGATCACTTTTATGGGACATCGCATCATCAAAGATGACAATGGAGTCGACCCAGAAAAAGTGAGGGCTATCACTGATATGCCAGCACCAGGAAACATTGGAGTTCTCTGCAGATTCCTAGGAATGACAAACTATATAGGAAAATTTATTCACAAATCTTGCAACAATGACAAAACCCCTTCAGAACCTAACCAAGAAAGAGGTTCCGTGGACATGGTCAGATTTCCAAAAAACAATTTTCAACATTGTAAAAGAAGCAATCACAAACTCACCGATCCTTATGTACGACGACCCCCACAAGAAACTGACTCTTGAGAATGCTGCATGTGGGTAAGTGTTAGGAGCAGCGTTAACACAGGTTGGCAAATCAGTTGTATTTGCAAGTAGATCCCTATCAGATGCTGAACAAAGATAGGCACAAATTGAGAAGATGCTGGTAGTTGTATATGGCCTAGAAAAATTTCACTACTATACCCATGGAAGAGAAGTGACTGACCACAAGCTCCTCATTTCAATCAGCAAAAAGCCCCTATCAAAAGGCACCAAAACGGCTACAGAACTTCCTGCTATAGGCCCAGCAATATAAGCCAGGGAAAGCTATCCCATTGACAGATATGCTGTCACGAGCACCAACAAACATGCAAGAGTTGGAAGAAGTAACGTCAGTGAATAATCTGACAATGCAGCCTATACAAGACCACAGACTTGCAGAGATTCGCCAAAAGAAGAGTCCAACATGAGAAAGTAATCATTAAAGAGTGGCCAGATGATAAGAAAAAGCCTGCCCAATTCGACCAAACTGTTCTTTGATTAGAGAGATGAACTCACTGTACAAGATGGACTAATACTGCGAGGACAGATAATAGTCATACTGCATGCTATGCGGACCGAGATGAAACAAAAGAACATGCCGGCCATTTAGGCATAAATACATGTCTGCAAAGAGTGAGGGACCTCATATTTTGGCCAAGAATGTCTAAAGAGATTAGACAATACATTGAAGCCTGTGGCACTTGCGCAATCTATGCAGACCACCAGCCAGCAGAAGCACAAAGCATAGCATCAGTCCCAGAAAGACCTTGGCAACAAGTAGAAGAGAACCTCCTATCATGGGAAGGAAACAGCTTTCTGATCACAGTGGACAGACATAGCAATTTCTTTGAAATTGACAAACTGGATACACCGACATCAGAAGCTATGATTGAATGCATGAAAGTGCATTTTGCACACCATGGAATTTCAGCGGTATTGACCTCCAACAAGAATCCCCAATTCTCATCATACACATTCAGAAAATTTGCAAGGAAATGGCTGCTAAAACAAGAAACAATATTACCAGGCAACATCCAAGCAGCAGTAAAAATCAGCAAACGCTTCTGCAAATGCAAAACATTGAGAGAAGATCCATTCCTAGGACTGTTGAACCTATGCAATGCACCAACCAAAGAAGGACTAAGCACCAGCCGAGCACAAAGATTCTTTGGTAGGACAAGGTCAACAGTGCCAGCTGTTGAATTAAAACTTGTCTACTGATACTCTACTTGTCTACTCAACTGATGAAGCATGGAAAAAAACAGGACAGGAGATTCAGACAAGATGTAATGGGGGAAAGAACTAAAAGGCCTCAACGTCGGTGACAATATTCAAGTCTAGACATCCAATCCCTACACAAGAGAGTGGAGGGAAGCAACAGTCTGAAAACGAATGACTGGTAGATCATGTCAAATAAAGGCAAGTGATGGACAAATACATGAATGAACAATCCACCCTTCTCCAGGTTGTCATTCAAAACCCTGTTCCTACCCCTCCCACCTAAGAAGAAAACAAAAGGAACAAACACACTCCTTGACAGGTGTGTGTGTGGGGGGGGGAGATGTTACATGTAACCAACCCTCCACCACAGCCCCCCCTAGTTCTCTCCCCTTCCTAGATAACTCCTACAAAAGAAGATTACTTAATGTAAGATGGCCACTCAATAAAGTTGCTGTTTCATTTAGCTCTGTGTTGTCTTCATTCCGATACTAAACCATGAACATAACAATCTCGCTTCTCAACTCCCCACAATTCTCTGTAAGACATGATCCCAAAATAGCCCCTTATGTTCCGACTGGCAATATGCCTTGTTAGGAATGGAAAAGAGTAAAATTCAATTTTGACTTAAAGATTTTTAGCAAAATTTTAGAAACTACATTCAATCATATTACAGAAATTAAAACAATATTAGCTTTAAAAAATTAGGTGCTTATTTAGAATTACACTTATTTCAAAACAAAAACACAGAAAAGTCTTTATATTACACAGATGCAGCTGGTAGCATAGCTTCTCTATATCTCATTCCCTATCATAAGTGGTTACGTTTCCAACACATTTCCCAGATCAGCAAGATCAACATGCCTCACTTCTAGATCTATTTCTGACCACAGTTCCAGATGATTGTGTAATGAATGCTGATCACGCTGCAAGAATCATAGAAATCATTCTAAATTCTCGACCCAAAACTGAAGAGCCATTGCTCAAAATGACAAGAAGGCTGACTGGGAAGGCATCAAGGATCTCATCAGAGATTTTTTCGCTTCCTGCTGAACAATGCGCAAAAGAGACCACTGAATGGTTCAAAGTGGCAATTGAAGCACATGTTCTCACACAGAAAGTCTGTAGCAAACCCCACTCTCCCTAATGGTTTACTTCTACTTGTGCAGCTGTCATTGCTCAAAGGCAGCATGTATACCACAGATTTAAATGACATAAGTCATACAAACAGACAAAAGTTTATAGAAGCTAGAAGTAATTGTAAGAGAAAAATAGCGACCGCTAAGAGAGAATATACCGAAACCACCAGAAAATGCATTGAAGCATAGAAATTAGGAACCTGTGATTTCTGGAAAATCTTCAACAATGTAATAAATAATGGGCAATCGACAATTCCCCCACTATCCAACAATCATGAGGTTGTTTCCATGGCAACCAAGAAGGCTAACATGCTTGCCAATCATTTTGCTTAATACTCCACATGGGGCCCAGCAAACCACTCCCTCCCTGATTTTCCTATGTGGAGAGACGCCACGCTTGATCTGAAAATCACCCCTTCTCAGGTGCATGATATAAAAAACTAGACACCTCAAAAGCATGTGGACCCGATTTCATCCCAGCTGTGCTATTAAAAAAATACTCTGCTGAAGTTGCTCCAGTCCTCTCCAAGCTTTACAACAAATGCCTTTATGAATCTTGCTTTCCTGACTGCTGGAAAACTGCTTCTGTGATACCAGTTTACAAGAATTCTGGTGAAAAAACTGACCTAGTAAATTATCGCATCTTATTTTTTGCCAAAATATTTGATTCTATAATCAACCAAGCTCTAGTCCATCACCTTACAGCTGCTAAACTTCTGATCAACCAATAATATGGATTTAGGCAAGCCCGTTCTACAGCAGATATCCTAACTGTAATCTCTGAATGTATATACCATTCACTGAACAAAGCAGAGGAGGGTAGAGCAATAACCCTAGAGATATCTAAGGCTTTTGACAGGGTTTAGCATGATGGTCTTCTCAGAAATATCAGATCATACCATATCACTCGACAAATACTTGACATAATTAAATCCTTCTTAAATAAGAGAAGAATCCAGGTTGTCCTTAATAGTTATATATCTAAATAATATGATATAAATGCGAGTGTACCTCAATGGTCTATCCTTGGACCTTTATTATTCTTAATATTCAGAAATGACCTCCCTGATTAAATTGTCGCTGAGATGAGTATATTTGCTGAGGACACCACACCTATAACAAATGAAGGAAAAACAAATGAACACATATCTAAGGAAATGGCAGAAACACTAGAGGAAGACCGCCAATCTGTGGTGAAATGGGGACAAAAATAGATGATCACAGTCAATGCTGCCAAAACTAAGCTTGTTTCCTTCAATAATTACAAGAAACCTTTTCAACCTAATAGCTAAAGATACATTACCTGCAAGTACTTCTTTCAAACTCCCCTGCTTAACGTTCACAGGGAATATGAGTTGGAACAGATACATTGAGAGCATTGACAGGGCTGCTGCAAGGAAGGTGGGCTCTCTCTCTTCCGTGCTAGAAAGTTACTTACATCTAAAAGTATCTAAAAGTATCCTGTACCTCTACAAGGCCACCATTCACCCATGTATGGAGTATTGTTGTCACATTTGGGCTGGTGCATCTGCTACAGGTCTCTTGCTCCTGGACAGGGTTCAAAAGAGAGTCACCAACCTGATAGGTCCTGAACTGTCATGTAGGCTTCAGCCTCTGTCCTATCGATGAAATGTTGCATCCCTCTGCCTGTTCTACAAGTATTTTAATGGTGGATGCTCCGACGAACTACAAGCTCTTGTACAACACCGACATAAATATCTCCGACAAACCCGACAAGCAGCAAAGTCCAACCCTTACACAGTAGAGATCCCTAGACGTAAGAAGGCCTTCTGCTAGTTTCTTCTCCAGAATTGCTAGATTTTGGGACGCCCTTCTGGGTTCCTGCTTTTCCAACTGTACTGACATGCAGAAGTTTAAGTGTAATGTGAACAGACATCTTGGTGCTCAACTCTCTACATATCATCCCTGCAACTTATGTCCCCGATAGTAGCCCCTTACATCAAAATGGCATTGTGCCTTGTTTGGGGTGAAAATGGAATAAAAAAAAAAAATTTTAATAAAAAAAAAATTATATACGTACTCGTCACAGAATGAAGATGTCATATTCCAAAAATCATATAATTTGATCAAGTCTTTTTTTTTACTATTTTTATTAAGAAAATCAAATTTTATGAGGAAACGAGGGGGAGACCGAGAGCGGCCATATTGTTTTAAATTTTTGCGAAAATTCAATGGCAATAATTCAATTCAACTACAAAGATTTTGTTTGTATTAAAAATAATTAAAACTTTAATCGCTAAAAGTCGTAAAATTTGATTTTCTTAATGAAAAAAACATTACTTTATAAATTTACATTATTTTTTGGAATATGACGACAACGTAACGAGTGCATACATTATCTGTTCTTCAGATGCGGCACTTCCATTTCTCGTTCTCTTTCAGTGAAGGAGAAATCTTTCACGACTGAGACAATTTTTATTTTTGTACCTTTTCTCCACATTAAAAAAACGACCCTGGTGTCTAACTCGAATTTAGGAAAACTTGTCTCCGGAAAACTCGTACCCGGAAAACTCGTCCCCTTTCGCTAGGTAGGAAAACTGGTCCCTTATTGAATAAAGAGCAATTGAAAACACATTTTATGACCGTTCTTAAAGGAGATATTGTCTTTAAAAGAGAATACACCTCCCATAATATTTTTTTTTAATATTTTTACTTGTTTACTGTTCTTTTAAAAAAATTAAATTAATTTTTCTAAGTTTTCATTTCCTACCTAGCTTTTGGTGTTTCAACTTATTTTAAAGAGTTTATGTAGTTAAAAAAAAAAAAAAAGTAATGTCGAGTGTTACTTATGAACAAAAAATGTCCAACATAAGAGGATCACGTCTTAGGAGTCTCGATAATTGCTCAAAAATAGAAAATTAAAGAGGTAGATATAGTTTTAAAACGGGTCCCCTCCAAAAGCATGTGGACCCGATCTTATCCCAGCTGTGCTATTAAAAAAGTGTTGAGCCGAAGTAGCTCCAGTTCTCTCCAAACTCTACAACAAATGCCTTAATGAAGCTTGCTTTCCGGGCTGTTGGAAAACTGCTTCTGTTGTACCAGTATTCAAGAATTCTGGCGAAAGGACAGACCCATCAAATTATCGCCCCATTAGCCTCCTCCCACTTTTTGCCAAAATATTTGAGACCATAATTAACCATGCTCTAGTCCATCATCTTACAGATGCTAAAATACTGACTGACAAACAATATGGATTTAGACAAGCCCGTTCCACAGCAGACATCCTAACTGTGATCTCTGAACGTATATACCATTCACTGGACAAAGCGGGGGAGGGCAGAGCGGTAGCTCTAGATATATCTAAGGCTTTTGACAGGGTATGGCATGAGGGTCTCCTCAGTAAAATCAGATCATACGGTATCACTGGTAGAATACTTAACATAATTAAATCCTTCTTAGATAAGAGAAAAATCCAGGTTGTCCTCGACGGTCGTACATCTAAACAATATGATATAAATGCTGGGGTGCCCCAGGGTTCTATCCTTGGACCTCTATTGTTCCTGATATTCATAAATGACCTCCCCGACAACATTGCCTCTGAGATGGGTATATATGCTGATGACACTACACTCTATGGCAGGCACGACAGGAAGACGAATGAACACATTTCTAAAGAAATGGCAGAAACACTAGAGGAAGACCTCCAATCTGTAGTGGAATGGGGACAAAAGTGGTTGGTCGCGTTCAATGCTGCCAAGACTAAACTAGTTTCATTCAATAATTACAAGAAACCCTCTCTACCACCCATAGCAATGGCCAACGACTCTTTATCTGAGAGTCCATCTTTCAAACTCCTTGGCCTAACGTTCACAGGAAACATGAGTTGGAACAATTACATTGAAGGCATTGCCAGGACCGCTGCAAGAAAGGTGGGCTCTCTCTACCGTGCTAGAAAACTACTAACACCTGAAAGTATCCTGTACCTCTATAAGGCCACCATTCGCCCATGTATGGAGTATTGCTGCCATATCTGGGCTGATGCATCTGCTACTAGTCTCTCGCTCCTTGACAAGGTTCAAAAGAGAGTCGCAAACCTGATAGGCCCTGAACTGGCATCTAAGCTTCAGCCTCTGTCCCATCGACGAAATGTTGCATCCCTCTGCCTTTTCTACAAGTATTTTAGTGGTGAATGCTCTGACGAACTGCAATCACTTGTGCCCCCACGACGTGAGCACCCTCGACAAACCCGACAGGCTGCTAAATCCCACCCCCACACTGTAGAGATCCCTAGATGTAAAAGATCTTTTTACTCCAATAGTTTCTTCCCCAGAACCGCTAGACTCTGGAATTCCATTCCAGGTCCCTGCTTCCCCAACAGTACTGACGTGCAGAAGTTCAAGTGTAATGTGAACCGACACCTTGCTGCCCAAATCCCTACATAGTACCCCAGTAGTTGTTGCCCCTGATAGTAGCCCCCTACACCAAAGTGGCAATTTGCCTTGTTTGGGGTGAAAATGTAAAAAATAAAATGTAATAAAAAAAAAAAAAAAAAAAGAAAATAAATTTGTATATTTTTAGGTAATAATGCACATCCCATAATATTTTTAAAAATATTTTTACATGTTTATTGTTTTAAAAAAAAATTAAGTTGATTTTTCTAAGTTTTCGTTTTCTATCTAGCTTTGTAAGTTTTTGGTGTTTAAACTTATTTTAAGGAGTTTATTTAGTTAAAAAAAAAAATAACAAGTAATGTCGCTTTTTTGTATTTGTTTTTTTTTTTTGTTTTTTTTTCTTCTAAAGTATGCATTACTTCTAGCTAAAGTTAATACATAACCCTAAAGGTATTACTTCTTAACCAGCTTTTTAAACGAGTTAAAAATAACCAGACTTTTTCAATTTGATAAAAGTTCCATTATAGCATATTTATTATGGGGTGGAGCTGGAACGGTTTAACATCCCAGCTCAACCTAGATAAAGGCAAAAAGTATCCATGCATTAACATGGGAGGGGAGACTATCTTCAAATACTATCCTAGTCCGTGAATGGGGCAATGGACTTATACTAAGTAGATATTAATAAGTCCTTCTCACCTTTTTTTTTTTTATTTTTTTATTTTATTTTATTTATTTATTATTTTTTTTTAATGGAGAGTAGATAATGCATGTGGATGTGTTATCGGCAGCTCCAGTAATTCTCGTTTCTCCTTTTTTGTCCTTCAGTCCTCATTTCCAAGGAGTGATTTTTCTGACAAAGGGCGAAGAAAAAGCTGCTTTCCAGGTTGGCAGTACTTTGTAAAGAGTAGCCTGAGATGTCGGAAAATTTCTGTTTCTATGTCTCTGCTTGTGGGCATGTCACTAGTAAGGGTGCTGGAGGTAAATGTTTCATCTGGGCTGACGTTACCCGCGTGATAGTCAGGGACCTGAACCTTGGATTAACCACTAAGGAGGTTGTCCTATCAGCAGGTGCAAAGTACCGGGGCTGCTGTATTGCCATTTGGTGAATGGATTCTGGACCATACAGTATTTTCTGGTAAGGCCTCTCGATGCCATACTAGTGGGTAATTGCTACGGCTTTACCTTTTCATGTGCCACAAAAAAAAAAAATTTTGTGTATTTTTCTCTCTTATTTTCTCTCTCTGTCCTGCTCCAACCAAGTCTACCGACCTGTTCCACAAATCCCAAAACCTCAATCATGACAAATCTCCAAAAAAGAAACAAGAATAAACCTAGAACCCCATCTACCAACGTAGACCCTTACTACCAGGTCTCCTTCTCCAACATCAGGGGCCTACATTCCAACCTTCCAGAGGTTGAAACACAATTACAGATGACGAAACTGGCATAGGGCCAACCACTTCTCTAGACGAATTCATAATTAAAGGATACTCCAACTTAACATATAAATCTGACCCCCAAGATCGCCATGAGCATGGAATATGTGCCTACATCAAAGATGGCTTTCCATGTGGTAGGGATATCTCCAGAGAAGACCCTAATTTACCTTATATGTGCTTCTGGGTTGCACTAGCTTACACCACTGCATTTATATTTGCCCTCTATCGCCCTCACAACAGTGGGGTTACTATCTTTAAGGGTATATCTAAGAAAATTGACCACATCCTGTCTGCTCATCCTTCGGCTAACATTCACATTTGCGGTGACTTCAATGTCCATAATGTGGAATGGCTGACCCACTCAAATAAAACCGATGACGAGGGGAGGTTTTGTCATGATTTTGCCATTGCCTATGACCTCACTCAGATTGTTCACGAACCCACCCATGTGCCCGATACACCCAGTCAATATGCAAGCCTCCTAGATAGACCTTTTCCTCACAACTTCCCCTGAGCTGTGTTCATGTTCCGTTCTATCTCCCCTGGGATCCTCTGACCACTCTGTTGTAGCAGTTAAGATAAAAATGAAATGTAATAAAAACAAACAAAATGCCGGCAACTAACGATAAAAGAAAAAAAAAAAAAAATGCCGGAAATTATTCTCTAGGGTAGATAAAGTAAGGACTTTATAAAAAAAAAAAAAAAAAAAAAAAAAAAGGTTAGAACTTTTTAACAATAAAAAAAAAAAAATGTAAACTAAATATTTCACACATTCGACCGTAACGACTTTTATCCTATAACCACTCGACCAAGTTATCCGGAAGTAGAAATCTTCTTTCACACTAGAAAGACATAGGCCAGCAACCAGTTGACAAAAAGACGTAGGACGTAATCTGTAGTGCAAAAACGTTAAGTATTTTTTATTTTTTTTTTATTTTTATTTTTTTTTTTAACTAATCCTAAATGTTTTTTTTTTTTTTTGTATGTTACCTTGTTTTTTCGTGTTTCATTTATGTATTTTGTCTGTATTCTCATGTCTTGTCTGTATTCTCCTGTATTATCCGTCCCCCCTCATTCTACAAAGTTAAACGATAAAAACAAACAAAATGCCGGCAACTAACGATAAAAGAAAAAAAAAAAAATGCCGGAAATTATTCTCTAGGGTAGATAAAGTTAGGATTTTATTTAAGTAGTATACTTAATATATACTACTACTGCAAGCTTGCATGTATTGTAAATGCCTGCTTCTTGCTGGCAAATCAAAACATCTAATATAGTTAGCCTTATGTTCAAGTACATTCGAAATATAATAGAAACAGTTACTCATGAAAACGAACCTCCTAAAGTAAAACCTTGAATAATTATCTAAACTCGAATGTAAATTAATATTAAACCGACTTTACAAATTGATAATAGTTAATTATTGGATTTTAATTAATTATACAGTGAAGCTCTAATGATTTAAACTCGATAGATAACGACAAACTTCCACCCATTAATATGGGAGGGGAGATTATCATCAAAAGTGTCCTGAATTGTTAACTTAGCACCGGACTTAATACTTAGATATAAATAAGTCACTTGTCCCCATTCCCCTCCTCCACCCCGTAGTTTTTTTTTTTTTTTTTTTTTTTTTTAAATGAAGAGTAGATAATACAGTGGATGTGTTATCGGCAGCTCCAGTAACTCTCGCTTCTCCTATTTCGTCATTCAGTCCTCATTCAATGAGTGATTTTTCTGACAAAGGGTGAAGAAAAAGCTGCTTAAAGGTCGGTAGTACTTGGTGACTAGTAGTCTGAGATGTCGGAAATTTTTCTGTCTCTGTCTGTCCTTGTGGCCATGTCACTAGTAAGGGTGCTGGAGGTAAACGTTTTGTCTGGGCTGACGTTATCCGCCTGATAGTCAGGGACCCGAACCTTGGATTAACCACTAAGGAGGCTGTCCTATCAGCAGGCGCACAGTACTGGGACTGCTGTATTGCCATTTGGTGAGTGGATCTGGACCATGCAGTAGTCTCTGGTGGGGCCTCTCGATGCCATACTAGTGGGTAATTGTTACGGCTTTACCTTTTCGTGTGCTCCAAAAAAAACAAAAAATTTTTCCTGTCTTTTTCTCTCTTACTTTCCCTCTCTGTACTGCTCTAACCAAGTATGCCGACCTATTCCACAAATCCCAAAACCTCAACATGAAATATCTCCAGAATAAAAACTCGATTAAACCTAGAACCCCATCTTCCAACGTAGACCCCTACTACCAGGTCTCCTTCTCCAACATCAGGGGTCTATGTTCCAACCTTCCAGAGGTTGAAACCCAATTACAGGAGACGAAACCGGACATATTATTTCTAAGTGAAACTGGAATAGGGCCGACCATTTCCCTAGATGAGTTCATTATTAACGGATACTCAAATTTAACAGCTAAACCTGACCCCCAAGATCGCCATGGGCATGGAATATGTGCCTACATTAAGGATGGCTTCCCGTATGGCAGGGATATCTCTAGAGAAGATCCTAATTTACCCTATATGTGCTTCAGGGTTGCACTTGTTAACACCACTGCATTTATATTTGCCCTCTATAGGCCCCACAACAGCGGAGTTACTATCTTTAAGAGCATATCTGAGAAAATAGACCACATACTGTCTTCACATCCCTCGGCTAACATCCACATCTGTGGTGACTTCAACGTCCATAACGTGGAATGGCTGACCCATTCAAATAAGACAGATGATGAGGGGAGGTTTTGTCATGATCTTGCCATTGCTTATGACCTCATTCAGATTGTTTGCGAACCCACCCGTGTGCCCGATACACCCGGTCAATATGCAAGCCTCTTAAACCTTTTTCTCTCAACTTCCCCTGAGCTATGTTCATGTTCCGTTCATTCTCCTCTAGGATCCTCCGACCACTCCGTCGTATCAGTTAAGATAAAAACGAAATGTAAGAAGCCCCCCAGACGTACCCCTCCACTGTACTGTATACCGATACTCTATGGCTGACTGGGATAGCTTCCGTACATTCATATCTGATTTACCTCTGCACTCCATGTTTAAAAAGGAAGTGTCCTCTATAGTATCAGATCTGACCGAATGGTTAATTGTAGGCATAGATCAATTCATACCATCTAAAAAATTCCAACAAAAACCTAACAGCCAGCCATGGTTCTCCCAGAATGTGCTGCTGCTATCGCGCACAGAAATCACCTTTACCTATTACGTTGGTAGCTATTACCAACGTAATAGATGCACTGACACTAAAGCTGCTTTCAGGTCTGCCAGCAACCACTGTAAAAGAGTAATAAAAAATGCAAGAGAGCTATATGCCCAGTCTGTTAAATCCAAGGTAGCTGATCAGCGGCTTGGATCCCACCAGTTTTGGCAAATGACAAATAGGATCCTGAACAGAAGTGTGCATTCTATCCCAACCATTATCAATGGACCAGAGGTCATCTCGTCAGCGTCAGACAAGGCCAAACTATTTGCAAAGAACTTTGCAGCTAATTCTACCCTATGCGACGAAGGCCATCAACTCCCCATATTTCCTCCTATAACACAGAACACGCTAGGTAACATACAAATATCCGTGCATGAGGTCGCCAAGCTAATAAAGAACCTAGATTCCAGTAAAGCAACTGGCCCTGATGGCATCCCAATTATAGTGTTAAAAAAGCTTCAACCAGAACTTGCTCCCATACTTACAAAACTATTTAAGCGCTGCCTTAAGGAGAAGTGCTTTCCGACTCCCTGGAAGACCTCATCAGTTTGCCCTGTATTTAAGAATTCAGGTGATAAGTCATCTCCCTCTCAGTACAGACCAATAAGTCTCCTGTGTGTTATGAGTAAGTTGCTGGAATCCATATTAAATAAAAAAATAGTCAACCACCTCAGCAGGAATAACCTTCTTAGTGACACACAATATGGTTTCCGCTCTGCAAGATCTACCGCAGATGTGCTAACGGTTATATCCCACAGGATTAGTGAATCTCTTGACAAAGACTTCCTTTCTAGGGTAATTGCTCTTGACATATCAAAGGCCTTCAACAAGGTATGGCATAAGGGTCTACTTCACAAGATTTCCAGCTACGGCATAACTGGAAATGTTTTCTCAATCATTAAATCATTTCTCTCCGATAGGCTCATAAGAGTAGTGGTAGATGGACAAAAATCGGAGGCCTGCAATATAAATGCTGGAGTCCCCCAGGGGTCCATCCTGGGCCCAACTCTCTTCCTGATCTACATCAATGATCTCCCAAAACACATACTTAAATCATTCGTTGACATCTATGCTGATGACACGACCATCTATGGAAACACATCAAAGGCCGTAAATGACAAAGTTCTCTAATTCTCTCTCCTCTGATCTTGAGCGCGTGGTACAATGGGGGAAGAGGTGGCTGGTCACTTTTAATGCATCCAAAACCAAGCTTCTATCTTCACATCATCAACACTCTGATCCCCAGCTGGCATCAATTGTGATGGATGGCTCTCGTCTGGGTGAGGCTCAGTATTTTGACAAGCTTCTAGGTTTGACTTTTACTCCTAATCTGAAATGGAACATGTACATTAAGTCTGTTGCCAAGGTCGCTGGAAAGATGGTGGGATCCTTCTAACGCTCCAGAAGATATCTCACTACTGATGCAATTCTCTATCTATATAAAAGCCAAGTACGTCCAAGGATGGAATACTGTTGCCATATCTGGGCAGGAGCTGCTAAAATGCCTATCCTGCCTTGACAGAGTACAAAATAGACTTTGTGATTTAGTGGGGGATGCCCTTTTCTCTACCCTGCAACCTCTCTCCCACAGAAGAGACGTTGCGAGCCTGTCCTTGTTTTATCGTTATTTCCATGGCAGATGCTCGTCTGAACTCCAATCTCTGGTCCCCCCTCGCCAATCTTTCACGAGAAACACCCGTCTGGCTGAAACTACTGTCAATAATTTTCCCCACTCTTTATCTGTGCCTAAATCTAAACCATGAGCAAAGCTTCTTTCTTAGAACTGCACGCCAGTGGAACTCTCTGCCGCTTGCCTGTTTCCCACCTGACTACAACTTGGACGTCTTCAAGTCCAACATAAACTCCTGACAAACCGCCCCCTTAAGTAAGACACTCCATCAAAACCCCCAATACTAATGATTACTACAATACTATCTCATTGATTACTGTACAGTGTACACGCAATAACCCTTATCCCCGAGTGGCCTTCGGACCTTGATAAGTGGTGGTGACCCCCATGTAAAAAAAAGAAAAAAACTTAGTAAATAATTTTGAACAAAAAAAATGTCCGAAAATTAAAGAAAATACTGAGGTAGATATAGTTTTAAAAGGTGCCCGGAAAACTCGTCTCCGGAAAACTCGTCCCCTTTCGTTAGGTAGGAAAACTCGTCCCTTATTGAATAAATATCGATTGAAACACATTTTATGATCGTTCTTGAAAGAGATATTGTTTTTTAAAATAGACTATAGCCCCCCCCCATAATATTTAAAAAAAATATTTTTACTTGTTTAATTTTTTTTTTTTTTTTTAAATAAAATCGATTTTCTAAGTGTCCGTTTTCAACCTAACTGGCTAAGTTCTTAGTGGTTTAACTTCTTTTAAAGCATTTATTATCTTCATACAAAGTTAATTACACATTTTTTTTTGTTCTTATTTTAACGATGTTTTTTGGAGTCATAAAAACAAAAAACAAAAACAAAAAATTAAAAAACAGGGAGCGATTCGATTTTTCGTTACTTTTTTGTTTTTTTAATTATGATAGTTTTTTTGTTGTTATGTTTTTGTTTTCTCTCATACAACATGCACTCATGCGTTATTTAAAATTATAATTTTATCAATTATCAACATGTATTGTCGTCCTGTTAAATTTTGCAAAAATTAAAAACGAAATATTTTTTTGGCGCGAGAGATGCCATGTGCTAACAATCTCTCGTTAACTCATTTTTAATTTTTTTAATTTTTACTTCAAAATTCTAAAATCAATCATTAAGAGAAAAAGTAATCACTGAATAAATTTATTAATCAATTTTATTGAAAACTCCGCTATCGTTTATCAAGAATCTTTTTAATTTCATTTTTTGTTGGTTGTTTTTCGGAGGGAGATATAGTTTTTACCCCCCCCTCTCTCTCTCTCTAAATTATATTTAAAAAAATATTAAAATTTATTATTTTCTTTTTAAAACCAAATCTCCCTCAGTAATTTCGGGTTTGTATTACTGTACACATAGATTCGAAAAAGTTGGCAAAAAACAAATAAATGTTATCAAAGGCAAGATAAGTTACTTTTCTACCAAACTGGATATATTTTTTGTGTTTTTATTCAGTGGAAAATGTTTATTCAGCCCGAAAAACATGCAGTGTTTACCGATGTAATATGTATTGGAAAATTCAAAATGGCAGCCGACTCTCTCTCGGAGAGGGGAAGTTTGGGAAAAGGTATAATAAATAATAAACTAGACAAAATACTGTTAGAAATTCGCTCACTATATGTTACCGTGACATAAGTTGACATATATTCGGTTGTTTTTTAATAGTATTTTGTCTAGTTTATTATTTATAACATCTTTTCCCAAACTTACCGTGTTAAACAGACAGTCGGGCGCCATTTTGAATTTTCCAATACATCGGTAAACACTGCATGTTTTTCGAGCTGAATAAACATGTTACATTGAATAAAAACACAAAAAATATATCCAGTTTGGTAGAAAAGTAACTTATCTTGCCTTTGATAACATTTATTTGTTATATATTTGTTTTTTTGACAACTTTTTCGAATCTATGTGTACAGTAATACGAACCCAAAAAACAATATCTCCTTCAAGAACGATCATAAAATGTGTTTTCAATCGATATTTATTCAATAAGGGACCAGTTTTCCTACCTAGCGAAAGGGGACGAGTTTTCCTAAATTCGTTTTAAAACGAGCCCCTCACCCCCACCTCCAAAAGAAAATAAATTTGTATATTTTTAAGTACTGCTACTGCATAAGTGCCCCCGAAATGACTTTTAAACGATACCCTCTCCTCTCCATGTTAAGAATGGCTTTCGAAATAATAACGTTATTATTTCAGCGCGGTGCCAAAATTACATAAGACCGTGTTTTCTTTTTTGTTGTTTTGTAATAACACAAGAATTATTTAAACTGAATTAATTTTTCTAAATAAAATAATTGCTTTCTTTTCTTTGATGATACGTGTTTTCTTTCTTTACTTTTGTTTCGTAATGACACAAAAAGTGTTAAAACTAGAGTATTTTTAAAAAATGGTTTTGTATTACTGTACACATAGATTCGAAAAAGTTGTCAAAAACAAATATATAACAAATAAATGTTATCAAAGGCAAGATAAGTTACTTTTCTACCAATCTGGATATAATTTTCGTGTTTTTATTCAATTTAACATGTTTATTCAGCTCGAAAAGCATACAGTGTTTACCGATGTATTGGAAAATTCAAGATGGCGGCCGATTCTCTCTTTAACACGGTAAGTTTGGAAAAAGGTGTAATAAATAAAAAACCGGTTTAAATACTGTTAAAAACTCGCTCAATATATGTTACCGTGACATAGGTTGACATATATTCGGCGGGTTTTAAATAGTATTTTGTATAGTTTTTTATTTCTTCTAACACCTTTTCCCAAACTTACGGTGTTAAAGAGGGTGTGAGACGCCATCTTGAATTTTCGAATACATACATCGGTAAACACTGTATGTTTTTCGAGCTGAATAAATATGTTACATTGAATAAAAACACAAAAAATATATCCAGTTAGGTAGAAAAGTAACTTATCTTGCCTTTGATAACATTTATTTGTTATATATTTGTTTTTTGACAACTTTTTCGAATTTATGTGTACAGTAATACAAACCCGAATTGACAAAAAAAAAAACAAAAAAAAAAAACGGTGGAACCATTGTTTTTTTTAATCTGAAAACTCCATTTATCGACTACGAAATCTCGTCCCCAAAAAGTAGAAGCGCCAACGATGGTATTTGCTTGTGTAACACACAGGAGTGTTCAAAGGGGAGGTAATTTTCCGTTTTGATAAACAAGATTGCCGCAATAATTCAGTAATATTTAAGTAATTTCGAACATTGTAATTTATTAGAATTGGCAAAAAAAAATCAGTAGAAACCATTGTTTATTTTATCTGAAAACTCCATTTATTGACTACAAAATTTCGTTCAGATAGTGTAGAAGCGCCCATAAGTTAATTAAATTGACGTTATTTAGAAAGCTATTCTTAATGTTTTGTAACTATTCTGTACTTTCACTTAACAATTAAAAAAAAAAAAAATCCGTAGTTTCACGATTTATCTCCCTTGTACAAACACCTTTGGCGCAAGTATGCTCCTGCTCCTCCCCTTTGTATTTTTGTCTGTTTATTTTCAGCGGATTATTATCGAAATTTCTTTTTTTTTTTTAAGCCAATATAATATTTGTTGTGGGGGCTCAGTTTCTAACGCAATGTTCTAATAAATCGATCACCTATTTTAGAATCACTCAACGTTTTAGACCAAATTTCGCAAATTTAGCCTTTTTTTTTTTTTAATTTCACTTTTTAAAATAATCTTGAGCAAAAAAAAAAAAAAAAAAAAAAGGCTAAACTCGCGAAATTTGGCCGAAAAACATCGAGTGGTTCTAAAATGGGTGATCGATTTACTAGAATATTGCATTAAAAACTGAGCACCCCTTACTAAATATTGATATTTAAAAATAAAATTTTGGATAATCTGGTAGACTAGTGTCCATTCGATAATAATCCACTGAAATAAAAAATGAACAAAAAGACGAAAATAAAAACGGGGGGGGGCGCTTCCATCATAAATTAGAACAAGGGAGAATTCATTGATATCTTCTGCATTTGCACAACAAATGCCATAACAACATGTTAATGTTATTGAAAGTTAGAGAAGTAACGTGGTAAAAAAAAAAAATAAATAATGAACTCAATACTTAGTTTTACAAAACATTTGTTGCTCTGGTCTATAATTGAAAATCATAAATAACTGAAAACTCGATTTTTTTTTTTTTATCAGAATATTAAGGAAATCACACACAAACACACATCATAATTAAATTGTTAAGCTGAAAAAAGCAGAAGAAAAAAGTTTGTTTTTATCTTACCGAAAACGGAAAACTCGGATAGAAAAATATTTTTAAAAAAAAGTTTTTAACTATAAAATAAGGAAACAACAGTTGCTTTCTTTAACCAAAAATGACGTTGGCGCGTGTAGTACCAGCAGACTCCGTAAAATCGCCTGGCAGTACTACCACTAATTATACTGCCACTCCAAGTTGATTACTTTAGGAGTGTTATCTCAACAACGCACAAACAGAAACTTGATTTTTTTAGGTCACTTTCGTCATTAATAGAAATAAAAAATAAAAAAGCGCCACATTTTTTTCTTATCGCTTTTTAGACAAGTGGAAGTACATATTTTTAAGATGATTCAATAAAAATTAAATAAAAAATAAATTCGTATATTTCTACTGCTTAAACTTCTACAAAAAATCCATTGTAAAGAAATATACCACCAGTACTTATGCACTTTTGTTACCGTGCTGAAATAACGTTATTATTTAGAAGGCTGTTCTTAACATGGGGAGGGGAGAGACTTTCACCTAATAATTTAATTAAAAAAGATATCGAAAAACTTGAATTTAACTTGAAAATACTATTAAAAAAAAAGAAAATAGCACGATAACAAAAGTGCATAAACACCATATCTCCTTCCCACGGCAGGGTTGGGAAAGCGCATTTGAAACGTCAACGTCCTAGAGGAATAGCACTCTGGCCTGTAAAAAATGACGATTAACAAGAAAGGGAGAAGGCAAAGCCTGGGATGGATGGATCTCCTAAAACTCCACAAGACTAGCAACATACCACAATCAACAGGGAAAATGCCTTTTCAAAATTGGACTAGACTCTGTTGATTTGGTGTCAAGGGCAAAATACCATTGTTAAGAAACTTGTGAAATTTTCATGAGTAAAAAAAAAAAAATGGAAATCTCTCAAAACAAGGTATGACGCCACTTGTTGTAAGAAACTAAAAAATATTACCTCAAGATCAAAAATTAGCAAAAGATAAGTGGAGGGTGAATAGATTTCAACCCAGAAAATAGCAATTCTTCCTCCTTTGTCAGAAACATCACTCATGGAATGTGAGAACTAAAGGACAAAGTAAGCGAAGAGGCACTCAAATTATTTCTTTTCTAATACCATTTGATCTCAATAAATGAGAAATCCTTCTAGACTGGGATAATTTTTATTTTCTTCCAATCCAAAGTGTCCTTATTTGTGTTGGAATTTTTTTTGTACCAACAATGGTGCATTCCCCCCTGTTATGTTTGTAACTTTGTATCTGGTTCTTATATATGATTTTTTGTATTTTGTATCCTTTATGATTTTTAGTTTCGTATATTTTGGATTTGTACGAAACTCCCTTTAATTTGAGAAAAGGGGAATGCTAGCTCTGTGATGACGTCATGAGCCTAGCGCATATTTCATCCTTTTTTGAAATTCTGCTGACGTGGAGAGTGAACGTGGTTCATTGCCCGGCGCTGAAAATGGAATTTTGATGAGCCTCCTTCAAAGAAGAAAACCCGGCAAGAAATTAATACCCAGCTGTGACGAGACAGACTTCTGAAAATTAACTACGTGGCTACGGTTTTGCGCGTATTTTAGAGGGAGTGAAATTGTTTTAAAGAAATACCTTTTTTACGTGACAAGGAATTTTGGAATATCCTATCCGGACAAGCGACGTGGTCTTGCTCCTGAAATTCATCTGTGTGTCTACGGTTTGCACGCACCATGGAGGGAAAGAAAATTCTAAAAGAACTCTAAACAAAAAAAAGAAAAAGGCACGTGCCTGACTGGCTTTCAATTCTGAGTACGCTCCTAAAATTAATTTCATATGCGAGTGTGATTAGGAGATACTATTTTGTATATTCTTATTGTATTCGTTAATGGATACACACATCTTTATAAGAACCAGTGTTATTTTTTTCATTACATCATACTTTTTTCATAATATGTTACCTTGGCATTTCTTAAGTTTAATGCCCGCAAAGGGAAAAATTTGCAACTTCTTATTGTAAATAAAGTTTCTTCTTCGTTTCAAATCAAGACCTTTATATATAATTCTTTACCCCCTCCCCCTCTTTTGTTTCATGCTGTTTATTTTTCAGCTTAGTTACTTTAGGGTCGAGTTTATCTGGAAGCAGGATAAATTCCAACATTTGGGGAGTTAGACTTCCCTCACATTAAAATCTGACCTTGGATCTAATTCTGCCCTCGTAGGGAGGAAAGTAAATAAGAACTATGAGGCAAATACAACCATTCCTATTTACTTGCCCTCTCACTCCTTACGAGAGCAAGTTTTAGGCACGACACAACATAAGACTCCTGATTTGAAATCTGTTGCCAAGATCGCCAGGAAAACGATTGGATCATTCTACAACTCCAATAGGTATCTCACTGCCGATGTAATCCTCTATCTGTATAAGAGCTAAGTACATCCTAGGAAGGACTACTGTTGCCACATCTGGGCAGGAGCTGTTTGACATGCCCTATCTTGCCTTAATAGAGTTCAAAACTGGTTTCAAAATCTGGTAGGTGATACACTTTTCTCTTCTCTGCAACCTCTTTCCCACAGAAGAGACATTGCAAGCCTGTCTCTGCTCTATCAGTATTTTCATGGCAAGTGCTCATCTAAACTCCAATCTATGGTCCATTTCTGCCAAACTTTCACAAAAAACACTCAACTAGCTACAACCACTATCAACAATTTCCCCCACTCTTTATCTGTACCTAAATCTAAATGCAGATTTCATGAAGAAAGCTTCTTTCCTAGAACTACCCACCTGTGGAACATTGTTCCACTGGCCTGCTTCCGGACCAATTACAATATGTTAGCCTTCAAATCCAATGTAAACAATTTCTTGTTGAGCCAACACTTAAATAATCTGATCTACCCAATCTACACCATTAACGATTACTACACTACCACCTTACATTCATAAACCATTATCCTCGAACAGCCTTTGGGCCTTGATAAGTGGTGACTCTCTTGTAAAAAAAATGTGGAGTGATCCGACTCCTCAAAAAAAGGCTACTCAGGATTAGAACATTTTTATTTTTAAATGCCTTAGTCAAGAAGGAATTTTCCTCCTCTGACAGAGAGGAGAGAACAGATACAGATACTACACTTTGATCCTAGCTTCCTCCTGACCAGTTGTTCAGCTACTAGACTACTATCCATCATCATAGTCAGTTTAACATATGTTTTACATATTTTGTGTTGTACAGCTTTTAGAAATGGATTTCCAAACTAAACTATCTCTGACCAGGTATTAATTTATCCTTCTAGTCTCATATCACTTTCTTTTATGTTTTTGTCTGGTCTTTCTCTGCCGACTAACCATGCTATCTAAACTGCTGTATATCTGAGAACCCAAGCACTCTCATCCATTCTTTAAATATGACCAAGCCAATGACATCGCAATGAGTGAAGAGATGGAATTTTTGTACCAGTCAAGTTTTTTTTAACTATTTACATTGACGGGATACAAGCAATGGCACACCTTCCAGGGCTTGACTTCCCTATTTGGAGAGAAGTTAGTTTATTGTTAACTATCTGAGGCGGCCTGACCGTAGAATACTATCCAGACTGCCAAAGTAACTTTAATAGGCTAGAGTGCTACTCCTTTAGGGGTACTGGCTTGATTCTCCTCACATTCTGATCTTGTATTACATCTTTCTGTGGTGGGAAGGAAGTAAATACTAGCACTCTTGGAGCAGTTTTTCTCTAATATACTAGTCACTTTTTCTATAAATGTACACTCTTTCATAAATATACTACCATGTTGTCTTATTTATTATCGGTCTTTCAAGTTCAGAAAATTTTAATAAGCTTTTGTTTTGAGAAGCTTCTCCCTGTGGTGGCAATAGAAACTGTAAGAGTTCACAACACCCGCAAGACAATAATATTATATCGCATATCCTTCCAGATTTACATAAACAAAACAGAAATCAGCAGGAGCAGCGACAGTGACAATGATGGTGATGCTAAGACGAACCCTGTTCATCGACACAAACAAAACGATCATACTAAACGCACACGACAGCATCAAAACCTATTTCTTTCTATGTCTACACCAACAGTGTAATTCACAAATCATCCCAGCAAAGAAAACCGATAGAGGAAACCAGTCGTCAAAAAAAGAATCAAATTCAAAGCATAAACATCACAGCTGATGTCCTTTTGGCACATACATCGACACAGATAATTATCCCATGGAACACTGTAAGAATATAATTCCCACTCGAGTACATCCACGACTTTATCAGCTTCAATTTGATATGAACAAGTAAACATACCCCCAAACAGATGAATCCCTGCTGTACGTGAAAACATGAAAACAAACACAACTACGCCCACAGGAATAATATAAATACAGCTAGTTTTTCGACAAGCTACACAGAACAGGCTAGCCCACTGAGCAGTGAAGTTTGTCTGGTCAGCAGCAGCAGCAGCCAGTCACCACCGATTCACTTAGTATTACCAGCAGCAGCAACCAACCCCCACTGACTCAGCTAATACTAGCAGCTTAAGCTAGCAGTAGCAGCAATCAACTGTCACCAACCTCACACCAGTGACATCTGTAGCAGCTACTTAGACTACCCCTCTTTCGCCACCAATTCCCAGAGCCTGCTGACCAATGCTGCCTTTGTTTCAAGCAGCCGGCCAACGTTCTCGTCATTGCCACTATCACCGGCACATCCTGACAATATCAACCAACCGATGCCGTTCTTGTTTCAAGCAGCTGACCAATGTTCCTGTCACTGCCACCACTACTGCCGCCACTGTCACCGGTAAATCCTGACAATATCAACAGCTTCTACCACGATCGCATTGACTTTCAATAAAAGTTTGAAGTAAACGTCTCCGTTTGTCGTTCTTGCTTCCATATGCTCATTTTTGTAATATAACAATAACAATATGTGAGACTGTTTCTTTCAAATATTACCAATGGATCCATCTCAGACATTCAATAACCGATAAGTTGATCATCATTGTTAAGCTTATAACACTTCCCTCCTCGGAAGCTGCTGCTAAAAAGTCCCAAATATGAACTTTCAAAAGTAATATGTAAATATCCAAGTCTCTATCTATACTTTGCCAAGATTATTAAAGTTTTTTTTACATATTCCTGACCAACATGACCAGCAGCAAAATCTCACCCCTTTACTGTTGAGGTCTCTAGTTGCCAAATAGTCTTTTACTCTAATACTTTCTTTCCTCAGACATTGGAATTCCATCCCTGTTTTCTGCTTTTCTGACTGTACTAATCTGCAGAAGTTTGAATGTAATGTGAACAAATATCTCACTACTCAACTCCCCACAGTCTCCCATTAGACAATTCCAAATAGTAACCAAGTGGCAATATGCCTCATTTGGGATGTAAAAGAGTAAAAAAGTTGGTGATGTACAATAGTAATTGTATTTTTTTGTTTGTTTTTTAGTTATCAAGAAATTCCAGGTCACAATATTTAACAACAGGAGTGAATCTGTCACGATTTCAACCAAAAGAATCCGCTCATCAAAAAGGGATCCCAATTCAAAACGTAAAAACCACAGCTGACGACCTTTCGGCAAGTACTTTGACGTGAATAATTATCCCGTAGAACTCTGAATAGTACAATTCCTGCTAGAATAATATTCATATCTTTCCCAGCTTGAATTTGATATGACACATGAATATAAACCTCAAACAGATGACTCCCTACAGCACTTTAAATAAAGACACAAAAAATACACAAATCCAGAACAAAAATGACAACCAGTGCTGCAAGCAGCTTTTGTCTACAATTACGTCCACTGGACAAGTATAAATACAGCGGGTTTTTTTCAACAAGCAGTCAGTTGCGGTTAGATCACCGCACGGCGAGGTTGTGCTTGTCAGTGGCTCAACCCAACTCAACAGCAGCATCAGCAGTCATGTCTACACGGAACGGTTCAGACTACCTCCCTGACAATGGCCAAACTTAGTAGCAGCAGCCGCGACCACTCGCTGTCAACCCACTTGATTTCCAGCAGCCCAGCATCTCAAGTCAGCACGTTTCATGTAGCCACTGGCAACAACCTCATAGCTGTGCAAATTCAAACACCAGCTGGACTCCAACACTCAGCCTGAGACCTCCTACCACCAATCAGTTTCTTTTGGGAAAATAAACCTGAACGGATTCATATTCGTTCATGACGATACCTACTGTGTTTGCTATCTCTTCTTTGCCATTGTTGTTTTTCATCTTTTTCTTTCCTGTGTTGTCCTTTAGTTGTAGGGTCGATTGCCACCGACATTCAGTCCCGCAACAAGCGGTAATCCCGACGTGATCTTAGACACAGGCAAAACAGCTGGCAGAGAAGATGGCAGAACTCTTGGACGAAAAGGAAATCAACATATCAGCTCCCCTGATTCAGCTGCCCAGGTTCACCTATGACTATCAAACATCTCGACAGACCCAGAACCAACAATAAGCTTTTCACTTCATACGGAATTTACAAAAAGTCCAGCTCTGCAAACATTAACAACCCCATTCAAGGCCTTTCAAACTCTCTCCGACAGCTGATTCAACAAACCTGGACTCTCACAGATATTTGTCAAGTACATAAAATCCACAGACATCAATAACAACCACAATGGAAGAAAGTTGCACTAACGAGTTAAATTGCCCAGTAGCAGCAGCCACAACCACTCGCTGTGAACCTGCTTGATTTCCAGCAGCCCAGCATCACAAGTCAGCACGTTCCCTGTAGTCATTGGTGACAACCTCGTAGCCATGAAAATTCAAACACCAGCTGGACTCCAACCCTCAGCTTGAGACCTCTTACCACCATTCAGTTTCTTTTCAGAAAATAAACCTGAACGGATTTATATTCATTCACGATGATACCTCAGTAGTCATTTGTCATCTCTTTTTTTGCCATTGTCGTTTTTTGTCTTTTCTTGCCTGTGTCATCCTTTGGTTGTAGGGTCGGTTGCCACCGACATTCGTCCCCGCAACAAATTTATAATTGTTTAAAGGAAAAGGGAAAGAACACAAAAAATGCTATTAGTAGGTGAAGTATGAGTATCGTTAATCTATATAATAAAGCAAAGTCGATTTTTCCAATTAAGAATCAATCAGTAATTCTAACTAAAATAAACCATGAAAGTTTTATTTCCTAGTTTAGTCACCAAAATTATTATCAGTTGTTTATATTTCGCTATTATTGTCACCACATTTCTTTCTGCATTTTTTTGCAATCAGTAATTGATATATTTATGTATTCTGTATTCTAGAATACTTCTACAGTAAATCAAGTATAAATCAATTAAACCACATTTAATAAACAACTAATTAATGCTTTCTGCTGCCAAAATAGACCAACAGCCCTTTTTTAGATTGTGTAAGTCAATCAAGATGTTTTACTGCTTCTCGTCGAACAATAGAAATTGATTTTTTAATGGTAAAAATTTAATTAAATTTCAATTTGTGAAATGTCATATTAACGAGGGTGGTGCTCCATTAATATGTTATCTTAAACTATGTGTGAACTTTGGATGCTTGGTCGTGACCAGAGGACACTTTGCCATCCTTTATCTTTAGTGCTTAAGGCCTGGGGCTCCTCAGATTCCTCTCTTGGTCCATCACTGGGTACAAGGCCAGTAAATTCATTGAACCACATTTAATGCAAGGATTAGAAAAAGATAAGACATACACTGGAGTTTGGTATACAATGTAGTACCCTATTAGGCTAGAGACTCTTTGTTGCTCCTTGTCCAAGAAGGATAGACTGGTGGTCTGTGCACGAGTTCAGATGTAGCAACAATACTCCATGCATGGGCAAATGGTGATAAATGTGAGAAGTTTTTTAGCTCTTTTTTTTTTTTTAATTCATTTTCATCCTAAACAAGACATGTTTCCACTTGGAATGTAAAGGGCAACTATTTGGGATTATGTTTAACAGTGGGGAGTTGAGCAGCAAGATGTCTACTCACATTACATCTAAACTTCCTGTATGTTATTACTGTCAGGGAAGCAGGAAATAGGGGGGGGGGGTCCAAAGTCTAGCAGTTCAGTAAATGGTGTAGGATTTTACTGTTTGTCAGGTCAGTCAGGAATATGGACATCGATGAGGCACAAGTGCTATGAGTTCATCAGAGCACGTTTCATTAAAATACATGTAAAACAGGCACAGGGATGCAACATTTTGGCGATGGGACAGAGGTAGGAGCTTGACCAACAGTGTGGGATCTATTAGATTTGAGACTCTGTTTTTGGCCCCTAAGAGTAAGAGACTAATGGTACATGCACTAGTCAAAATTTAGCAACAATACTTCATGCATGGGCAAATTGTAGCTTTCTAAAGCTATAGGATTCTCTCTGGTGTAAGTAATTATCTACCACGGTAGAGGGAGACAACCTTATTGGCAGCAGCCTTGGCAATATCCTTAATGTATTTGTTCTGGCTTGCTTTGGAGATTGGGGCACAACCAAAAACTCCCAGGCTATTCAGCCCTGAGGTTCGACAAGAAACTCCATGGACTCAACATGGCTACTATAATGGCCCTGACTTCATGTTGGAACAAGATGTAGTATTTGTCATGCTGTGTTGTGCATGAATGTGTAATAATGAGACTTGGAACACATGCGTCTGGTTGGTAAGAAAGAAACTGAAATAATGGCATCCCGCTTTATTAAATAGATTGCTATGCACATGTGTGAGTACATACAAAAGTTAGATCAAGAAACCGGGATGAAAGAGTCTATATAAAAGTTACTGAAACGAAAGAGCAGCAATATCATTACATCTCCCTTTCTCTGAAGACAAAGATGACTTAGGCATGTAAACAAAACAAAGAAAATGGAAAAGCTGGTTCAGGGTAGACTGCCTGGACAGCTGCAGCGAAGCAGAGGATCATTCTGCTCATGAGATGCTTGCTGGGAGATTATAAGTGTTTGCTCATCACAAGTTCATTTTTGATGGTGGTCGTACCATCGTACCACCCTACCACTACAGGTACATTTTTGAGTGTCATTTGGCATGTTTGGGGCTGCACACACAAGCGGATCCACAGACGTCGCACATTTTTGTGGAGCTGTGTTGGGGAGGTCTTGTGACATTTGTGGGGTAGGCGTCACTGGAATACTTCTTATGTGTTGCCGGTTACTTCGCAGCACATGCCCATTGACATTCTCCAGGAGATAGGAGCGGTGACCATCTGCCTGGGATACTACAGTCGCTGGGTCCCAGCTTCCAGACACAGGATTCTGTACCTTTACTCGTTGGCCACATATAGGGGTGGTAAATCTTCCTTGAGTGCATGTCGGTCAAAATGATCATGGTTGTTGTTCCTGATTTTGGTAATCAGTGGAGATTTGATTCGTCTACCCATGAGTAGTTGTGCAGGGCTTGGTATGGCACTTGAAATTGGGGTGCAGCGCCAGTGCACAGTGCGATCTCAGGAGTTGTTCCCGACTGTTTGGCTTTCTTGAGAATGGTCTTGATAGTCCTTATTTGACGTTCTATGAAGCCATTCCCTTGTGGTCTCCGGGGTGATGTGGTCTCATGATGGAAACCCCATTCTTTGGTAAGTTTGCGGTAGAGATGACTTGAAAAGTGTGGTCTATTGTCGCTGACTATCTTTGATGGTATGCCAAACTCTGAGAAGATTTGGCATGTGATGTTCACTATGACACTGCTCGGTGAGTGATCAGGTAGGCGTTTGACTATAGGATACTTTGAGTAATAGTCAGCTATGATTAACCATTGACTTCCGTGGAGATCAAACAGGTCTGTGCCAACTACATCCCATGGCTTTGTTAGGATGTCATGTTGCATTAACGGCTCTTGCATTTGGGAGGGCTGATGCTGTTGACAGATACCGCATGACTTTGTGAACTTTTCAATGTCTTTGTTTATGTTCACCCAATGAACAGTGTCCTTGGCAAGGAGTTTTGTTTTCTCTTGTCCTAAATGAACAGCATGAAGTTGTTCTAATATGTCTTTTTGAAGTGTCTGGGGGATGACAATTTGTTGTCCTTTGAGGATAAGACCATCATCAATTGAGAGCTGCTCTCTTAGACCCCAGAACACTCTAATGTCAGTGGGCAGCTGCTTGATTGTCTCTGGCCATCTCGTGATGATGGTCTCTCTCAGCTGGTTAAGCAGAGGATCCACTGTTTTACACTGTCTCAGCTGTTCGATGCGATCAGTGGAAAAACGAACTGTATCAACCCAGACATCAAGCTCGATAGGGTCCGCATTATAAGGTGGTGGTAGGTGCGATAGTCTGTCAGACAAGATGTTGTCAGATCCCTTGTTATATGAGAGCCTGAAGTTGTATCCTTGGAGTTTCATTAACATTCTTTGCAGACGTGCCGGGGCTGAAGTGAGCAGTTTGTCAATGATCATAGTGAGGGGTTTGTGGTCGGTGACAACTTGGAAATGGTGGCCATAGAGGTATGTGTGGAACCTCTGTGTGCCAAATACGATGGCCAGTAGCTCACATTCGATACATGTTCTGTCTGTGTGAGGCTCTTGCTAGCATATGTGATAGGCAATAGATTGCCATCCTCATCTAGTTGTAGCAGAGCTGCACCGATTCCATGTAAACTCACATCACAGTGCATGTATATCGTTTTTTTAAGGTCGAAATAGTGAAGCAGAGACGTTTCAGATACTCCACTTTTTATCTTTTTGAAAGCTTCCTGATGGTGTAGTTCCCACTGGAAAGCAGAGTCCTTGCGTAATAGGTCACGCAACACTGCAGCCTTGGAGCTGAAGTCTTTGACAAAATGAGAAAGGTATGTCATCATACCCAAGAATTGTTGTAGTTCCGTCTTGTTATGTGGTTCTGGCATCTTCTGTAGGTCACATACCTTCGTCGGGTCTGGTTTTAGTCCGGTGTGTGTGTACAGGTTTCCAAAGAAGGATATTTCTCAGCGTTTGATCTTGCACTTCTCCGAGTTTAAGGTAAGGCCTTCTTCAGTAGCAACTTCCATGAAACGTCTTATGTTTTTGTCATGTTCCTGCTCTGTTGACCCATATATGGTGATATCGTCAGCTATACCACAAGCACCAGTGCATTTCTCAAGTATTCTGTCCATCTCGAGTTGGTAAATGTCCTGACTGATACACACACCGAATGGCAGTCATTCAAAACAATACCTTCCAAATAGTATTTGGAAGGTTGTTAGTGGCTGGCTTTCAGGGTCGAGCTTTATAGACCAGTACCCAGACTTAGCGTCCAACTTTGAGAAAAATTTTGCTCCTGCAAAATCGGTGGTTGAGCTCCTTGACAGTCGGAATTTGGTGGTATGGCCGTATGAGAGCTTTATTTAGCGCTCATGGGTCTAAGCAAACCCTAATTGTGTTGTCACGGTTGGTGACTTAAATGAGAGAGCTTACCCAGTTTATGGGTTCATTGATGCGGCGAATGACTCCTTGCGATTCCATCTTGTCGTGTTCCATTTGATTTTTCCACGCATGGCTATAAGTGTCCTTCTTGGTGGGTCTATGTGGCATGGTACATTGGGGTTGACAACAAGCTTATGAGTGTTCCGAAATTCACCAATACGGTTGAATCTGTCAGGGTAGAGATGCATTAGGTCAGCTACACTATTGATGGGTTGGTGCTGGGCTGAGATGGCAAAGTTCATTGTCACTACCCTAAGAGGTACTGATGTTGGCATGCCCAATATGGCTGCTCCTGGTACATCAACCACACAGAATTAGGTATCCAGCCATGGGGAGTTTTTATACTTGCACCTAATAGTTGTGGTGCCATAACAGTTTATCCTGGTATTGTTGTAGGCTGTTAGTAGACATTGAGGTGAGTGATCCAGGTGTTGGGTTTCCAGCTTTGTCTATACTGCTATGGTACATGTTGTAGAATATGCGAATAGGCAATGTATTTGCTTGTTCCCCTGTATCTACTTTCAGGTTGAAGGTATGAGTGCCTGGGTGGTCCTTTAGCTTGATGCTTAGATCGACAAATGCCTCATTTCGAGGATCTTTCATGTTTGCTGATTTTCCGCTGTTAGTTGTGATGGAGCTAAAGGTGAGGTTCTCCATTGCTGTATCTATGTCAGTCATGTCGTGTTTAGTGACGCTGTTGATTTTCCTGCCAAACTCCCATTGTTGGTTATGACTGTTATGCCAGGGCCTTCCTTGTTGTCTCTTGGTTTTGTGCTTCCCTGAGATGCAAACTGTAGCCCAGTGACCTGTTTTGCCACATGTGTGGCATATGTTATTTTTGGCAAGGCAGTGTTCTTTGCCAAAACAGTGATTGCATCCGCAATTTTTGCAAGTATGTCCGTGTTTTCGGTCAGTCCCTTCCCATTGGTGTGTACCACAGTTTATTGCGGCTATCTGTGGTGATCCCTGTAACTGGTGGAGCTGGTTGACATAAATTGCTGATGCCTCGTATGAACAGGCTAATTGAACAGCTTCCTCGATTCTGTAACCTTTCGGTTTGTTTAATAGTTCTTTTTGCAGTTCGGGTATGGGTGTGCTAGCAATTAGTAAGTCGAGGCGTTTGTTTAATTCGTCGGCACTGAAATCACATTTCTTTGCCAATAGTCGACATCTGGTGATGAAGATGTCTGTTGTTTCATTTGGTTTCTCCTGGTATTTTCTGAGTTCCAGTCTACAAACGCTGTGATTTGTTGCAGGTTCTAGCTGCTCCAAAAATGCAGCAAATATCATTTGTGGATCCTTGTGATCATCATCCGACATCGACCAACTGTTATACCAGTGTAAACCTTCTTTGCCGGTCGTGAGAAGAATTAGAGAGACTTTATCCTTGTATTTCGTCGCTTTGACGGTGAAATAAAGTTCCATTCGTTGTCGAAATAGTTTGAATGATTCGGCAATACATGTCGAGTCCCAATCAAAACTGTGGCCATTATGATATGAAAGTGTGGAAAAAGTACAGACAATTTGTGTGGCGTGGGAAAAAAAAGAAATAAAAAAATCTGAACACGCGGTAATTCATTCAGCAAGGGAAGAGAAAAAAATCGCTTTTTTTTAAAAACTCACTGTTTTACCCTTTTTTTTCCGTGACGTTATAAGATTATGCGTTGTATGATAATACCGCTTGCCACCATGTCATGCTGTGTTGTGCATGAATATGTAATAATGAGACTTGGAACACGTGTGTCTGGTTGGTAAGAAAGGAACTAAATGATGGCATCCCGCTTTATTAAATAGATTGCTATGCGCATGTGTGAGTACATACAAAAGTTAGATCAAGAAACTGAAATGAAAGAGTCTATATAAAAGTTACTGGAATGAAAGAGCAGCGATATCGTTACAGTATTGTTTCATTTTTTTGATATGTTATCATTATGCCTAATAGGAAATAAAAAGGTGGGGGGTTACAAGAAAAAAGGAGGAAAGGAAGAAGAGGAAAAAGGTGGAAGAAAGAGAAGGAAAAAATCGAAGTTGTTTATATGTGAGAAATAAAATCATAATAAAGGGGGGGGGGGGTAAATCTGGAAAAAATGATATGAATATTTGGGATTATCTCTCGTGAGAGTAATGGGGATTTCTAATACAAAAAAGGTGAAGAAGAAAACTTAAGTGATTTCTAGAGGAGGAGGGGGTAAAAAAATATGCGATGAAGTTGTGTTCATGTCCTTAAAGCTCTTCATCAAAATGAAGATTAATTGTCTGTTCAGCAACATCTGGTTTTGTTATCAAAGGAGTGGCAACTAGTTAGCAGACCATGACAATATTTACTATATAATTAAAAAAAAAAAAATACAATAGTTATTATCTTTCACGTTTTCTTTTTTCAATTTCTTTGTTCTAGCTAGGGATGTGGCATCCTCTCATTTACCAAACATTCACCTGCTATCTCATACATTATAACCAACAAATCTTTTTAAAATTCTACCCATCCTTTTAAGTGCAATTGTTTGTATCTTTCTTGCTCTTGGTTTACCGAGTATATTTGCCAGATAGCTTTTGAAATTCTTTTTCATGAGTCCAGTTGCTTCTATAATTACTGGAATGATGTACATTTTCTAAAATTGCAGTTTCTTTTCATGTTATCCATAAAACCTTAGTATTTCTTTATCTTTTCCCTCTCAACATAAAAGTTAACCATTAAAGAATGCATAGTGATATGGGACAAGAAGGAGAAAGAAGCAACCTTAGTAGAAGTTAATGTCTTCAGTGATGCTGGGTTTGAAGACTCTGACTTCCACTAAGGTTATACTGACTTATATGCAGGTTAATCCTCCTCCTCCTCCTCTTACTCCTGTTATTTAGCATCTATTTTTACATGCAGGTAAAAATGTTTCAGAGTCTCTGATGGAAGGTAAAGGTTACTGTGATCAATTTACCGAATTTTGGCACCTAATTCAATAAGTTCTAATTGTTTTAGTTTTTGAGAAAAGCGTCAAGCTCTATCGTGCTAGAAAATTACTCACACCAGAGAGTATCCTATGTCTTTACAAATTTACAATTCGCCCATGTATGGAGTATTGTTGCCACATCTGAACTGATGCATTTATCATTAGTCTCTCAAAATGTCTGAAATCTAATAGGTCCTACACTGTCTTCCAGGCTCAGTTTTTACTAACCATACAATGAGAACTGATGGAAGCTATAATTAGGAATAAGTGGTGGCGGTCATCTGAATAAAGTAATTAGGTCCTTCATTGCCGATTATAGTCGCCGACTCAATCTTAGCTCTAGGGCAGCAAAAGCGACACAAGAAATTAGATTAGATCAGCAGTGGGGAAGAGGGATAGCAATAGCTTTACTATAATTAAGGCAAGACTGGACTCCTTAGATAACAAGGAAGATCAAGAAACTTTAATTAGGACTAGGGTTAAGAGAGTACCAAACGAGACAATAAATATGACCACTTCATTGTGTGCAGAAAAGCATCGATGAATTACTGATTGTCACATTGTCAGACAGATGTATCGTGATCATAAACGATGGGATCTTGGAGGCTTTTCGATCTCATTTTCAGGATCTCTTTACCAGGAAGCACCGTCTGATAATGGTTCAGTTTGATGCTTATTTAGCTGACTTTTCTCGTCTCAAGGCAACTGAAGCAGCTGGGTGCAAAGGTTCTATAAAAGAGGCCCTGAGACAGGTCAGGCTGGACAGAACTCCTGGTGTCGATGGTCTGCCTTATAAATTATATTTGAGAATATTGCCTATTTTTTTCAACTCCTGGTTTAGGAATGGGTCATTCCCCAGTATTTTACCAGAGAGATCATTAAATTGCTACAGAAGGGTAGAAATGGAGGGAATGGTATAGGAAATTTTTGGCCTTTAATAATATCAAATACAGGGTTAAAGATTTTGACCAAGATCATCTGCAACTTGTCATGCATTACCTTATAAGTCCTGAACAGACTTGTTCTGTTAAGGGCCAGACAATCCAGGATAACTTGCATATGATATGCTTAATAATAAAAAAGTCAACACTGAAGCAATGCTGATCAATGTAGATCAGTCAAAAGCTTTCATTAGGGTCATTCATCATTATCTGAGGGCTGTTCTTTCCTCAACTGGATTTGGTCCTCAGTTTTGTTCTTGAATTCTCCTGTATACAAAACCTGGTGCGATTGAAGGCTTTTAATTTATCTATATGAATTCATCAGGGTTGTCCACTTTCATCGATGCTTTACGTGCTTGCGCTGGAACCTTTCCTTCACAGGCTTAGGGTAAATCCGATCCTTTATGGTGTTACTTTGCCTGGTGCTTGCACCATGCTTAAGTACTCCACCTATGCCAACAACATGACTGTGCTGTTGATTAAATTCTTGTAAAGAACTATTTCTTGAAAGGGAAGGTATGTAACTGAGCCGAAGTATGACTGGCAAGTGATTGTATTAGCAGCAGCAGCAGCAGCACCATTTGAACGTGTATGCAAATTAGGAAGTGTTCAATAAGAAAAAGAAAAAAAGGATACAACGTGGCCAGAAGAAGAAAAAGTGCAGTTGAAAAACACAGATGCCTAAAGTCGGAGACATGAAATGGCTGGCTAGGGCCGACGTGTGCTCAAAGAAGAAAAGTGTACACCAGGCCAGATGGACGACAGTGAGAGATTTTTAAGCTGGTGTTGAGACTGGAAGTAAGAAAAACGGTGATAAAGGACTTGTGTTAAAAAAGAAAGAAAAGTCAAGTCGAAATTTTATTCGTTTGTTTGTTCCTACAACATACACTTCATCTAACTTACCTAAACCGAATGTACATCATGTGAAGGGAACAGTGGATTCTGAAAAAAAGACATTAAGAAAGTCTTTTCGGCTTTGAAAAGTGTGCACTCATCTGAGGAGGAGGCAGACAGGTTGCCCGAAATGAGTGCTCTTTTTATCGTGAGTGTCAACGATTCTTGAAGCTCCTTTTATGGGTGAAAGAAAGCGTCTCTTACACCCGACTCTTGTCTCATAAGGCACTGTATAGAATTATGATGATGAGATCTATTCAAGATGACAGGATTGAGGGGCTCGGTTTTACGGACAGGGAGCATCACTTAATATGGCTTTGGGTGCCTGGAATTAGATGTGTTGATAATTATGAGGAATTACTCACCTGGCTAATAATTAGAAATGTTCTCTGGGTCATCAAAAGACTTCATGCAGTGGGTCTTGTGGGGGCATACAGTTGTATTCGATGTGGAACCTGGGAGGAAGATCTTGGCCACATTTTCTTCCACTGCATTGTCGTATGTCCATTGTGTGAGTTAGTTGAAGACTTCACAGTTCATATGTTGAATGGACAGTTCTTTATTCTGGATTCAGTTTCGACATGCCTCAATTAGGCACCCACTATGAAAAAAGGAGAATGTTATGTTTTCCTTGCTTGCTAGTTGTTATGAGAGACGTGATTTGTTCAATGCAGCAGAAGTTTACTGAGATGAGATCTTCACTGCCTTCCAGCTTGCTTTCATTTTCAAACACCACTTGAAAATGCATATCAGACTGGAGGTGTAACTCTCTTCGACAAATTTCAACAAAAGGTGGGTGAAAGTTTTGCGTTTGTGTCGAGTGAATGGTGATTATCTTGAGTGGTATTTGGATGTAACTTAAGTTCAGAATTTTGATTAGCCAGACCAAACAGTCAAGTGACCAAACCAATAGGTTAGTTTATTTTTTTAATCCTTTTTCAACTTAGATTGACAACGAATGGCGTCATATACACCCCCTTTATTTCCCTCTTTTTTTCTGTTCGATAATATCTACTCCTGACCTCAATCAGGTGACAGATTTGCTGGTTTGTCAGTGATGTAAGCCCACTTTCGAGGTGTTTGAATAAAGTCAGTTTTTGGGGGCCTGAATACTTTTCAACTGACAAAACTGCTAATCTGCAACATTTCCTAATTTACTAACATTTTTTTGTTATTGTATATATTCTCCATTCATTTGTTCTGTATATAAAATTTTTACTACCTAACTCCCCACATCATGTATACGAGATATTGTCATTTCATTTTTTTTTTTTTAAGTGGCTGATTCATAGAGTGATTCTAGTATTTTGGTGAAAGTCTGGTTAAGTTAACAAATGTTAAAATAGAACACGTTTACACCTCCTCTCCATTTTTGGTCTTATGCCACATTTTATATTTATGTTCTGTAAATCTATCTATATATCTATAAAAGTGAATGTGTCTGAGCATCTGTGTGTCTGTCTGTCTGTATGTGTACATTTCCCTACGCAATAACTTTGTCAATTTTAAGTCTACAGACTCGAAATTTATATACAGGTCACTGAGATTTGGAAAAATCTTTGCGATCGGTTTTCGGCCAGAAATTTGGCTGTTAAAGTTCAACGATTTAACTTTTGAAAACTCTACGAAACTCCTCCGACAATTTTGGGTCTAAACACTTGAAATTTTAGATACAGGTTCCTTGGACATGGATCTAACTTAATAACTCAATTTGAGCCTAAACCAATAAACGTTAAGGGTCATAATAGAGGTCAAAGTTTAAAAAATTGACCGCTTTTTTTTTTTTGCTTAATATACACCGCCAAACATCCGGGCAATGCCGGGCTGAAATGTTAGTCTATCTATCTATATATCTATAAAAGTGAACGTGTCTGTTTGTCTGAGTGTCTGTGTACATTTTCCTTCGCAATAACTCTGTTAATTTAAGGTCTACATACTTGAAATTTGATATACAGGGTACTAAGATTTGGAAAAATCGATGTGATCGGTTTTTGGCCAGAAATTTCGCTGTTAAGGGGTCAGAGTTCAACAATTTGACTTTTGAGAACGCTACCAAACTCCTCCGACAATTTTGGGTCTGAACACTTGAAATTTTAGATATAGGCTCCTTGGACATAGATCTAACTTAATAACTTGATTTGAGCCCAAAACAATAAATGTTAAGCGGTCATAATAGAGATCAAAGTTAAAAAAATTGGCCGTTTTTTCTTTTATTGCTCAGCACACACCTCCAAACACCAGGGCAACGCCGGGCTGAAATGCTAGTATATCTATAAAAGTGAACGCGTCTGTGAGTCTGTGTGTGTGTCTGTGTGTGTGTACATTTCCTTACGCAATAACTTTGTCAATTTTTAGTCTACAGACTCGAAATTTGATATACAGGGTACTGAGATTTGGGAAAATCTATGTGATCGGTTGTCGGCCAGAAATTTGGCTGTTAATGGGTCAAAGTTCAACGATTTGACCTTTGAGAACTCTACCAAACTCCTCCGACAATTTTGGGTCTAAACACTTGACATTTTAGATATAGGTTCCTTGGGCATTGATTTAACTTAATAACTTGATTAGAGCCCTAAACAATAAATGTTAAGGGGTCATAATGGGGGTCAAATTAAAAAAAATTGACCGTTTTATTTGTTTCTGTTTTTTTTGCTCAGCATACACCTCAAACCCGGGCAATGCCGGGCCCCCATGCTAGTCTATATATCTATAAAAGTGAACATGTCTGTGTGTCTGTCTGTGTGTGTACATTTCCTTACGCAATAACTTTGTCAATTTTTAGTCTACAGACTTGAAATTTGATTTACGGGGTACTGAGATTTGAGAAAATCTATATGATCAGTTCTCGGCCAAAAATTTAGCTGTTAAGGGGTCAAAGTTCAACGATTTGACTTTTGAGAACTCTACGAAACTCCTCCGACAATTTTGGGTCTAAACACGTGAAATTTTAGATAAAGGTTCCTTGGTCATGGATCTAACTTATTAACTCAATTTGAGCCTCAAAACAATAAATGTTAAGGGGTCACAATAGGGGTCAAAGATAAAAAAATTGACTTTTTTTTTTTTTTTTCTTACTATACACCTCCAAACACCCGGGCAACGCCGGGCACCCATGCTAGTATATCTATAAAATTGAATGTTTCTGTGTATTTGTGTGCCTGTGTGTCTGTCTGTCTGTGTACATTTCCCTATGCAATAACTCTGTCAATTTTTAGTCTACAGACTCGAAATTTGATATACAGGGTACTGAGATTTAGGAAAATCTTTTTAATCAGTTTTTGGCCAGAAATTTGTCTGTTAAGGGGTCAAAGTTCAACGATTTGACCTTTGGGAACTCTACCAAACTCCTCCGACAATTTTGGGTCTAAACACTTGAAATTTTAGATATAGGTTCCTTTAGACATGGATCTAACTTAATAACTTGATTTGAGCCCAAAACAATAAATGTTAAGGGGTCAAAAAAGGGGTCAAAGTTAAAAAAAATATTGACCTCTGCAGTCTCTTCCAAAAAATTCAAAAAATTTCTGGTCTAAGCATTTAAAATTTTACATAAAAGGTATTCAGAGATAGAGCAAGCTTTTTCATCGGTTTGGGTGGAAATATTTTAGTTACCAATATATAAATGTATGTATGTATGTATGTTTGCATATCTGCCTAAAACTTTCGACAGAGGCAACGAATTTTACTAAGATCAGTATCGTTTTGAAGTTCGACCTTTCATACGACAAATATGGAAAAATTGGCTAAAAACATTAATATCTTCGCCTTTAACTAGGCACTTTTCTACAGGGGGTAGGGGGTCACTTTTTTCGCCGATATTTTTTAAAGTTATCCTCTCCTTTAAATTGTCTAGCCTTAATTTAAAAAAATGTCGCTTCCGGTTAGGCGGTGGTCGTAACAGCATAGACGTTAGGTTTTTATCCCATTCTTTTCCTTCTTCGCGGTACGGGTTCGAGCCTGCCTTCCTACTACCACTTTTTTTTTTTTTGCTTTTTTTTTTTTGGTCAACAGACACATCCAAACACCCGGGCAACACCGGGCTGAAATGCTAGTCTATCTATATATCTAAAAAGTGAAAGTGTCTGTCTGTGTGTGTGTCTGTGTGTGTGTCTGTGTACATTTCCCTACGCAATAACTCTGTCAATTTTCAGTCTACAGACTCGAAATTTGATATACAGGGTACTGAGATTTGGGAAAATCTTTGTGATTGGTTTTCGGCCAGAAATTTGGCTGTTAATTTCGCATGCATGTGTTACATCTTTGGGTTTGGAAATATTTCCATTAGTTGAAAATTACTCAATTCAACACCTTCATGTTAAAAAATTTTGAGAAGGGAAGAGGGAAGCGAATTCCAATGAACCAGTGAAGGAAAGAGTGTTAACAATCATAGCCATTTGCTTTTTAGTGTTTGTAGGGATCACTTCGCAATTCAATCATTACAAAGCACACGGTGCCTTCAATAAGTTTCTAGAAGGCCCCATGGAAGTCCTCTTGTGGGAGCATGTCAATGACCGTTGTCACAACCTCTTTCATTTTCTCAAATGTCTCATAACAACAACCTCTAAGGTTTTCCTTGAGCTTAGGGAATAACCAAAAAGTCACAGGGAGCAAGGTCTTGACTATAGGATGGGTGAGGAACTGTCTTGATGCTCATGACAATGTCTTTCTTTCTGATCTTCTCAGAGCATCCTTGGGACAAACTTTGCGCAAATCTTCCACATCTTCAGTTCCTTTTCAAGTCCAACAAGTCTCATCACATATTTTTACTTGTTTCATGTTTTTCAAGGTGACATTATCATCATTTGATAATGGTGTGACATTTTTAGAGGTATTTTTATTAGGTTCAGACAATATATTTTTAGTTGTAATTTGTTAATTCTCTGTACCTATTGGGTGTTTTTTCATAGTGACATTATCATTATTTGATAATGGTGTGACAATTTTATGAGTATTTTTATTAGGTTTCCTTTGACTCTTAGTCAATTTCTTTTTAACTGTATCAGTTTATGTGTGATATTTCTTTAACTGTCATATGTGTTTTCGTAGTGAACGTTTTATCATATTGAAGTAATGTGACATTTTTGTCAGCTTTTTTTATCTGCCTTAAAATTTGTATGTATATCTTCATGCATAACATAAGACATGTCTGTACTAATAGTCTGCAAATAAATAAATAAATGGTTGTCTTTGTTGGATGATATGTCCTTTCTTCGCCACTATTTACTATTGTCTTAGGTTCATTTGATAAGTTTGTAAAATAATCTCCCGGCACCATAACCAGGCTAGTGGCATTCTCCATTATATTTGGTTCATTGGAAAAATTTGTAGAATAATCTGCCATTGCCATCAAAAAGCTATCAGAATTTACATTCAATTTAGTAATGGATTGAAATAAATCCTTACTTTTCCTTTTGCTTCTACTTAAATTTAATGATAAATGCTGGTAAATTTTCAGAACTTGATCATCAGAGTTCTTTTCTTTCAAGCAGTGAAATTAGTGTTTCTTTGATTGCTGACCATTTATTTTCAATGCCTATAAAACAAAAAAGTAAATCTTTCGTACTGGCCGAATTTGTTCATTTTTGAATGACACAGGATCTCTTGAAAGTTCAAAGAACTCAATCGTTTCTTTTAAATAGTCATTAAGTTGTATGATAGTATTTTGATTGTCATCAAAGTTTCTTAATATAGCCTGCATTTCCGAAGTCTTAATTTCGATCAGTAATTAAAGATCCATTGCAGGCTCACAATCCGGAAAAGATTGTTCATGGATCGTGGTGCACCTGCTAGATCTACAGCAGATGTGCTTACAGTTATATCTCATAGGATTAGTGAATCTCTCGACAGAGGCAACCTTTCTAGGGCAATTGCTCTTGACATATCAAAGGCCTTTGATAGGGTATGGCATAAAGGTTTACTTCACAAGATCTCCAGCTATGGTATAGCTGGAAATGGCTTCTCAATTATTAAATCATTTCTCTCTGATAGGTTCATAAGAGTAGTTAGTTGATAGGCAAAAATCAGAAGCTCACAGTATTAATGCTGGAGTCCCTCAGGGGTCCATCCTGGGCCCAACTCTTTTCCTGATCTACATTAATGATCTTCCAAATCACATCCTTACATCATTCGTAGACATTTTTGCTGATGACACTACTATCTAAGACAGTAAACGACCAAGTTCTCTCCGATTCTCTCTCCTCTGATCTTGATCACGTTGTACAATGGGGAAAGGAGTGGCTGGTTACTTTTAATGCATCTAAAACCAAGCTTCTATCTTTACATCATCAACGTTCTGATCCCCATCTGGCATCAATTAAAATGAATGGTTCTCGTCTTGGGGAGGCCTCAAGTTTTAACAGGCTTCTGGGTTTGACCTTTACTCCTGATCTTAAATGGAATACGTACATCAAATCTGTTGCCAAGGCCGCTGGAAAAATGGTCGGATCCTTCTATCGATCCAGTAGATATCTCACTGCTGATGCAATTCTCTATCTATATAACAGTCAGATACGTCCAAGGATGGAATACTGTTGCCACATATGGGCAGGAGCTGCTGAGTGCTGCCTTGATAGAGTTCAAAATAGACTTCGTGGCCTGGTGGAAGATGTCCTTTTCTCTTCGCTGCAACCTCTATCTCACAGAAGAGATGTTGCGAGTTTGTCTCTGCTTTATCGTTATTTTCATGGAAAGTGTTCGACTGAGCTTCAATCTATGATCCCCCCTCGCCAAACTTTCGCAAGAAACACTCATCTAGCTGAAAACACTACTCTTTATCTGTGCCTAAACCTAAACATAGATTCCATAATCAAAGCTTCTTTCTTAGAACTGCATGCCTGTAGAATTGTCTTCCGTTTTCCTGCTTTCCAGCCGTCTATAATATGGTTGTCTTCAAGTCCAATGTGAACAAGTTTCTGATGAGCCGTTCCACTTAAGTTAACAAATTTACCAAACTTCCTTACTATCGATTACTATATTGTCCTTTTGACTACTGTACACTCTTTAACCCTTATCCTTGAGTGACCTATCGCCCTTGATAAGTGGTGACTCCTATGTAAAAAAAAAAAAAACATAAACAAGCTACATTGATTACAGAACTTTTGAAACGGAACATTTTTTGTGGCTACGACACTTTAAAGGCGCCAGCAATTTCTTCTGGATTTCCTCAAGTTTCATCGAAAGTTTTATGTCATTATTTGTATGGAGTGTAAACTGTTTGTGTTTTTCTTGGCACTTTTTACACGGGCATTGATCACATTTTCTGCAATAAATTATGGCAGGTGACCGTGTAGATTTGTCTGAACATTCCTGACATATTTGTTTTTTCTTTTCTTCAAAATCTGTTTTTAATTTTTGACAAATTGAAAGGAAAGAGGTAGCTTCTAAAGTTTGAAGAACTTTTTTTGCTTTAACATCATTAGACATGCGACATTTTTGAAATGTTGACGGCAACAGGTCTTGTAAACAAGTTGGGCACTTGAATGAATCATTTCCAAGGCATTCTCGTTGTCTTTGTCTAAAGTATTCGATTAAACATCCGTAACAAAACTGGTGAAAACATGGTAGCTTTTTTGAATTGATGTCCAAATTCTGTTTGCATAAACCACATATAAAATCGGCCAGGGACAATTTTGTTTTATAAAAAGATCTGAAGTGCAACATTATTGCAACGAGAAATAATGTGGAATCCTCTTTAATATTGCTTGGTGGCGTTTATTTCTTGAAATGAACATTTTTGTCTAAAGTGTTCGATTAAACACCCGTAACAAAACTGGTGAAAACATGGTAGTTTTTTTTTTTTAATTGATGTCCAAATTCTGTTTGCATAAACTACATATAAAATCAGCCAGAGATAATTGGGCTTTATAAAAAGAAATAAAGTTCGACATTATTGCAACAAAAAATAATGTTGAATCCTATGTGATATTATTTGATGCCATTTATTTATTTCTGGCATATGACACGATTATAACAAACAAAAAATGAAACTGACTTCTATGAAAAAAGTTATGTGAAAACGAGGTGCGCATTTGAAAATGAAAATCCAGTAGTAACGTGCGCATGCCGTGATGGCCAGGTGGCAATGCAAGTTTGAATTCATTTCGTATGAAATTGTGACTATTTAAGGGAGGTAAATCAGTAAATATAGTTTAATGAATTATCTCCCTTGTCCTGGTTCGAAGTAAAAACACACACACATACACACACACACACACACACACAACAACAACAACAACAACAACAACACGCGGAATAACCAAGATACAAATACGTACTTGTTTGCATTGGTGATTTTTTTTAATCTAACACATTTCAGGTGAAAACTTACATGTCATGTCGAAATTAGTATAAATTCCAAAAAGTACGAACAATAATGCACTGCAGTAATAATGCACTAGAAAAAGCTTGGTAAATGTGTAGTTTAGCGGCGTAAATTATTTGAACAAAACACATTATTAGACCTAAAAACTGAAATAAAAGCAGAAAAAAAATTCTTTTATTATTTTTTCATCATTTTTTTTATTAGACTAAATGTACGACAATCGAAGCCGCTGTATTGCTTTTAAAGTTTGGCCTTTCTAAAGTTTGACAGATTGGCCTTTTTAAGGCCAAATTTGGTCTTTTTTAGTCTCTCATTACAAAAAATCGGCCAAAAATAGTTCATAAAAGAACGTAAAAATGCCAAATTTGGCCTTAAAAAGGCCAATCTGTCAAACCTTAGAAAGGCCAGATTTTAAAAGCAATACAGCGGCTTCGATTGTCATACATTTAGTCTAATAAAAATGATTTAAAAAAAATAATAAAAATGAATGTTTTTTCGGGCTTTATTTCAGCTTAGGGTCTAATGTGTTTTATATAAAAAGAAAGTTTGTTTTTATAATTTTTTTGTCTGTCAAATAATTAACGCCGCTAAACTACATATTAGCCAAAATCTTGTTAGTGATCGTGTTTTTTTCTTTGTTTTTTTTTTATTACATTTTCACCCCAAACAAGGCACATTTCCACTTTGGTGTAGGGGGCTACTATCAGGGGAACAACTGCTGGGGTACTATGTAGGGATTTGGGCAGCAAGATGTTGCTTCACGTTGCACTTGAACTTCTGCATGTCAGTACAGTTGGGGAAGCAGTGACCTGGAATGGAATTCCAAAGTCTAGCGGTTCTGGGAAAGAAACTACTGGAGTAAAAAGATCTTTTACATCTAGGGATTTCTACAGGGTGGGGGTGGGATTTTGCAGCTTGTCGGGTCTGTCGAGGGTGTTCACGTCGTGGGGGCACAAGTGCTTGCAGTTCGTCAGAGCATTCACCATTAAAATACTTGTAGAACAGGCATACAGAGGCTGAAGCTTAGATGCCAGTTTAGGGCCTATCAGATTTGCGACTCTCTTTTGAACATTGTCAAGGAGCGAGAGACCAGTAGCCGATGCACCAGCCCAAATATGACAGCAATACTCCATACATGGGCGAATGGTTGCCTTATAGAGGTACAGGATACTTTCAGGTGTTAGTAGTTTTCTAGTTTTCTAGCACGGTAGAGAGAGCCCATCTTCCTGCAGCGGCCCTGACAATGCCCTCGATGTAATTGTTCCAACTCATGTTTCCTGTGAACGTTAGGCCAAGGAGCTTGAAAGACGTACTCTCAGATAAAGAGTTGTTGGCCATTGCTATAGGTGGTAGAGAAGGTTTCTTGTAATTATTGAATGAAACTAGTTTAGTCTTGGTGGCATTGAACGTGACCATCCATTTTTGTCCCCATTCCACTACTGATTGGAGGTCATCCTCTAGTGTTTCTGCCATTTCTGTAGATATATGTTCATTTGTTTTCCTGTTGTGCCTGTTATAGAGTGTGGTGTCATCAGCATATATACCCATCTCCGTCATGTCACATGACTCAAAGATAACAATGAAGTAAACCGAAAGTGAGAGAGAGAAAGAGAAAGAGAGAGAGAGAGAGCAAGCATTTTCACTTTGAAAACTGTTTGCTGAGTGCTGGCAAGTTTGGCTTGGTAAATGCTGTATCACAGTTTGAAAGCAGTGTTGCAAGTGCCACTTCAGAGGATCTGCGTAGTCAGGCGCTGAAGTTTGATTTTTCTGGCGGGCAGTTTGCCAGTGATATTTTTAAGAAAAATATTGTATTGGGAGTGAGCTTCCCAGGTATCATGAATGATACCACTTGTGTCCACGACTTGTTAAGCATGGGCATGAATATTGAGAAATTCATGGAACGATTTCGATGGAATGTTGGGATTGTTTTACCCTCTAACAATGTGAGGTCAAAAACTCGCATATGTAGTTATTCCCCGCAACTTTGTCAGAATAATGAAGAACTTAATCATGACGGTGAGATATTACTCAGGTCATGTAGTTCTGACAATAGCCAGTGGTTAAAGGACAGGAGTCAATCCTGTGTGAAAGTGCAAGTTTTGTGCACTTCTTTAAGTGCTAATGTTAGCACTGGGAGAGAAATTCTCCATCAAGGGTATAGGACAGAAAGTACTATATCCACCTGTGAACGTGTAAAACCCAAGAGGAGAATGGTTTTGGAAGAGTTACATGAACTCAAGTTGGACTGGGGCATCCAGATTCAGGTTGAGTGTAACTCGATAAAGAATCCCATGATGGATCCTGTCGAATTTTCTGATTACATGGTGTGCAGTTCAGCTTCTCCGAGTTCCTACAAGAGTGTAGGATATGTTGTGCAGAGATTACTTGCAGAACCTTCATTCTATGAAGTTGCTCCTTTAAGCAAAACGTTTCCTGTTTTGGAGTCACATGCAAGTGTTATTGTGTTTAAATGTTTTTTGAAGATCTGCCTTGACGTAGCTTATTGCAGTATTGCAAGAGCTATCGAAGTCAAGCTCGATTTGTCCAGGAGTGTTTCTGAGGCGCTCAGGACCATCTTATACTTAGTTAGGAGTGAGTTTTCTGATGCTGAGATGTTTGTTTCAATGCTGAATACAAGAAGATTGGCTCTCTCCTTGATAGGGGTCTTCCATAAGTAATACATCTCCAGCTACCTGGGTGTTTCTGACACCTATACTCAACTTTGTTTGTTTGGCTATATGTATATAGCTATACAAACATTTAAAACTATAATTGCCTTGCATAATTTGTGCAGAATTTGGGTTCCAGTTTTATTTCATTCCACCAAGTTGAAGAACTTATCAAAGCTTAGGGTTGATTGGATTCATCCCTCTTGTAGCACCAGTGTTGATCTCACTGGACTCTTGTGGTTACGAGGGAGCTGAGATATTTTGGTGTTTTCCAGAGATCCTATAAGGATGAGGAGGTTGGATGGTAAATTATGTGAACTTCCCAAGCCTTTATACTCTTTTATATGTAAGTAGTTAATTATCTGGCGGAATAATCTCCATTCAAACTTCTGTTGCAACCTTGCATCTGATCATTAGTTTTAAATTTATGAATCTGGTTAGGTACTCCTCTGTTTAAACCTAAAACATGAAGGTTTTCATGTGAATTTTTATAGAATAATCTCATTTGAATTTTTCTGCTTTTTTGTTCTGATATGTGTTTCCTGGAGTTCTTCTGACCATACATTGTGTGGTATATGTATATATATATATATATAAAGAAAAAATGTGTATTATAATATTTACAGGTGTCATACAACTGTAGGTTGACTGCCATTTTCTGTTGGGGGAGAATGTTGGAATTTTTTTTGTACCAATAATAGTGCATCCTCCCCCTGTTTACATTTATTATTTATATTCTGGTTCTTGTATTTGATTTTTTGTATTTCGTATCCTTTATGATTCTTGGTTTCGTATATTTTGGGTTTGTACGAAACTCCCTTTAATTTAAAGAAAAGGGAAATGCTAGCTCCTTGATAACGTCACGAGCCAGCACAAAATCCAGCCTCTTTTGAAATTATGGCAACGAGGATATTGGACGTTCGTTTCATTGCCCGGCGCTGAAAATGGAATTTTGACGAGCCTCCTTCAAAGAAGAGAACCCGGCAAGAATACCCCAGACATGCGACGAGGCATGCTTCTGAAAACTATCTACATGGCTACGGTCTGCATGTATTTAGAAGGAGTGTAATTTTAAAAAAAAAGACCTTATTTTACGTGGCTACGGTCTGCACGTAATTGGAAGGAGTATAATAATTTAAAAGGACTTTAAATTGAGAAAAAAAAGAAAAAGGCACGTGCCTGACTGGCTTTCAATTTGTGAGTACGCTCCTAAGATTTATTACATATGAGAGTGTGATTAGGAACAACTATTTTGAATCATAATATTGTGTTCGTTCATGGATGCGACATTTTAATATAAGAACCAGTGTTATTTTTTTCATGATGTGTTACCTTGGCGTTCTTTGAATTTAATGCAAAGGGAAAAATTTGCAACTAATTTTATTCTAAATAAAATCTCTTCTTCGTTTTGAAACAAGACTTTTATATTTCATTCTTTTATTTTTTTTTTCTGGCTAGTTACTTTCGCGTCGAATTTATCTGGAAACAGGACAAATTTCCGACACAATCAACTAAGAACCTTAGTCGAAGCCAATCCATGCACAACTGTTTGTGAACTTGCTTCTGAATTAGATATAACGTATACAACGATTTCCAACCACTTGAGAGAGATTGGAAAGACAAAAAAAAGCTTGATAAATGGTTGCCTTACAAATTGAACGACAACCAAAAGAAATACTGTTATGAAGTGTCATCTTTCCTTCTTTTATACATCAAGAACGACCTGTTTTTCGACCGGATTGTGATATGCAATGAAAGTTCTTTATGATAACCGTCGATGCTTAGCTCAGTGGTTAGACACTGACAAAGCTCCACAACACTTCCCGAAACCAGAGTTACACCAAAAGAAGGTCATGTCTTGATTCTGATAGTGATTATTTTGATCAATAAATTTTTGTTTTAGCCGATATATGTTCATCTGAATTTAAAAGTTAAAATATGCAAGAACTTTCTTGTCAACCTGATATCAAATATGGCCGGTATTTATTCGTTGTATTCATGGTAATTAAATGCATCACAACAATTTAGGGGAGATAAGGCATGTGAAGAAAATTTTATTAATAACTTCCCTTAAATAAATTATTTGCTATTTAGGGTTTTACTAAAGAAGGGATTTACTAAATATGTACGACTAAAAATGATGTACGATTATTGTACGACTAATTGCCACTGCTGCTGATTAAAGCAACTTTGATGCATGTCATTGACTGGGTCCATCAGCGTAAAATATTGTAAAACAACCTTGCAATAAAACGAATTTACTCAGAAGCACGAGCAATCTACTGAGTCCGTTAGCGCAAAAAATGTTGTCATTAAAATAAACAATGAAACAACTTAGTCGCAATTATTTTTGGCAAATTCTTCAAGACTGAGACTTTTTTTTTTCAACCCAGTGTGCCATGTTTTTTATTTTTAATCTTTGTAAAATAAATAAATAAATTAGTTTATTTCTTCATTATTGAAACAAAAACAAAACGAATTTAGTCAGAGTCACAACTTTCAACCAAGAGTTTTTTGGGTTGTCTTTTTTTTTCTTTCTTTCTTTTCCAAATATTGACCTTTTTTTTTAATTTAAATTTTGTAACACAATAGCAATATAACACTAGAAAATCTTTTTAAAAAGTAGAAGACTGATGCAATGTTTCCAATCCCATATGAGGTACGAGCAATTTAATGGCTGTTTCGGTATGAGGGCATGGTTTTGAACACCGGCTAATCATAATAATTTTTTAAATTTTCGATTACTTTTTTATTGTATTTAAAACATTATAGTTTAAAGTTTTGTAAAATCCCTCTTATGTACAATCAAAATCTGGCATGACTAAATCATCCGATTCAGCTCCTGTTGATTCAAACAACTTTACACGTTGTTTCTATATGACAAATGTATGGCACAATCACGTTGATACCGGTTCTGGCCAGATCACCAAAGTTAAGCAACATTGAGCCTGGTCAGTACCAGATAGGTGACCATTTGGGTAGGCTAGGCGCTGTATGTACCTTCTGGGAAGGTTGGGCATGGGGCCAGCGCCCTCACCCTGAAAAAAGAACTTCTCGCTACAAAAGCATCTATAAAAGTTGTGGATGGCCGATGCTGATGAGAGAATATGAAATGTGATCAAGAGATCAGGGCCATGTTTTCTAAAGTAAGAGAGAGAGGGCTGTGGGGAAAACAGAAAAGGCCTACTGGTTAAGCATACCCACATATGTGGGTCGGGCAGGGTCGGGCTGAGAAAGAAAAAGAATCAAAGATGGCACCAGTAGTTTTTATAACGTGTCTCGTAAAGTTGCACAAAGTCACATCGCACGCATGCAAACAAGGGGTACCTGAGCTGTATAAAAGCAGCTCGTGTTGGAAAGGTAGGGGAAAAGCACTGCGAGAATTTGTAAAGATTATTGTTGCTCATCACTTTGTTGGTTTGCGTTGGATTTTGACATGCGTGTTTGTTGGACTGCTGTTACGATTTTTTTGTTGAACTTTTCTAACAGAATAAAAATTTTTAAAAATTAGATATTTCAGTTTGGATAGGGGTGATTGAATAAAAAAAGAGGAGGCTGTGTCATTTGATGTCAGCTAATATCATGTGACTTAAATTTTCCGAAGCAAAACATATGAGGCATCCTTTCGTACAATAGCAGTTTGTGAAACGGCCCCCAAATTTCCAGCCTCAAGGGAGATTGTGGTATGCCTGCAAATGGTATTATCAATTATATGGTGTGGTCTATAGGTAGAGACCATTTTGGGATGATAATAGCGTCTTTGATTATTTTCAAGAACCACACTGTTCTGTTAGATTTTTGTCAGGAAAATAAGGCAAGTCGAAATGTGTGCAAGACCAAGATAATTGACAGCCAGTTTCATTTTATTCACGTTCATGTGAGAATTTACATTTCAAGGGAAGCAACTCTGATCGGTACAGAATGTCTGTTAACATAGCACCCCCCCCTTTTATTTTAATAGTCTTGGTTATTCTTAGTGTCCATGCTATGTGATCTCTTCTTTTTATTTATTTTATACTTTAACTAATTAATTTAATTATTTTTTTATTATTTTTGTCCATTTTTTTTATATAAATCTTTTTATCCATTTTTTTTTAAATTTTTACCATTTTTTTTTTTTTTTTAGAAATCTAGCTTGTATGTAGACTTGACTAAAATCCAGGCCTGGTTGTTGTATAATCTTGAAAAGTGAGGGTTGGACATGTTGTTTTCACGGTCCTCCTTTAATGGATGACTATCTTCATGGGACTGATTCACAACCCTCAACTATTTCATTGAGTGGTTTGGATACAATGTGTCATTGATTTTGTAATATTATTGTCCCTTTATCTTTAGTCTGTAGAACATAGAAGCATAGTGGATGTTGGTTTGAAAGGTTGCAGCTTCTGACCCATATTGGTGTACCATTTTTGAGTGGTGGTAGTTCTGGTTCTTTTTCCTCTGTTTGAAGGATTCGATCAGACTGTTGGGGATTTAGTAGACTTAGGTAAATTTGTATGTTTGTCCTCAAGCCTCATCTCATTAACAATCTACTCAATCTACTGGGGCTGTACCCAGAGTTTATTCTTGTAGCTCTGTATACAAGCAAAGAAAGATATGGGTCTTTTGCCTTTTTTAGAAATGCTTTCATTGTTTTTATACATTGTTTTTGCTGCTCCATTGCTTTTAGTGTAATGAGGACTGCTTGTGACTTGCTGAAATGAAATCACCAGTCGTCTGCAAATTTGGCAAAGTCTTTTGAGATGCAATCGCTTTCTGGGTTCATTCTTAACATGACCAGTACTCTGTGTCTGGCAAAAACAGCCTTCAGGTTTCTTATTATAGTTCTGGAGATCATTGATGTAAACATGACAATCTTTGTATATTGGGAGAAGTAATCAACAACTATGATATAGCTGTGACGCTTCAATTCTAGATCAGAGGCTAGAGTGTACCATAGTTCCATTGGAAGTTCAGTTGTCATGAGAACTTTGTGGTTAATATCTTAGATCAACATATTTCAGACAGATTTCTATGACCTTTTTGATTTTATCAGGTAATTGCAGCCACCACCAAGCTCTGGTGATTGGAATAGATTTTGGCAATCATGGTTGATCTTAGTAGTGAAGGAATTATGATCTGCTTGTCATACATTAGTAGTCCATTCTCACACGTGATACTGTCACAATATGGCTCGACCGATGCTGGAATATGGTCCTTTGATAGCCAGCTTTCTTATATATTGTGATATATAATTGCTGGTCTCATCAGTTTCGTGGCTTCCTCCAACTCATTTAGACATTTTTTCTGTGACAGGTAAGGATTCCATCATGGTGTAAACACTCCTCTAAGTCTCTGTCCTGTTTGCTAGGGCCATTGTTGGGTACCTATGAGGACAAAGCATAAGCTGTATATAGTTCCTTGCCAGGTACACAGCAAATGCGGTATCTATACCTTATTAAACATACCTGAAATCTCTGTATCCTTGCTAGTAGCTTGCCTAGGTTCTTACTGCCTAATAGTGGTTTGTGGTCTATCTCCACTGAAGTGTAATCAAACTAAGAGAAGGGTTCATAAGTCTATGTTATTACCAGGGCCTCCTTTTCTATTTGGGTGCAATGATTTTCAGCCTCTGACATGGCTCATGAAGCGTAGGCAATGGGGGTGCATTTTCGTGTCATACTGTCATTGTAATAACATTGCTCCCGGCCCATGAAATGAAGCATCGACAAAAACTAGTCTCATTAAATGAGTTATACAATCAGTGTTGAACACAATGCTTTCTTGGTGGAGCTGAATTGTTCCTGTTATGAACTGTCTTAAACGAATGCATATTTCTGGCTTAAGTCCTTAGTGGCTTAGTCATGTCTTCCAGGTTTGGAATGAATTTTCTCAATCGGTTTACCATTCATAGGAATCGGTGGGTTTTTGTTATGTTTGTTAGTGTTAAGAAGCTGAAGACACCAGAGAGCCTTTCTGGATCTGGTCACAGGCCCTCAGCAGCACTGAGTGTTAATCTGAGTTAAGACTGTCGAGTTGTCTTCTCTTGTCTATGGAAAATTGGTTTAAAGTGATATCTTTTTTTGCTTATTATTGTTGTAGTTTCCTTTGACAAGATGGCGGTTTAGTTCAGACTGAGTGTCTGCGATAGGAGTAAATTAACATTGGTAGAAGGTGTCTTCTTTTGTGTGATAAGAAACAGTTTTGTTCAGCAAACGCGGAAATACATTTAAAAGAAGGACGGCTTCCTTCACAAAACACCCACCTGTTTTCGTAAATGAAGATGCATATGCTGAATGGAAACAAGATATAGACATATGGTCTATATTTATAAACTTAATAGACTTACTTAAGGAGAAACAAGCCTCTTCTGTGCTTTGTCATTACCATTAAATATAAGAGAAGGCGTTCGACACTTGACAATAATGAATAGCAGTAGAACAAATGGATTAAATATAGTTATTGACGAATTGGAAAAAATTTACTTGCTGGACGAAAATATGATAGTATAAGTTACTTGTCAGTTAAAGGAATTTTATTCCCACAAAAGGCAGATAGAGTTAATATAAATGAAATTTTGGTATGATATGAATTTTTGTATCCAAAATTACTGAAATTTGGAATTACTCTAGTCCAGGCCTTTTTTGTTCTGAATGCAGCAAATATATTGAAGGAAAATGCAAAAGTAGCAAGAACCACATGTTTTAGCTTAACATATGCAACAATGAAAGATACACTGAAAAAAGTATTTCCTGATATTTCATAAATAATATGTAAAACTATCCCTGCTATCAAAGGAGAAGTTGAAACAGTAAAATTATTAGAGAACAAAGACATTATAGGATATATAAAGTGAATTTTAAGGACAAATAAGCTAAAATAATGTGTTGTTTTAAATGTAATTCAACTAAGCATTTTGCTTGAAATTGTATGAGTTTCAACTCTAGGAATAATATCACCACTGTTGCGGATAGAGACCAGGTGAACTTTGCTTTGGGAAAATATAGCCGCTGACTAAACCAAAAGAAAATGAAGCAAATGAAGATCCCCTTTGTATCAATTAGGATCATGTTAATCAATGGAGAAAACTTTCTCAAATAACAGAAGGAGAAAATAATAAGGAATATGCAGTTTTGCTTACTTCTGAGCAAGAACAAAAAGATTTGATTGATGCAAATAAAAATGGAAAATATGAAAGTTCATGACACGAGGCAAAAATGTATATCAACAAGATGGGTGATAACAGAAAAATTTATGAATGACGAAAAAGATAATGAAGGTTTATCTTGTTATATGTGGTTATGAAGAAGATTCTTATAATTTAAAAACAGATTCTCTGACATGCAGCCATAACGCCATTCATCTCATATTGTTAACAGCCTCTTGATTTCACTTTAGCATTTCTGCAAGGTAATATGTTAGAGAGAGAAGTATTTCTTAGACCACGATCTTATCTATGTCCAGAATCACAAGTGTTGAAGCTGAAAAAATGCATTTATGGTTTAAATGATGCACCTTGTTTATGGTACAAGCGAATTAATCATGAGAACTTGTTTGAAGGGAATGGTGAATGGATACAGAATGCACTGTTTCTTTGCCACAAAACCACTGGTAATGTGATAGGGATTCTGGCAATACATGTGGGCAATTTTATATTCTGTAGAAATGATCTATTTCAGAAAAATGTTATCAGAGAAAAATATATTTAAAATTGGAAAGCATGAAAGTAGAACATTTACATTTTGGGGATTGAATAATAAATAAAAAATGGGTTCTTACGGATCAAAATGTATGCGTTTCAGCTATATCCACAATAGACATAAAGAAAGGAAGATCATTAAGGAAAAATGATGAATAGTGTCAAGATGAGAAGATGGAGCTAAAAAGATGGACAAGTCAAATGATGTTAGCATCCACCCAAACTCGACCAGATGTATTGTTTGATGTGTGTGCAATAAGTAATATTGGAAAATTTCCAAAGGTGAAGTTGCTCTTTGAGGCAAATAAGTCACTAATAAAGTTCAAATCAAGGACAGGTTCTATATCTTTTCTCCAGTTGGGAAAATTTTCGGATCGGAATGTTTGTTGTTCAGATGCCGCCTATGCTAGTTTGGAGGATGGATCTTCACAAGGTGGTTTAATTATCTTCGTGGAAAGATGAACAGAATGGCTCCTATATGTTGGTCATCAAAAAAACTTGACCATGTAACAAAAAGTTCATTAACCTCAAAAAGTCTTATACTTGGTGAAGCAGCTGATACTGGTATATTGATAGCCACCATGCTTTTTCGATATTCAGACTACCTAGATTGGCTGAACTACTTTGTAAAGCAGATAATGCATCTCTGGTAAAGACTTTAAATTCATCAAATCTTGTGAGTGACTAGCGTCTCTGAGTTGATATGGTCAGACGGAAAAAAATGAAAATATAATACTTTGTTTTTTTTTCATAGGACAAGAGAAAAGGCATTGTGGATGCATTTTCGGCAATCCAGTGATTGTTGCTTCCCTTATTTTGCCCCTCAGCTGTCATCTCAAACGAATGAGCAATGTTTTTTATAAAGAGAGGAGAAATGCTTTATCAGAAACATGGATTGTGGCAGTTTATGCGCCTAATGTCCGCAGCGAGAGGGTTTCCTTTTTTCGGCGGGTGGAGGTGTTTCTCTCTTCAGGTCCAGAGCGGGTAGTGCTAATGGGGGACTGGAATGCCGTCCTGGACCCCAATATAGATAAGGTCGGAGGGGTTAGAGGGTCGAAGTGGCGTGAAAGCAGCCTGTCTGACCTGATGGCCTCGTGTGATCTGGTCGACAGGTTCTGTCTAGATCACCTGGGGAAGTAGATGTAGACATGGCAGGGTAATTCAGCCATCTGTCCAAGTATGTGCTTGGACAGAATGTTAATTAGAAGAGGCGACATAGATATTCTTATCATACCCTACGGTCCACTGGCTAGGTCATTTGGACCACAAACTCATGTTGGCCCGTTTGAAGTTAGGTGATAGGCCTTGGTGGGCTGGCTACTGGAAGTTGAACATCTCCTTGTTGGAGTCGGATGACTTCCGGCAGCAGCTGACAACACTAATTCAGTGAGAGTTAGTGGGGGCGGTTATCAGGAGTAGCTGTTGGGTTAGACAAGGCTAACATTAGGCACTTTTGCGTCCAATACAGCAAAAGACTCGCGCTAACTAGATGATAGGCTGACCCGGGTGGTGGCAGGGGGGGGGAGGATCCCCTAGAGCTAGTGTTAGTTAAGGATGACCTGAATTGCTTGACTAGCAAGTGATATGAAGGTAAAGTAGTTAGAGTTAGGTTAAACAGAGTCTCTAATGAAGCCGTTAACGTTGACGCTGTTGAGCGTACGGCAGCCTTAGGATGTGGCTCGGATGGGTACATTCGGGAGGTGAAAAACCTGGAAGGATACACTCTCGTATCGGCTCGAGTGATTTGCAATGGGTTTCGGCAACATTTGGAGGAGCGCTTCACCCAACTACCCAGACTCCGCGGCCAGGAGTTTGGCAGCTATTTAGCTGGCTCGCTCCACCTTACTGCAGCCCGAGCGACTGGCTGCAAAGGGATAGTTATGGAACCTAAGATCATTACTGCATTGAAGCAGGTTGGCTATAACAAATCTCCAGGGCTTCATAGTCTGCCCTACGAACTCTACTTGAGGCTGTCGCCCATGTTTGTACCCCTTCTGAAGGGTGTGTTTAACCATTGGTTTGCTCAGGGATCCATCCCTGGGCAGGTTAACAAAGGAGTGGTCACACTACTGAAGAAGGGAGATCGGCATGGAGGGGGTAACTTAGATGACTATAGGCCTATCACTCTGCTAAACACAGAGTTGAAGATTTTGTCCCGTGTTCTTGCAAACCGACTGCAGGTTTTTATCAGTGACTTGGTCGAGCCGGATCAGAACTACACTGTGCAGGGTCGATCGATTCAAAACAACTTGCACTTGGTGCGCACGATCATAGAGTGGTTAAAAGACAACAAGGAAGCCATGCTGATCAATTTAGATCACTCCAAGGCGTTTGATAGGGTTGACTATGGTTTCTTGGAATCTGTTATAGAGACCGCCGCTTTGGTCTGGACTTCCACAAGTGGGTCTCTGTTCTGTATCGTGATCTCACGGTAGTGGTGCAAGTAAATGGTAGGTTGTTGGAGTCCTTTGGGGTCTCTCGGTCGGTGCGCCAGGGTTGTTCACTGTCGCCTCTGTTATATGTCCTGGCATTGGAGCCCTTCCTTCACAAATTAAAGGACGAGGCGACGAAACCAGTCCTGTGCGACATAGCTCTACCTGGTGGCAAATTTGTCAGGGTGTCCATGTATGCTGATGATGTCACTGTGTTTGTTGCACGACATAGCGATATTAAAGCAGTGAAGGAGGCGATCGCTGAGTACGAAGTTGTCACAGAGGCTGTAGTCAATCGCAGCAAGTCCGTTGGCCTGCGGTTGGGCGACTGGACCGGCGTAAATTTGCTTCCAGGTGAGTTCAGCTGGGCGGATGGCCTGGTAAAAATTCTCAGTGTGTGGTTCGGGCCTGGACTCCAGCTGGACAAAAATTGGTCGGAGGTACAAACGAACGTCGAGTCGTCAATTAGGACTTGGATTCGGAGGAAATTGTCCTTGAAGCGTCGTGCGGATGCATGTTCAACATTTGTGTTTCCACTTGTCTGTTCTTCCTATGCCTATGGATCACTGTAAGGCTTTAGACTCTTTTCAAACTTCTTTGAAAGGAAGGAAAGCCGTTTGTCCGCAGACAGGTCTGTACGCAGAAACTTAGCGAGGGAGGCTTGGGGATGACTGACATATTTCACAAACACGCAGAAAGGTTGGCGTTCCACTGCTTGAGGATTTGCACTGGGTACCAGCCATGAACGGAGCTTTTCCGCAGCTCATATCCGCCCCTGCTGCTGAAGTTGCAGAAGACTGGCGGGGGGAATTGCTTTTCCTCACCGAATGCTAAGCCGCCCTTAGGGCATTACCGGGGTCCAGTGACCTTGCATGGCCTAGGAGGAGACTATATCAGGATTTAGTGGTGGGGACCACAAACGATATGCTGGTGGAGCAGCTGCACATGTCGAGGGGGGAAGTTCTCTCGCTGTGGAATTGGGCGCCTGCCAGTAGCCATTTGAATAATTCAGAATTCTCATTAACATGGAGGCTAGTCTGGGATGCGCTGCCACTTTTCAACAGGCTCGCAAAGGATAGCAGGAGCAATGAGTTTTACTTCCCCTCCTGCCTGTGCTGCAACGAGGAGGACGAAGATGAGACAAGGGATTACGGAGCCTTTGAGAGTATGTCGGAGTATGTCGCATCAACCCCGAGCAGTCGGTGCCACTTGATTTGGCATACGCTGGGGAGAAACGGTTGGTGTTTCTAGCAATCCTAGCAGTAGCTAGACTAGTGATGTGGGTTTTGTGTCTTAATATTGTCTATGGGGTTGGATCTGTTTTGGATTGGGATCTGGTCGTTTATTTTAAGCATCAACTTAAAGTAAAAATCAGATGTGATTCGAAAAATTACATCGCATACACTTTAATAGGAGGTGGGTGCACAACACTAGCTTGTGCATCCGACGAGGCGCTAGGTTCGAGTTTGTCTTCCCACCCTAGTGGTATTGGTCCGATGGTGCTGGTTTCATTCAGAACACAGCCCTGACAAACAAAGTTTTCTTTGTTGGGTAGTTTTAGTTAGGTCAGTAACCACCTAGAGTGGAAAAAAGTTCATTATTAGGTCCTAGACTAGGGTAGGAATGAGAGTCGATCCCGTCCCAGATTCTTTATTTTTCATCGGAGAGCTTGCAAAGATTCCCAGTCCACCCTTTGTTTTGTCCCCGGTCTGTTACCCTCTTAGAAGACGCCATCCATTCCTTATGAACCCCAGCCCTATCTTATTTGTTTTCTGAAAAACTGTCCCTTAGATCCCCCACTCCCCATTAGGGAACGACCTGCTTGCTTTCACCTCTCTTTTTTGGGGGGTGGGCAGAAGACAGTGGCGCTCCATTTTTCTTAGCGAGTAGGTCAGGAGGTTCCCCTTACGAATCTGCCCCCATAGGCATTTTGTTTAGTTGTTTTATTTTTCTTTCTTTTTGGGTGTTTGCTAGTTTGCCCCCCCTCCCCTTCATCTCACCCCCCTCAATTTATTAAAAAGAAAAAATAAGAAAATAAAAAAAATGAATACTTCTGTTTGTAAATAGAATTTTTTTTTTTTTTTTTGTATATATCTCTTTTCAGAATCGAAAGTTGCCAGCCATCCCGTAAACTGGGGAGTTCGTTTTTTAAGTAGGTCCATGATAAGAATGAGGCGTTAGTATGATAGATAACCTAGTGTAGGGAAAACCTTATAAAGTTCTTGCTTTCCGAGCAAGACCTATCAAACTAGAATAAAAAGACCTCCGCATATCCCACTTCCCCTTACTGGCCCTGATGCCTAAGCTTCTTCGGACCCTAAAAGTAGATAATGCCAAGGCCGGGGCCAAATAGCTAAATAAACATACTTCCGTATCAGGAGTCAAAAACATTTCACACCTCCCCTTTTTTGATATAATGGAAAAATCGTTTCGGGTTCAATTTTGGTTCGACTTGAGAAATGGAAATAAAAATAAATAAATAAATAAATAAAAATAAACAAATAAATGAACAAATAAAAATAAACCAATAAAATAATTGTTCTTTTGTGTGTGTGGGGGGGGGGGGATTTGTCTTTATTCTCATTGGTCAAAAAGAATTATTAATATATTGTATAATGTGTGAAACAAGAAGCCATTTTTTTTTTTGTAAATCACATTGATTTTTTTTTGGATACATATAAAAATAAACACTTTTCATATATATATATATATATATATATATATATATATATATATATATATATATATATATATATATATATATATATATAAAAACATACAAAGAATCCTACTCAAATACATATATATATCTTTTCAATTTGTAAGAAGTCTGGCCTTTTTCACTCCTTTATTGGGTATTGACGTGTCTGGTTAATATTTTCATCAGTAGTTCTACTGTAATTGTCGTCGTTAGTAATATTTGCATTGTGATCGATTAAGATGCTAGGTAATATTTTGTCACGTTTTTCATCCACTGGATCGCCATTTTTTTTTTTTTTTTTTTTTTTTTTTTACACATCTAACCCTTTTTATGGAATTTTGGGCTGGAAAGTAGATTAAATATGCTGGACTGTTTTTATCGCAACCTACGAAAATACCTTTTTCGCTTTTAGTATTTAGTTTACTGGTATTTTCTATAAATGCAAAACAATCTGAACCAAATATATGCATATTGCATTCGGTTCATTTTGGGTTTACACCGCAAAATGCTTCATATGGTGTGAAGTGAGGTGCTCGCTGGGCAAAACAACAAACAGCTCACTTAAAATTAATTTTTCAAAAACATTAATAAGAAAACAAATATTTAGAAAAATTAATAAAAAACAAATAATCAGGCTTGGCTTGTTATAAGAGGTGTAAATTTATTTGCCCTGGTGTATCACACTCGTGTTTATTTTGAGTCCGAAAAAAAAGAAGAAGAAATCCTTCCCGACTGGTCAAATGTTTTTGGCGTTAAGTTGGAAAGAAACGATAAATTAATTTTCTTTAGAAAAGCCGTCCAGGTAAGGAGCGGAGTGAATAGATTAGAAGAATGTTTTTCTTTTTTTTGTGTGGTTTCACCATTGGAACCGGCACAGGGTGTGTCACGCATGAGCGACAGAGCGTGGCAGTAACGCGTCTTACTCCTCTGGTGTTCGCGAGCAAAAAGAGAGCGAGAGACTCCTCGAATTTAGTGCCACGGCTTTTTTTTGTCTTTTTTTGGAGCTCTCCGGAAACGGTGAATGTTCAATGTCACTGTCAAAATTAGTTCCAGGGTAGACACTACATACCCCCCTACTATACAGTATGTCGAACAAAAGAAAGTGGAAAAGTCACTGAGTATACACAGCAAATCGGTGAGGACGTTGCACTGATCTGCCCGATCTGGTAGAAGTTGTAATTACTGGTGAATCGAAGTTTCCGTTCTGAACTGCAGTGTTTTGTATCCGTTTGCGTGCTAGCACATCGTCATCCAGAATAGCTTTCTTCAGGCGATCAACACTGACTGAATCTCGTCTTCCGTCAATCTCGATAACGAAGAACTTTGAGTAGCGTTTCAATACCTTAAAGGGACCGGAATACGGTATTTGCAGTCGAGCTGTGCCTCCATCGTTCCGAACAAACACATGAGTCCACGATTGTATGTCTTTGGGGACGTGAGTGCGTGTGTTCTGTGTTCTCGGGGCAACGTTAAAAGGTTTCGCCAAGTATTCCCTCATACGAGAGGTATAACTTGTTGGGTCAGACATGCGTGTAGGAGTGGTCGATGCGACCATCTGTCCAGGGAGAGTCAGCGCTGTTCCGTAAATCATTTCGGCAGGTGTAAAGCCAATATCTGCTTCTATGGTGAATCTGATGCCTAATAGAATGAAGGGGAGGTACTCTGTCCACCTGTTAGGGTCGGAATGTGCTCTAATAGCTGCTTTCAACTGACGGTGCAGACCCTCGATCATGCCGTTTGCCGCCGGGTGGTACGAGGTAGTCCTTATGTGTTTGCTTCCCAGTAGGCGAGACAACTCAGAAAAAAGATAGAAATCGAATTGTCTGCCCCTATCGGTTGTGATGGTGTGAGGCACACCATAACGCGATATCCAATGTGTAACCAGGGCTCGGGCAACAGTTTCTGCGGAAATATCTGCGATGGGAATGGCTTCAGGCCATCTAGAGAATCTGTCGATGCAAGTCAATAAGTATGTAGTTTCTCGAATGTGGGAGTGGACCCACTAAATCTATGTGAACGTGTGGAAATCGTGCCTCAGGGGTTGCGAAGGTAGCAAGGGGACTTTTAATATGCCTCTGTACTTTCGATTTCTGGCAAGGGATGCAAATCTTGGTCCATTCGCGAACGTCTCGGTTAATGGCTGTCCAGATGAAACAAGAAGTCACCAGCTTCTGCGTGGAACGAATGCCAGGATGTGACAAGTTGTGTAATTGAAAGAAGACAGCTCGCCTATGCTTAAGGGGTACATAGGGGCGTTTGTGACCGTTTGAAACATCGCACCATATCGTCTCATTGGAAAAAGGTACTGGGACTTGCTTGAAAGTTAGATTTTCGGAGTGATGTAAGTGATTTAGTTCTTCGTCATCCCGTTGGTCGATGGCGATCTGGTGGAGGTCGATCTCGTCAATCGCTTGAATGGCATCGATGTGCATTCTCGACAATGCATCTGCAACTACGTTCTCCTTCCCTCTGATATACTTGATATCCGCAGTAAATTGTGATATGAAATCCAAATGGCGAGCTTCCCTGGGTGAGTGTTTTCCGGGCTTGGCAAGCAAAGCATGCGATAACGGCTTGTGATCCATAAAAAGCATGAAAGTGGATCCTTCCAACATGTAACGAAAGTGTTTAACTGCGCAGTATGCAGCGAAAAGTTCCCTGCTGAAAGTGCTGTATTTGGTTTCAGCGTGCTGAAGACGCCTTGAGAAAAAAGCTAGTGGTTGCCAAGTATCATCCACTAATTGTTGCAGTACACCTCCAATGCCAACGTCGGATGCATCGATGGATAAAGCTAGGGGTGCATCTGGACGGGGGAAAACCAACATTGTCGCTTCTGTTAATGCCTGCTTGACCTTATCGAAGGAACATAATTCCGTTTCGCTTAATATAATCGTCTCATTTTTTTTGTTTTTATTTCTGAGTACGTCGGTTCATGGCTGCGCGATTTCAGCACAATGGAGCATGAAACGTCAATAGAAATTAATTAAACCGAGGAACTCTCGAAGTTTACGAAGTGAAGTGGGAGCTTGGTAATCGACTATAGATTGGACTTTCTCTGGAAGGGGACGGATACCTTCTTTGTTGATTAAATGGCCGAGAAACGAAAGTGAAAAAACTCCAAACTCGCATTTTTGGGGGTTAATAATAACGCCATAATCTGTCAATCTGTGAAATAACTGCTGCAGATGCTGTAAGTGTTCACGTTCTGATGCACTTGCCACGAGGAGATCGTCGATATATGCATAGACGAACGGTAGTCCTTGCAAAACTGCGTCGATAAAACGTTGAAAATCTGTATACGGATCCGTGGTGTCTTTACGTATAACTGGGCTGATCTCGGTCGACCCACTGATTATGCCTTGCACAGAACGTCTAGTGTTATTATCAATGAGTTTGCCGCGTTTGACATGTACAAGGATGCCGAAATGGTGCAGAAAATCTGCCCCTAAAATTGGAACGGGTAGCTTTGCGACGATGAAGACCCAACATAGTGCGCACTGTAATCCAAGATTTAATGTTATCGATGTCTCTCCGTAAGTAGGAATGGAGGAGTGATTCACTGCGTGTAGAAATAAGTTTGATTGAGGACGATTCTCTTTCACGAACTTCTTAGGGATGATACTGACTACCGCACCGGTATCAACGAGAAATCGTATACCAGTGGTTCTATCAGTCACGTACATGGTGCGACGAATGTTGTTCTTGCCAGGAGTGTCTGCCGCTCCTACTGCCTGGCCTGGGCGTTTCTCGAGAGACGTTTCTTCATATATGAACATGGCTGGTGGCATTAGTAAGCTCTTTCACCGAAACGTGCGTGGTACTTGCAGAGCCCACCGCTGTTCTGAGTGCTGCTAAATCGCTGGGAACGGACTCGCTCAGTGGGGTGCTTATGCATTTTTGGTTTGAGCTCGAGGCCACGTAACTGTTCACTCAGGTCATTAATCATTTGAGCCTGTCGCTCTAGTTCCTCGCGTATATCCGTGGAGGGGTTTGCGACGTTAGGCAGGGCATCGTTAGAGCTGTGTGTGTGAACTGGGGCTATGGAAACGGTCACGTCCATAATTTTGTCTGCTAGGTCCGCTAGCTCCTCAATGGTTGTGGAGTCATTCGAAGAGGCGAGTATCATTTGAATACTCGATGGCAGTCTATTGACGAAAAGTTGTTTAAGTATGTCCGGCGGTAGTGAGTTCTCACCCATCAACAGCTTCATACGTCTGAGTAACTGAGACGGTTTCCGATCTCCGAGTTCTTCTTCTACGAGAAGTTGACAAAGGCATTTCTGCTGTGAATCGGTTGTCCTACGAATCAATTCCGATTTGAAATAATCGTAGCTGATCGATCCAGGGGGTGACATGATCAGGTCGCGAACCTCCGCCATTACTTCATGCGGCCACCACGTGGTTGAATTTCGTCACATCGCTCAGGATCCTTTGCGTGTAGAACTGGGCCTCTATGTGTGTGAACCATAATGTTGGATCGTGCATCCAAAAAGGATGAATCCTCAAAATAGCCTGAGTAGCTGTCGTTGAAGGAAGCGCCTCACTGTCCATCGTGGGGAATGTGTTGAAGAGAACGATGACCGCAGAAAATCTCCGTGAGATCCTTTACGCCTAGAAAAACCGATGTGCCGCTAAGGTCGACATGTACGTCATTCGGCATGTGCGTGGTCGCTGAGAAATTTCCCTTGTGTGATTACAGGTAATTCTTCCTTATTGATAATATCCACAATTCCTTGCGTGTTCTGCCAAAGTCTGATGAAAAAAAGGGGTCACCAGTGAAGCGAGGTGCTCGCTGGGCAAAACAACAAACAGCTCACTTAAAATTAATTTTTCAAAAACATTAATAAGAAAACAAATATTTAGAAAAATTAATTAAAAACAAATAATCAGGCTTGGCTTGTTATAAGAGGTGTAAATTTATTTGCCCTGGTGTATCACACTCGTGTTTATTTTGAGTCCGAAAAAAAAGAAGAAGAAATCCTTCCCGACTGGTCAAATGTTTTTGGCGTTAAGTTGGAAAGAAACGATAAATTAATTTTCTTTAGAAAAGCCGTTCGGGTAAGGAGCGGAGTGAATAGATAAGAAGAATGTTTTTCTTTTTTTTGTGTGGTTTCACCATTGGAACCGGCACAGGGTGTGTCACGCATGAGCGACAGAGCGTGGCAGTAACGCGTCTTACTCCTCTGGTGTTCGCGAGCAAAAAGAGAGCGAGAGACTCCTCGAATTTAGCGCCACGGCTTTTTTTTGTCTTTTTTTGGAGCTCTCCGGAAACGGTGAATGTTCAATGTCACTGTCAAAATTAGTTCCAGGGTAGACGCTACACAGTGTTTTGCCTCATCTTCTATTGAACGATCTATTTCTGATATATGCTGCTGCCATTAAAGCGTACGTCCATAAACTATAAGTAGACATCTTGTCATATCTCAAAAAGGGTTCGCCATGCCCTTTCAGAGGTACCATTTTGGAAGGGGGAATATGGCGCAGATTTCTCTTGTTTAATACAGTGGTTATTAATAGAATTTCAAAGTCTTTACTAGTAAATTCAGTCCCATTGTCTGAGCGAATACATTTTACCGAGCCGTACAGGGCAATATAATAAATATTTCTTAGTGGCGAGGATAGTGTCGGATTTGTTTTTTAGAAAATAAACTATAATCAAACCGGAAAAATCATCAATAAAGTTCGAAACATACCTTAGATTATTTCTCCCCATCGGGCTGATCAGACCTGCTAAATCATAATGCACAAGTGAGAGAATTTTTATGGTCTTTTTGTCTGGCGTTCTGCTTACATATTTTGTCATTTTCCCCTGTGAACATACATCACAATTTGGGAGATCGTCTGAAGGTATTATTTTCATACCTTCGACTACATTTGGTAATTTTTTAATATCAGCTGTATTACAGTGTCGTAGAATTTTATATTCGCGCCTTATTTAATTACAGCCTGCACGGAAAATATGTCTTGCTTAAATGTAGGTATGAACAGAACATTTTTTAGAATACAGTTACAGATTTCGCCTTTATTATTTTTTAGGGATATTTTAGCATCGCCTCTTTTCAAGACTATATCATTTATTTGACTACCGTCGGCAAGTTCGACAAAATGACTTTGTGGATTAAAGTTTGAATCAAAATTAATAAAATCAGATTCCTTGGTGATAACGTGCGCTGTAGCATCATAGTCTACAAGGAGATTTTTACCATTTGTGGTATTGTCAAAGTTACGTGTGAATAGGAATGTATGTTCTTCCTCAAAGTTCTCAACGTTTTTTACGGAGTCCATTTTAAAGCGTTTATATCGACATTGGAAACTTTTGTGGTTGGGTTGTCCACAATTATAGCAGATAATTTTATTTTTTGTTCTTGGGAGAATTACTTTTGGGGAACATGTTGCGGTGAGGTGCGTAATTTGGTGGTGTCTGTTTTTGAGAAGCATTTTTGAACTTCATAATATTGCTGGAGTTATTATTGTCCATGAGCATATGATTAATCTCTTTGTAACTGCGCAATGCCACTTTAAATTCACTGAAATTTATGGGTTTGTCTTTTTGCATTATAACAGTTGTAAATGGTTTCAAATCGGCTGGAGGCGGTTGTTTCTGCCCTTATAACATAGTAGGTAATAGTTTCATCCTTGTTACGTTTTAGAGACGTTAGTTCTGTATATAGTGATATAATTTTCGGTTTCCCTTTTGATAAATAATGTTCTCTTAATATGTTCAATGCTTTCCATCCGTCATCCAAGGCATCTCTTATAATCAGAGACAGGCTTCTATCGCCTAAGCATTGAATAAGTTCTGCAAAAACAGTCGCGTTCTTTTTGAGAAATTTGGGGTCGTTAGGATTCTCTGTTGGAGATTGTATCACTTTGTGTAGTTTTCGAATCCTTAGATACCCCAGAAATTTTACCTGCCACAATTTGAATTTAGATTCTGATCCATCAAAGAAAAGATGATTTTTGGGCGCATAACCTGTTAAGTGTTGAGACATTATGTTGAACAGAGTGCAGTCTCGATACTGAGTGTGAAGTAATTGCCAGTAACAAAGATGGCGGCTAAGAATCAAATGTTGTTCATAACATAGCCAATGGCAAACTGATTGAATCCAAAATTCGACAATTTTTATAGTAACTTTGGAAGATTTTGATTGGTTGGTTAGCACAGCCGGTGGTTATAAACATGATTGCCGACATCATTGGTCTCATATCCTCGCATCAGGAGTCAAAAACATTTCACAATATATATATATATATATATATATATATATATATATATATATATATATATAAATGTAACTCTTGGTTCATTCGTTATTAGAAGTCTAAATAACCACTGGAATGATTGCTTCGGCATTTTGGTATAATATGTTTACTGTACCCATGTGTGTTTTTATATATTTCTTTTTAATTATAACATTATACTTAATTTTTCTATAATAAATAGGTGGTTTTCTTTGTTCCGATAGGCCCTTTTTTATTTAGGGACAATTATTTATTACAGCTTGCCGTCACATGACCAGTGTCTCCAATTTAGCGGTTTTCCCGCTAGATCTGGAGATTTCGTTTGCAATCTAGTGGGGAATTCTAGAAAATCTGGAGATATTTCGCACCCACACACCCGCAATTTTAGATTAAAAAATAAAGAAAAGCGCCTGAAAATACTTTAAAACATAAAATAAACTCATTCATGTCAGTAAAAAAAGTAGCATTTATTGCCTTTGGTAACAATTATTTATTGATTATTTGTTTTGTTTTTCACCTTTTTTTTTTTTTGGCTAACCATTCTTATATCTCGCTATGAAATCGATTTTTCCAAGTACATTTTGGGGTGGGAGGGGGAGACATTCCAACCTCCGTAGTTTAGTTTAAAATATGATCTAAGCAACCCCCCTTAATTTAGAAGTATTTAGTCGAAAATTGTAAAAAGCAAGAAACAACAGCAAAGAAAAAAAACTTATATCAAACACAGTAGAATTTAATTATCTACCAACCTAAATACTTTTAACATGCGAAAACAAAGATTTTTTGTTTTTTTATGTTTCAAATTTCAAAATATGTTGTTCAAAGTGGAATTTACACACTGAATAAAAAAAAAACAAAAAAAAAACAAATGTCCGCTTATCTCTTAAGGGGTAAGGAGACTTAATTTCTCAAAAGTTGTAAACAAATGACTTATCTACCACTAACCCTAAGTTCGATTTGCACTCTCACATTTAGAGTTAGTGATAGTCATAGACTTTTTATACAATTTTCCAAGAGGGAAGTCCCCAATGGTTAAACGACATGCAACCAGTTAATTGTTGGAAAGACAACTTTAATAAAAGAAATGAAATAAAAATAATTTAAACACAGTTTCAGCACGTATAAAAGATACTTGAATTTTACTGCATTTGGTATCAGGTATTTTTGTTATTGTTTACAATTTCTCGAATATTAATTATTTTACACAAATGATTGTGTTGTTCCTACTTACTTGCCCCCCCTCCACCAAAGAGCCGTCATTCATGATTTTACTTATTTTTACTAATTTTTTTAGACGTTTATTTTATTTAATTGTCAGCGTGAACCAACTTTTTAAGATGCGGCATATGCTAACACTTCAGCAAAGTTTACTGTATTTATTTTATAGCAAACATTAATAGCAGAAAGTTTTCCACTTGTGAAAAAAAAAAACCTCCTACGATGACAAAGGTCGATTTTTAATGTTGTGAAAACCATGGTGCCCTCAAAAAGAGGCACTTTTGATTGGGATAACATCTTTTTTTAATCTTCAATCTTAAAGGATTTCTCCTTCATTGACCAAGGACACAAAAGATAAAGTAGCATCAAAACAGATATACTTTAACGTTAATTTTATTTGGAAAAGTAAAAATAATACAAATAAATTGAAAATCAAAGGATATTGTAAAATTGGCAAATATTTAAATCATATTTCTTTTTCATTTTTAAAATAATCAGAGGGCAGAGCAGATAAAAATATACTCGATTGTGAATGATGGGTATGAAAAGTGCTGTCCAATTTGATATAAAGTAACACCCTTATTTCTACGCCTTTTTAACGGTTTAGGACTCAAGACTGTAAAGCATTTTTTTTTTAATGGAAAATAAATTCTGCATGTTTTACTATTTAAGGGGATTTTGTGTGGTTTTACTACATTGTGAGTCAGACTTAGGGTTAGACATATATTAAAGATTAGTTACCTGTCCCGAAAAGTTAGAATATCCTAGAAATGAGGGATCATTTTAATAAATTTATATGAAAAAAATCATCCCCACTTTAAACTCTAAAATATTTTTTCGAAATATTCACACGTAATCGCCTAAAAAAGCAGAATCTAATTTTTGGAGAGGGAGTTGTTAAGGGTTCTCAACTGCTTTTAGATATAGATATAATTTATTTTTTTAATTGACAAACTTAATGCTATCGCTTTCTATATATTCTCAAAGATTTTTATCTTTTGCTATTTTCCCCTTTATACATTCGTCCCATTTTTACCTTCCCTCCACAATCTCCTCTTATGAATGGTTAAAAAAAATCTATCAATTAATTCACATATAAATTTGGTGCCTATGTTTTACATATTTTTTTTTTAAATTTATTTTGCAAATATTGATTCATCCGATATTTATGGAGAATTTATTCGGCAATATTCAATATTTAGGTGCAACATTATTGTGACGTTTAATTTGCAGTATATTTCAATTTAACTTTTATTATAAAAAGTTTGAGTTTATGATTTGTTTCTTGCAAAAAAAATACCCTTTCTGAAAAAATAGGTAAAACTAGCTGATAAAATATGTAAGCCTTCTGGGGAGCTAACCGCTTCAATATAATTCCAGAAACATACAGTGAGAAAACACGGAACATTTTATATATTGAATATACTATATTAATAATATTTTTATGGTAGGAAGTTAAAATATGGAGGTTTTTTGGGGGGAGGGGGTGTGAATTAGCGGTTTTTGAAAATTGCAGACGATAAAAGTTAAAAATTTAGCGATTTTCGGGAGATTTCTTTCCCCTGATCTCACGGGTTTTTTTAAATCTCAATTGGCAACACTGCACGTGATATCACTAAAAGGATCTTTTGGTCTCACCACAACAGTCTAGCTTAATGTAAACAGAATGTGTTTACAATATCGGTAAAATTTCAATGGGTTTAATCACGTGATTATTGATAATGTAACCATGTGATTCAAATTTAATTTAAATTAACCACATATGATTGCTTTCCTATCAAATATTCATCGAAAAATGGCAGGTACAGACAAAATGAATGCCGACGCTCAAAGTGTATAAACATTTTGACCCCTCCCTTTACTTAAAAATTCACCAAAAATCAGGAAATTAACCAATTTTAATGAAAATTTCAGTATTTATCAAATAATGATCGCAGAATATAATGAACTAATTATTTTTACTTAACTCTTAGTGAAAATGTTTTATTTTGTTTAAACAAAAAATACCTTTACTAAAGTTATGGTTTTTGGTAATAAAAAAAAAATGCAAGAATTTATTTTTGCTTTTTTTATATGAATAAAGCATTGCAATTTTTAATAATAAAAAATTTTTTTACAGGAACATTACAAAATAGTCCCTAAAGTCCGTATTAATGAATTCGATATAACTCGAAAAAAAATGAATTTCTTGCATACTATTCAGGAAATTAAATATTCAATTAGATTTCTATTTCAGTCACCTAAATTATTTAGGGTGAAATGAGTTTAGGAATTTATAGCCAAACCTAAATATTTTTTTTTACTTAAAAAGAAATAACATTAATACACTAAGTTAAGTAAAATTTGCATAGAATGCTTTGCTTTACGGTTGTTGTAAAAATGGAACGGAAATTTGAATTTCGTTCTCTTTTAAATTCGGCACATTTTTACATTACGTCCAACTCATCGTTCACATTCGACATATGAACTTTTATAGGTTTTCAGGTATGCTGACAAGGTTAGGGGTGTCTATTCTGAGAGCCATTCTTAACATGGGGAGATTGGAGTGTTTATTCGTTGTAAACGTACCTGACAACCTATAAATATTAACATTTCCAATGTGTACGGTAAGTTGGACCTATGTAAAAAATAACAAAAAGATATACCAAACACTTTTTTCGTTTAAAAATGGAATTATTTCCCTTTCGTTATTAACTTTTTTTTTATATTTTGTGTTTTAGTAGTTTTAGTAGTAGTTTTAAGTGCAATTGTAAAATGTTACTCGTTTGATTATATTCGTTTGGAGGGCACAATTAAAAAATAGATTAAACCGGAGCGAAATTTAAATTTCCGTTCCATTTTTACAACAACCGTAAAACAGCCCATACTCAGCAAGTTTTATCGTAATTGATAAGCATCTAGATCTACTTGCATTATATTAGAAACCAAGCGACCCATAAAAATCTGGTAACTGAGTGCCAAATCTGCTTAAAATATTAAAAAAAAAATAAATAAATAAAATAGAACCTCTCCCAAATCTACTGGCAATAATTTAGTTTTGTCCTTTCCTTGAGTGTTTCCAATAAGGGGAATTGATTTACTAGGATTTGTATTAGAAGTTGAGCAATTATTAAACTTATTTAATTATTGACTTTTTCACATTTTGGTTAAATTTGTTAGTTTGCAATCGCTGATAGGCCACTCAAAAAATTGAACAAAAGACGAAATTAAAAAAATGGTACTCATGCAGAATTTGACTCCCGATTCTAACTATGTTTAGGGTTCAACCGGCAATCACTGGTTCAACCGAGCGTTGTTCAAATGTTGAAACACTAAATCAATATTTTATTTATTTTTTGAATAATTAATGATGGAAGTATTTTTTCTGTTTATTTTCTTAATATCTGTTGAAAAAAAAATATTTTGTACATTCTTTGGAAAAAAGAAAATCAAACTTTTCTCTACTTTCACCTAATTATTTACAGTGTTCATGTAAAGCATTCATCTGTTCTTTTTATAATAAAAATTCCGTTTTCAAAAAGAAACGCTTACTGCCAAATTTCTTTACAAAAAAAACAGTGCAAGTTTTCATGAAAAAAAAACAAAAAACCCTTTCATCTAACAATTTATGGTAAAAAATTAATCTTTTTTGGACGAAAAACAACAACTTTTATTGATAAAAAAAATTGCAAAAAATAATAAACGAACAAAATGCAATTTTTCTTGAGGAATGTGTTCAATTTGAACAAACTGAGCCACAGCAACACGTGGCCGGGTACAATTAGTATATATATATATATATATATATATATATATATATATATATATATATATATATATATATATATATATATATATTATTTTTCAGTCTATATATATATATATATATATATATATATATATACATATATATATATATATATATATATAAGTTGAGGTTGCTATTTTCCAAAGGTAGGGTATCCAGTGAAATTTACATTTAGAATTTCGTTTTCGAAAATAAGGATTGTTGCCTGATGAGTTCTCTAGTTAGTAAATACTAGTAGACCGCAACATGCTCATGACTGTGTAGCAACAAACTGCTGCTTATGTCAAGAGAAATTATATATATATATATATATATATATATATATATATATATATATATATATACACAGTCGGGTTTCAATCCTGGCTTGAGGTAGTTGCCTGTCTAGCCGCAATGATGAGCTGTGAAACAGTGAAACAGTACTGTATGTGGGTGACATATATATATATATATATATATATATATATATATATATATATATACTAGCTGTACCCGGCCACGCGTTGTTGTGGCTCAGTTTGTTAAAATGGAACACATTCCTCAAGAAAAATTGCATTTTGTTCGTTTATTTACTTTTATTATTTTTTGCAATTTTTTTAATCAATAAAAGTTATTTTTTCCCCCCAAAAAAAGATTAATTTTTTACCATAAAATGGTTAGGTGAAAGTTTTTTTTTCAGGAAAACTTGCACTTTTTTTTTTTAAGAAATTTGGCAGTAAAGGTTTCTCTTTGAAAACGGAATTTTTATTATAAAAAGAACAGATGAATGCTTTACATGAACACTGTAAATAGTTATGTGAATGTAGAGAAAAGTTTGATTCTTTTTTTATGAAAATGTACAAATTATTTTTTTTAACAGATGTTCAGAAAATAAATAGAAAAATACTTCCATCATTAATTATGCAGAAAAATAAATAAAATGTTGATTTAGTGTTTCAACATCATGCTTATAAATTATGATAAAACTTGCTGAGCATGCGCTGTTTTACGGTTGTTGTAAAAAATGGAACGGAAACTTAAATTTCGCCCCGTTTTAATCTTTCTTAATTTTTAATTTTAAAATAATCAAAACAGTAACATTCAATGATTGTACTTTATGCATATAAAACACAAAATATTAAAAAAAAAAAAAAAAGTTAATAACGAAAGGGAAATAATTCCATTTTTAAACAAAAAAGTCAGTTTGGTATATCTTTTTGTTATTTTTTACATAAGTCCAGCATTCACATTGGAAATGTCGACATTTATAGGTTGTTGGGTACGTTTACAACAAATAAACACTCCAATCTAGTAGATGTATCAGAAATTTTGTAGGAATTTTTGACACCCCTATCACGAAACTGCGAATAAAATATAAAAAACTCATAATTTCTCTTTTAAAAGTGGGTTGTTTATTTTCTGTATGGATTATACTATTAATTATATATAAACTATTAAAGTTGTTTTAAAAGTAATAGAAATATTTTTTTTTATTTTTAAAAAAACAGTAATGAATTTTACGAACTCAATATTTTTCAATTTTTAAAAATCTTTCAAAATTTTTCTATTGATTATATTTTTACGATATTTTCAGGATCAATGTGAAATTTCATGCTCTTTCCAATAAACCTAATATAATATTTTAGACAAACGTTTTTTTTTTAAATTCACGCCCCCCCCCATTTTCAAGTGTCTATTAAAAAGTAAATAATCAATTTACACACCAAAGTTTTATATATCAGAAATTGAAGAGAAAAGGTCAATAAATAATATGTTCAAATTTAAAACAAAAAAAAGTAGTGTTTTTTAGAAATTTACCTGTAAAGTTCGAAGTTTTTTTTTTTAAACCACGTTGTTTGCTTTTTCTTTTGTTTTATTTTTTTTAATGAAACCTTGGTCCTTGCTCCTTTAATTGAAAAAGAAATTAGGGCTTGAATTACATCTTTCGAGTAGTTATAAGCTTGGAAAGACAGGGGGTCGAATAATTCACACCTCCCATTTGTAAATGTCTATTAAAAAGTAAATAATTAATTTACACACCAAAGTGTTATATATCACAAATTGAAGAGAAAAGGTCAATAAATAATATATTCAAATTTAAAACAAAAAAGTAGTGTTTTTAGAAATTTACCTGTAAAGCCTGAAGTTTAAAACCTTTTTTAAAAAAAAAACATGTTTTTGTTTTTTTTTTTGTTTTTTTTTTTTAATGAAACCTTGGTCCTTGTTCCTTTAATTGAAAAACAAATTCGGGTTTGAATTACATTTTTCGAGGAGTTATAAGCTTGAAAAAACGGGGTGGAATTATTCACTATTTTTTACGAAATTTCTGACACACCTACCAATCTACCCATGTTAGAACGGCTTTCGGAATAGACACCCCTAACCTTGCCAGCATACCCGAAAACCTATAAAAGTTGACGTGTCGAATGTGAATGATGAGTTGGATGTAATGTAAAAATGTACCGAATTTAAAAGGGAACGAAATTCAAATTGCTGTTCAATTTTTACAACAACCATAAAGCAGAGCATTCTATGCAAATTTTACATAACTTACTGTATTAATGCTATTTTTTTTAAGAAAAAAAAAATATTTAGGTTTGGCTATAAATTCCTAAACTCATTTCACCCTAAATAATTTAGGTGACTGAAATAGGAATCTAATTGAATCTTTAATTTCCTGATAGTATGCAAGAAATTTATTTTTCTTCGAGTTATATCGAATTCATTAATGCAGACTTTAGGGCCTTTTTTTGGAATGTTCCTGTAAAAATTATTTTTTATTGTTACAAATTACGATGCTTTATTCATATAAAAAAAGCAAAAATAAATTCTTGTGTTTTTTATTTACTACTGAAAACCATAACTTTAGTAAAATGTATATAGTCTATATATATATATATATATATATATATATATATATATAACTACTTCATTTACTCACATAAATTTAATATACGAAAGTATAGATTTATGCGTAAACTTTAAGTATTTACTTCAAAAGTGCTCAATACGTAGGTAGAGCTAGTTAGTAATTTATAAAATATATATGGCGATTAAGCTGCACTGAATATTCCACGTTTCATCCACTCTAGAACTCTTGAGTCTTATGCCCGAATTTTGTTGTTGTCTGTCATTTTTATATAAGTACCTTCTATTTAGATTTTAGTTAGCCAATCAGCTTTCTAGTTTTCACCGTGCCCTTCCTATCAGCCAATGAACATGTACTTACCGGACAAAGGCCTATTTGACCTCTGGTTGACCTGTTCCTTCCTGTGTGCTCTATTTAGCCTGGCTATCTAGTTTCTTGACCTGTTTTAAATCTAGGTTATGGTTTTTTTTATGTTAGTTTATATATATATATATGTACATATATATACATATATACATACATACATACATATATGTGTGATAGTTTATGTATATTTATGCTTATTTAATTTATTTATTTTCTATTGTTTTTGTTAGTTTTAAAATTATTTTGTATCGCTATCCTAGAATATATTTTATTCTGTGAACACAGTTGTTCACTATTTCTCTTCTACAGTTTAATAGATATTGGGGTTCTTTAAAGTACAGGATAGCAAGTTTTTCATGAAGGCATAATCTGCATGAGTTGTCTAGGCCTCTACACGTTGTAGCTTGTCTAATTATTTTCCATTCGACTACCGGTGAATGTCCGCTTTCCTTGGGTTCCCAGTATTTAGCTAGCGTTGTTTTCATACGGGGGTTTTTATTGTTGAATGTACTTTTGTGGTCATAATATCGAGTTTTGAAATCTAAGGAAGTCATACCTACATAATATTTCTTGTTATTCGGGTTTTCTTTCGCAAATATTGTGGCCTGGTAAACTATGCTTTTTGATTAGACATTTATTTTGAAGTGAGAATGTGTGCGGTGTCTACAGTTGCATTTATCTTGTTCGTTATTAGTATCTTTATTTTTATTTCTAATATGGTTGTTGTTGTCCGGGGTTGGTTTATTATTATTATTATTTCTGCTAGTGTTAGTTTTATTTTTGTCATGGTGTCTACTTTTTTTATTGTTTATTTTGTTGTTGTTTACATTGTTTTTATTTAATATTTTGTTATTATGTGCTTTAATTATCATCTCTAAAGCTGTAGGATAACTTTAAGGTATTTTTATTGAAAATTTTGTGTAAGGGGTTGGTTGCGGGAAAGTGTTTTTCAATAAGATCTAGAAATTTCTTGCCAAGTTTTGTTTTTAACATTTGATTGTATGGGGCTCTATACCAAATTATAGTTCTTTTTCTTCTATTTTTAATTTTATTATAGTTATTGGTGTTTTGTTGCTTATATTTGATATTGATATTTTTGTAACCACTATTTTTTAGGGCTGTTTAATAGATATTGGTTGACCTGTTAAATGCATTTTCATCGCTTGAGTTATTGCAGAGTCTACTTACGATCGTGTTAGGAATCTGTTTTATAATTGATGGTGGGTGGTTGGACTTAGTGTTTACGTATATTGGAGTAGCGTTATCTTTTAAGTAGGGTTCATATGTGTTTTTATCTAAATTTAATGTGACGTCCAGGAAGTTTGTTATTTTTATGTTAGCTGATACGTCTGCTTTTAGGCCTAATTTTTTCATTTCCTTGTCTATGATTTTCTTAAAGTTATTTCCCTTGACTTTGTTGGAGTCTTTTATTATAGCTAGTCCATCATCTCTATATAGGCCGATATCCGTAGTATTAAATATGCTTGTGAGGGTATATAGAATGAATAATCCCACAAGATTTGATGCCTCTGCAGAATCCTTGGACCCATCGCCAAATCAAACCAATTTGTCATTTTAGTTTTTATCCATTGGTTATTGTTATTTATTAGAACTGATTTTCTACATTTTTTAATGATGTTGATTTCTTCCGAGGATATAGCAGTGTATTCCTCGGCAAATTCTAGGGCAATGTTAAAAAGTTCTTCGGATATCGAGGGATAGAAATCTATGATGTCGAACTGTATAAATGTACATTTATCTTTGTTTACTATATTTTTAAACCAGGTGATTGCTTCGGCAGTATTTGCCCACTGGTTTAATTCTAGGTCTTGTTTGATTTGTTTGTTTACTCTGGAAAGTATTGTTTTGCTAATTCTAACTATTTCTGGTTTAGTTGGGTTTATCAAGCGGGTGCTGGGATTATTATTAAAGTCCCATTTTCTCTTCCCTGGAACCTTTTTCCCACAGAAGAGACATTGTGAGCCTGTCTCTGCTTTATCATTATTTTCATGGCAAGTGCTCGTCTGAGCTCCAATCTGGTCTGACTTTCACTAAAAACACTCATCTAGCTGGAACCACCATCGATAATTTTCCCCACTCTTTATCTGTGCCTAAACCAAAATGTAGATTCCATGAACAAAGCTTCTTTCTTAGAACTGCATGCCTGTGGAACTCTGTTCTGTTTTCCTGCTTTCCAACTGACTACAATATGGTTGTCTTCAAGTCCAACATGAACAAATTCTTGATGAGCCATCCCCTTAAGTAATCCAATTTACCAAATTTCCACTACTAACGATGACTACATGTTTCCTTGACCACTGTATACTCATTAACCCTTATCCTCGAGTGGCCTCCGGGCCTTGATAAGTGGTGACTCCTTTGCCAAAAAAAAAAGAAAAAGAAAAAAGTTTAACTTATTTTAAAGTGTTTTTTCTTATAAATAAAACTAATATATAACAGATTACTGCTACCAAAAGCAAATTACTCTTAAATAAGGAAATAAGCTCCTTGTACAGAATTCTACCCATATGAAAAAGAAAACAAAATCTTACCTGTGATTGAAAGAAAACATACAACAAAAAAAATCACATAAAGTTGTGGAGTAGTTTATTTTTAATAAGGAATAAGGTACTTGTACAAAATTTTACCAATATGAAAAACAAACAAACTCTTACCCATGACGGTAAGAAAAGGTCATACAACAAAATATCACATAAAAGATTTATTTTTATATAAAATACTTATACAGAATTCTACCCATATGAAAAAGCAAACAAAATTCAGTAGTAAAGTTACACTCTCCTGGAGGTTGAAGGTTAAATCCTAAGTGTGGGAAACAGTAAAAATTGCGAAGATTCCTGAGTTCAATAATATACACCTAAAAAAAACAGTACTTACAAAATTTTAAACCAAGTCCAACATGTCTCATCTGTAAAATGTCCGATGCACTTTCATAGTAGAAGTATTATTATTTGGAAATATTGTGACATTTTCATCAGTAATTTTGTTGAGTTCAGATCTCAGAATGAGAACTTCTATTTTAATCTGTAAAATGGTCATTTTTTTTAAAATGGCAAATGTTTTTTCATGGCGCCATTGTCATCATTGGCAATATGACATTTCCAATAGGATTTTTATTAGGTTCACACTATATATTTATAATTTGTTGCTTTTCTTTAAATGTAGGAAGTACGTCTGTACTGACATTGTCATCATTTAGTAATGCTGTCACATTTCCGAAGGAATTTTTATTAGGTTCATACAATATATTTGTAATTTGTTGCTTTTCTTTAAATGCAATAAGTACGTCTGTACTGAAATTGTCATCATTTGAGAAGCATTTTGTTATTACGCTCAGACATTGTTATTTTTAGCCTGTTGCTTTTTTTTTTTTATTATTTAATTGATGTTTTTTCATGGTAGCATTATTATTTTATAATGGTGCAACATTTTTAGAGGTATTTTTATTAGGTTCAGACAGCATATTTTTATTTTTAAACTGTTCCTTTTTTTTTTTTTTACTTGCTTGAGATTTTTTCATAGTGACATTATTATCATTTGATAATGGTGTGACATTTTTAGATGTATTTTTAGGTTCTGACAACATATTTTTATTTGTAGTTTGTTGCTTTTTTTTAGTTGTTTTAGGCTTTTTCATGGTAGAATTATCATCATTTGATAATGGTGTGATATTTTTAGAGGTATTTTTATTAGGTTCTGACATGTTTTTATTTGTAGTTTGTTGCTTTTTTTTCTTTGTTTGGGTTTTTTTTATGGTGACATTATCATCATTTCGTAATGATGCGACATTTTTTGAGGTATTTTTATTAGATTTGGGCAATATATTTTTATTTGTAGTCTGTTGCTTTTTTTTTACTTGTTTGAGGCTTTTCATCATGGCCTTATGATTTTGTAATGTAACTTTTTTAGAGGTCTTTTTATTAGATTCTGACAATATATTTTTATTTGTAGTCTGCTGCTTTTTTTTACTTGTTTGTGGGTTTTTAATGGTGGCATTATTATGATTTTGTAACGGTGTAACATTTTTAGGGGTATTTTTATTAGGTTCTGACAACATATTTTTATTTGTAGTCTGTTGTTTTTTTTTAGTTGTTTTAGGCTTTTTCATGGTAGAATTATCATCATTTGATAATGGTATGATATTTTTAGAGGTATTTTTATTAGGTTCTGACATGTTTTTATTTGTAGTTTGTTGCTTTTTTCTCTTTGTTTGGGTTTTTTTTATGGTGACATTATCATCATTTCGTAATGATGCGACATTTTTTGAGGTATTTTTATTAGATTTGGGCAATATATTTTTATTTGTAGTCTGTTGCTTTTTTTTTACTTGTTTGAGGCTTTTCATCATGGCCTTATGATTTTGTAATGTAACTTTTTTAGAGGTCTTTTTATTAGATTCTGACAATATATTTTTATTTGTAGTCTGCTGCTTTTTTTTACTTGTTTGTGGGTTTTTAATGGTGGCATTATTATGATTTTGTAACGGTGTAACATTTTTAGGGGTATTTTTATTAGGTTCTGACAATATATTTTTATTTGTAGTCTGTTGATTTTTTTTACTTGTTTGAAGCTTTTTCATGGTGGCATTATTATGATTTTGTAATGGTGTGATATTTTTAGAGGTATTTTTATTAGGTTCAGATAACACATTTTTATTTGTAGTCTGTTGATTCTTTTCACTTGTTTGAGTTTTTTTCATGGTGGCATTATCATCATTTCGTAATGATGTGGCATTTTTAGAGGTATTTTTATTAGACTTGGACAATATATTTTTATTTTTAATTTTTTGTTTTTTTTTACTTGTTTGATGTTTTTTTGTGGTGACATTATCATTATTTTGTAATAGTGTGACATTTTTATGAGTATTTTTCTTAGTTTTTTTTTTATTTTTTGTCAATTCTTTTTTATTTCTATCAGTCGTAGCATGTGACATTTCTTTAACTGTCACCCTTGTTTTCATAGTGGATGAATTATCATTTAGAAGTAATGTGACATTTTTGCCAGCATTTTCATTAGGATTGGAAAAAATATCTACCTTTTCATGCATGACACATAACATGTTTGTACTTGTCAGATGTTTTCTTGTAGCATCATTATTTGGCAATGGTGTGACATTTTTACCTGATTTTTTTTTTCTGTTCTTTTTGACATTTCTTTTTTTTTTTGTATTTGTTATAAAACGTACCTTTTCTTTGCCACTATTTACTACTGTCCTTGGTTCATCTGGAAAGTTTGTACAGTAATCTACCGGCGCCATTACCAGACTAGCAACATTCTCTATTACATTCAGTCGAGTAACGGAATATAATAAATCGTCACTTTTCTTTTTGCTTCTACTTAAGTTTAACAATAAATGCTGGTAAATTTTAAAAACTTGATCAGAGTTCTTTTCATTTCTTTCAAGCAGCAAAACTAGCATTCCTTTGATTGCTGACCATTTATTTTCAATGCCTATAAAACAGAAAAGTAAATCTTTCATGCCAGCCAATCGTACATTAGTTATAATTGCTGCTAAATCCAGCATGTTCATAAACAAATAATTGTTTTCGGCAATCAACTTTTTGAAATTAGATATTTGTTCATTTTTGAATGACACAGAATCTCTTGAAAATTCAACGAACTCAATCGTTTCCTTTAAAAGGTCATTAAGTTGTATGATAGTATTTTGATTGTCATCAAAGTTTTGTAATATAGCCTGCATTTCCGAAGACTTAATTTCGACCAGTAATTGAAGATCTGTTGCAGGCTCACAATCCGGAAAAGATTGTTCATGGATAATGGTGCATTTCACACACATAAACAAGCGACATTGATTACAGAACTTTTGAAACGGAACATTTTTGTGGCTACGACACTTTAAAGGCGGCAGCAATTTCTCCTGGATTTCCTCAAGTTTCATTGAAAGTTTGATGATGTCATTATTTGTATGGAGTGTAAACTGTTTGTGTTTTTCTTGGCACTTTTTACACAGGCATTGATCACATTTTCTGCAATAAATTATGACAGGTGACCGTGTAGATTTGTCTGAACATTCCTGACATATTTGTTTTTTCTTTTCTTCAAAATCTGTTTTTAATTTTTGACAAATTGAAAGGAAAGAGGTAGCTTCTAAAGTTTGAAGAACTTTTTTTGCTTTAACATCATTAGACATGCGACATTTTTGAAATGTTGACGGCAACAGGTCTTGTAAACAAGTTGGGCACTTGAATGAATCATTTCCAAGGCATTCTCGTTGTCTTTGTCTAAAGTATTCGATTAAACATCCGTAACAAAACTGGTGAAAACATGGTAGCTTTTTTGAATTGATGTCCAAATTCTGTTTGCATAAACCACATATAAAATCAGCCAGGGACAATTTTGTTTTATAAAAAGATCTAAAGTGCAACATTATTGCAACGAGAAATAATGTGGAATCCTCTTTAATATTGCTTGGTGGTGTTTATTTCTTGGAATGAATGTTGTGTTGGAATATGGTGTGCTGATCAAATTTTAGAACGCTAGAAAAAAAACAAAGAAAACATTATGATAGTATTTATAGTAATTTTAATGAACAAAATGGAAATAAAAAAAGAAACAAGTTTTATTTAGAATTCAAGCTAATTTTTAAAACAAATAAACACAGAAAAATCATAACCCATGACGGAAATAAAATGTCATATTCCAAAAAATTACAAATTGATCAAGTAGTTTTATTTTTAATGAAGAAAATAAAATTTTATAAGTGAGCAAAAAAGGACTGTCTTGTGTGGTCATCTTGAAAAAGAAAACAAGGGCCAATAAACCCACAATGATTCGATTTGGTTTTTCACTAGTAAAAATAGTTGCTATAGAAAATGTATGGAAATGGGTGGTATAAGTGTGATTTTGGGTACCTGCGTGGCATGTGTAATTATGGTTTCAACAGATTTAAAAACGACAATGAGGTGAAAACGAAAGGCATATTCTTGTGTCACGTCGGAGCAAAAAGAGAAGAAAGAAGGGAAAAAGGGAAGAAAGAATGTTTGTTGTGTTTAAATACTTTTTGAACCGGCTTCAGCACAAAATTGCTGCTGCTGGTATTTGTTTTTGGGAAAGCATTAAAAATGACAATCTTCTAAATTTTCTCATTGGTCGCTTGTGTCACGTGGTACTGTCAACTACGTCCGCCAGAAATATTTCCATTTTACTTTTGTTGTTGTAGGCGTCTTTAAAATTATGTTGTCGCTTGAAGAACTTATTTTTGTGTAAATGCACGGAGAAATTAAAATTAATGAACATTCGTTTATTTGCACGTGCGAGCGTGTGTGTGTGTGCGTGAGCAGGGTTGCCAATTTAGCGGGTCCCCCCCCCCTAGATCTGGAGAGTTTGTTTGAAATTTAGCGGGTAAATTTTTGATCTAGCGTCTAGCGGTTTTTTCCACTAAAATCTGGAGATTTCGTTTTGAAGAAATTGAAACCGGGGGGGGGGGAAACTTTTAGATCTTCTTTTTAAGCATTTCTTTTTTTTTTTTTTGTCATTTTTGGAATTTTTACTAATTTCGACATGACATGTAATTAGGTAATAATGTTTTTACTTAAAATGTATTTTTGAGTTTTATTCGTTGATTTTTTGTTGTTATTTTTATTATGCAAATATTTATTTGAATTGTATTTTGCGACAATTTCTTCGGTGATATTGTGATCTTAAATTTGTAATTTAATTTTTTCTAAAAATTGCGATTTCATAATTTGTTTCTTACACAAGCAAAACCTCCCACTAACCAAATAGCAACACATTAATATTTGTGAAAAAGTAATATTTATCTGCACAAGTTAGATACATTAATATTTGCAAAATGATAAATAAAACAGACAAATTCATATCTGCACATATTTCCATAATTAATATTTTATCCTGTTACTGCTGCGAAAAAAAGTCATTGATAAAATCTGACAATCATTTTAGGAGCTAATTAAAAATTGATTTTTTTTTTAAATCTAAACTCTGTAAATTAGAATTTACAATTTATTATTCAACAAGGAATATAATTTGAAACTTATAATTTATTGAGTGTGTGTGTGTATGTGTGTGTGTTAGGGAGTTTCCGTTCTGTCTCCACTTGGATCTTCCAACCACTCTGTTGTATCAATGAAGATAAAAATGAAATCTAATAAGTCCTCAGATGTACCTCTCCATCGTACAGTATATCGATACTCTATGCCAGACTGGGATAGCTTCCGTACATTTATATCAGATCTACCTCTGTGTTCCATGTTTAAAAAGGATGTGTCCTCCTGATAGAATGGTAGGTATTGATCGTTTCATACCCTTGAAAAAATTCCAGCAAAAACCTAACAGCCAGCCGTGTTTCTCTCCAGAATGTGCTGCTGCCATTGCGCACAGAAATCACTTTTTCCATTGTTTCCAACGTAATAGATGTACTGAGACTAAAGCTGCTTTCAGAACTGCCAGCAACCATTGTAAAAAAAGTAATAAAGTACGCAAAGAGTTGTATGCTCAGTCCGTCAAGTCCAAAGTAGCTGAGCAGTGGCTTGGTTCCCACTAGTTTTGGCAAATAGCAAACAGAATCCTAAACAGAAACGTGTGCTCTATCCCAACTATCATCAATGGACCTGAGGTAATCTCGTCAGCATCATACAAAGCCAAACTCTTTGCCAAGAACTTTGCACATAATTCTACCCTTTGCAACAATGGCTGCCAACCCCCAATATTTCCTCCTGTATCAGAAAACACGCTATGTGATATAAAAATATCAGTATGTGATGTTACCAAACTAATCAAAAACCTTGATTCCAGTAAAGCATCCGGCCCTGATGGTATTCCAATTATAGTACTCAAAAAACTTCAACCAGAACTAGCACCCATACATACAAAACTGTTTAAATGTCTTAAGGAGAATTGCTCCCCATCACGCTGGAAATCTCATCAGTATGCCCTGTATTTAAGAATTCAAGTGATCAGTCATCTCCCTCTCAGTACAGGCTAATAAGTCTCCTGTGCATCATGAGTAAGTTGCTGGAATCTGTGTTAAATAGAGAAGTAATCAACCATCTCAGCAAAAATAACCTTCTCAGTGACACATAATATAGTTTCCGTTCTGCTTGATCTACAGCAGATGTGCTTACAGTTATATCTCATAGGATTAGTGAATCTCTTGACGGAGGCAACCTTTCTAGGGCAATTGCTCTTAACATATCAAAAGCCTTTGATAGGGTATGGCATAAAGGTTTACTTCACAAGATCTCCAGCTATGGTATAGCTAGAAATGTCTTCTCAATTATCAAATCATTTCTCTCTGATAGGTTCATAAGAGTAGTAGTTGATGAGCAGAAATCAGAAGCTCACAGTATTAATGCTGGAGCCCCCCAGGGTTCCATCCTGGGCCCAACTCTCTTCCTGGTTTATATTAATAATCTTCCAAATCACATCCTTACATCATTCGTAGACATTTATACTGATGATGCTACCATATATGGTAGCACATCTAAGATGGTAAATGACCAAGTTCTCTCAGATTCTCTCTCCTCTGATCTTAGCACGTAGTACAATGGGGAAAGGAGTGCCTGGTTACTTTTAATGCGTCTAAATCCAAGTTTATAGCTTTACATCATCAACGCTTTGATCCCCATCTGGCATCAGTTGAAATGAATGGATGTCGTCTTAGGGAGGCCTCATGTTTTGACAAACTTCTGGGCTTGACCTTTACTCCTGATCTGAAATGGAACATGTACATCAAATCTGTTGCCAAGGCCACTGGAAAAATGGTGGGATCCTTCTATCAATCCAGTAGATATCTCACTGCTGATGCAATTCTTTATCTATATAAGAGCCAACTTCGTCCAAGGATCGAGTACTGTTGCCACATCGGGGCAGGAGCTGCTAGAAAGGACTTATCCTGCCTTGATAGAGTTCAAAATAGACTTTGTAGCCTTATAAGAGATGTCCTTTTTTCTTCCCTGCAACCTCTTTCTCACAGAAGAGATGTAGCAAGTTTGTCTTGGCTTTATCGTTATTTTCATGGCAAGTGCTCGACTGAACTTCAATCTATAGTTCCCCCTCGTCAAATTTTCACAAGAAACACTCGTCTAGCTGAAAACACTATCAATAATTCCCCCCACTCTTTATCTGTGTCTAAACCTAAACGTAGATTCCATGAACAAATTTTCTTTCTTAGAACTGCACGCCTGTGAAACTGTCTTCCGTTTTCATGCTTTCCAGCTGACTACAATATGGTTGTCTTCAAGTCCAATGTAAACAAGTTCTTGATGGTTTATCAAGAACTTGTTTACATTGAACTTGAAGACACCTTAAGTTAACAAATTTACTGAATTTCCATTACTGACAATTACTATATTGTCCAATTGACTACTGTACAATCTTTAACTCTTATCCTCGAGTGGCCCTTGGGCCTTGATAAATGGTGATGCCTATGAAATAAACAAAAAATGTATGGTACTTATGCAGAATACTGATTGCACTGAAATAATAACGTTATTATTTATTATTTAGAAACCTATTCTTAACGTGGGAGGATCGGCTTTTTTGTTAATTATTCTGAACTTTTACCTAACAATTTAACAAACAAAAGCTACCGTAAAAATTGAATTTAACTTGAAATTCATGTCTAAAAAAGCACGCTCCGTACTCTGCATAACAACTAAATTTATATAAAAGGTACAAAGTTAAAATCTAGTGTTTTCTTTATTTGGAGATTTTTTTTTTTTTTTTTTTGTTAATCTAGCGGGTTTTCAAAATCTCGGTTACGAAAAGTAAAAATTCTAGAGATTTTCTGGAGATTTTATGTCCCCCCCCCCAATCTAGCGGGTTTTGAAAATCTCAGTTGGCAACACTGTGCGTGAGTGAGTGACAGCACACCTACCTAAAAAAAAATTGTTTTCTATGGGGTTTTCAGGTTTGCTGAAAACAAATATCTTTTTTATAAGTTTTCCGCAAATGTGTTGTTTTTCAGATATTAAGCAATGTAATTTTTATATTATAAGTGGTGGCCAGTGTTGTATGTGCAAGCATGAATATTTTTGCAACTAATTTAATGAACCATGTTTTGGCCGCTATATTTTTTTGTAATGAGAGCGTAAAAAAGGGCCAAATTTGGCCTTAAAAAGGCCAATCTGTCAAACTTTAGAAAGGCCAAATTTTAAAAGCTCGAATGTCGTACTAAAAAATCTAATTAAAAAATGATAAAATAATAAAAATGAATTTTTTTCTGGTTTTATTTCAGACTTTGGATCTAATAATGTTTTATATTAAAATAAATAGTTTTTATAATTTTTTTGTCAGTCAAATGATTTATGCTGCTAAATTACACCTTTATCAAAGCAAATAATACTTTTGACACGGGGGTCATGGTAAGGGGTTGATAACTCCATTTCTTCTAGGTCAAATAACGCGACAAATAACAAAATTTTTTTAGAATTGTTTTACGACGTAACACAGCATCATATAACCCCCCCCCCCCAATGAAAATCTACTTTTTTTTTTTGCCTAATACGTTTAAAAATTCTGAAAATAAGAATTAACATTTTGGATCACTTTCCTATATAAATTTAATGCAAAGTGAGAACCCGCTTCTGGGGCACCTAGCGTTCAATGAGGCACGTCACCCCTAAGACTTTTTTTTTAAGTTTGGTAACTGAGGGAAAGAGGCAAAACATGACAAATTCAAATTTTAGGGAGGGGGTGCATTAGATATAAAATATAACGATAAATTTCATTTAAATTGTTTTGACATTAATTTTTGTTAAATGTGGCCTGGAAGACCAACACACAACCTACCTTTAAGAACTTCTTTAGGGTTTTCGGGTGTGCTGAAAACTAATGTCGCATTTAAAATTGTTTTAGGTAATTGTGCAGTTTAATCAAGACATTAAAAAATGAAAATATCGGGGGGGGGGGAAGTGTTATATTGTACGTATCCGTTTTGAACTGAAGACCCCCGAAAAAAAAAATTCACTTAATTTGATCGAGTTTTTGTTTTTTTACAACGGAAAACACGTTTTTATGACAGCACCGTTGAAGGTAGACATCTTTGAATTTTTTAAATTTTTGTTTGGATTTTTAGAACGCCACGGGGAGATAACTCAATTTAAAGCGCCGACACTCCCTCTCCATCTTTAATACTAGCTTTTCTTCCTAAAAATCGAACCTTTTTCTCGGTATCATAGCAAATTGTTTTTTCGCTGTAAAAAAAAAAAAAAAACTACTTGATGAAATTAAGTGAAATTTTGGTACTTGTGCAGTTTTCCATTGACATTAAAAAATGGAAATATTTTTAAAAAAATATATTGTACGTACTCGTCATGGGATAAAGTTTTCCTACAGAAAAATCACGTAATTTCATCAAGTAGTTATTTTTTTATAGCGAAAAAAGAAAAAAATCAACACTACAAGCGAGTAATTAATTCAGCCATCTTGATTCTTAACCAAACAGAAAGTTCAAGTAGGGGGATTTCCCTTTTTTTTTTTTGATAGCGAGGCCAAATTTCGCGAATTTGGCCTTTTTTAAAGCAGTTTGGCCTTCAAAATTTCTGTTTGGCCTTTTTCTTCATCGATGAAATAAAAAAAGCAAATAAAAACAACGCAATAAAACTTTTAAAAATACGGCACACTTTTTTGTTCTTGTTTGTTTTTTTTTTGGTAATTTTCCTTATTTTTTTATTTTTTCAAGATAATACTATTAAATGGACACTATTATGCCAAATTAGCCCCTCCCCCCCAAAAAATGCACAAAAATTCAAGATTAAGGTTTTGTACGAGATAATTTAGCGAATTGTCCGGACTATTGCGAGAGAACCATCCATTAGTTGTTCCTGAAATTTTGCCACAAATTGTATTTCAATACATAGATGTGCATAGTAACATTTTTTTGCCGAAAATTCCCGTTGCATCCCCAGGGGCTCAAAACAGGTCAAAAAGGCCCCAAATGGCCAAAAATGAGACTTTTTGCCCCATAGTATTTGATCCATCAATTAGATTTTTCTGAAACTTGGCCAAAATGTGGTGTCCATTGTTCTTAATATAAATTCAGAACGGTTGACCCTAGCAAAATTCTGGTTTGCGTCCCCCGGGTACTTTTAGTGCTAAAAACACCCCTTTCTGTAACTCTTTTTTCATATTTCTCATCAAAAACTCAATATGTATTTCTATATAGTGGTTTTTCATGGGGCTGAATTCAGATATACAGGTGGTGGTCATTGAATTAGAATATTTACAAATTATTTTTAAAATCCTTTCAAATTCAAAATGTAAAAAAATCCTTTAATGTAATTCTGAACAAACGCAATCTTCTATCAGAGCATTGAATTTCCATCAAAATTCTGATAACAATTATCATTTATATCAATTTATAAAAATTCGAAAATATTCAAAAACAGCGTTCCATTGAATTAGAATAATTATTTTTTTTATTATTTAATCATTTACAAAAATACAAAAATTAATATTTTGTTGGTGCACCTTTTACTGCTATCACAGCCCGAATTCTATGCAGCATAGACTCTACCAGTCGGTAGCACACAGATGGAGAAATGGCACCCCAAGATTCTTGAATGGCATCATTCAGCTGCTTCGTGGTTGTGGGCTTGTACTCCCTAACTCGCCTTTTCACAATATCCCAGAGGTTCTCTATAACATTCAAGTCTGGGGAATTAGTTGGCCATGATAATACTTGAATGTTTCTCTCTTCAAACCACTTGGCAGTAGACTTGGCAGAATGAGCTGGTGCCAGATCTTGTTGAAAGATGAATTCTTCATCCCCAAACTGCTCTTCAATGACTGGTATGAAGAAGTTCTCAAGCACGTCTTGGTATACAGCAGCATTGACCGTTTTTTTCAAAAAACCAAGTTGACCAACACCTCTGGAACTCATACTTCCCCATACCATTTGGCTCTGGGGGAACTTGACACTTCTTTTTAAGCAGCTTGGATGATACTGCTCGCTAGATTTCCGCCAAACTCGAGCCCCTTGATCCCCAAAAGAAATGCAGAATCTAGATTCGTCAGTAAAGACCACATTTGACCAGTCTTCTGATGTCCAATTTTCGTGGTTCTTTGCCCACTGCAACCTTTTAACCTTTTGCTTCTTGTTAAGAAGAGGCTCCACAGCTGGAATCCGATTCTTGTACTCCAGTTTGCGAAGACGACGGTAAGTGGTACTCCTGGAAACATCCATGTCAGAGGTGTTGCAGCTGTGCGGTAGATTTAAATCTATTATTTTTTGCAATATCGTTCAGCTTCCCATCCATTCTTTTGGACGTCTTTTTGTTACCTCTGCAGTTTCCACGATTGCTTTGAGGATTCTTGAGAACCTTGGACACAGTAGATTGTGAGCAGCCTAATTTGTCAGCAATTTCTCTCTGATTCTGTCCATCCTGTCGAAGCTCGAAGATCTTCTTTTCTTTTTAGAAATGTCCACAGTTCGGCCCATTGTTGAGATTTGTTGGTAGAAATGTTGGATAAATGGTTGAAGAATTATATGTGAATGTCTACAATAGTCCGTGACTCACTTTTATACTTTAAAATTGGTAACACTTAACTTTATTCTAATTCAATGAAATGCCTCTCACGATATTCTAATTCAATGAAATGACTACTGTTTACTGAACGGGAGTTGACACACTACATGAGTCATCAGTGCGCTGAAATTGTGTTAGTTTATGGTCAAATTACAATAGACTAAGTCATCAAAGTAAAATAAATAAATTTCAATAATATTTGTGCAGTAGTGAGGAGTTTGAATTTTGGTGTGTTAAATTTTTATAAAATATTCTAATTCAATGACCAGCACCTGTACATGTACAGGCCTAAAACTGCACCATTTGTCCATTTCCACTGCGATTCGCCGTTCCTAGGGACCCAAAAGAGGTAAAAACTGATGAAATCTGATCCTGCACAAAACGTTTAAATCTTTTTTCATATTTCTCAAAAACTTGATATACACGTTATATAGTGGTTCTCATACAGAGGGGGACCACACAGGTGCACTTTTTTAAATAGTAATTATTGAAGAAAAAGTCATAATTAACTAATTTAAAAAGAAGTTTGGATGTCAAAACTTGTAGATTTTTTTAATTTTGGCTTTTTTTTTCTTGATTTACATGAGAAAAACAGCCCCGGAATCAACATCTGCTAACATTTTTCATATCAGGAAAAAATCTTTTTCTAAAGACTGAGGTAAACTCACACCTAAATGTTTAAATTTGTTTCCACACTTATTAAACGTTTATATGGAACCTCTCAGAGAGTTCACAGTTGAGTATGAAACCGTTCTGGGGACATTATTTTAGTGCTGTCCCTTGGCCCTGTCCAGTCAGGTCACTTGATCACTGAGTATATCTCCTCTGAAATAATTAATGTTTGTATTTTTTGTTTGGAATTCTTTAAACCTAGCGCTTTGAAATTAATTAAATCAATTTATGGAAATTTGAAAACTTAACTGTTAAACTATCTCTTAAATATCTATTTAAAGTTGTATTTAAAAAGAAATGTTTAAAAATAATCATATACTTTTCCCTGAGTAAGTCTCAAAAGTGTTATTAAAAATCAATAATTATAGATTTTCTTACTATTTGGGATTAATAGCCATATTTGTCATTATTAAAAAAAAGTCTAATTTTAGAGTTATGACTAAAATTAAATTTATCAATATTTTAAGTTGATACTCCTCACCTCCTGAGTAAATTTAGTATTGTGATGACTGAAATAATTTTTCTCTAAGAATATGATAGACAAATAGGAACTTATGTACAAATTGTACCAATAAAAATGTCATAGAAAAATTGGCACTAATAAAAATGGTAAAATTGGTTAAATATGAAAGAAATAGCAGGAGTGAAACGCACTAATACCCATCTGGCATCAATTGAAATGAATGGGTCACGTCTCGTGGAGGCTTCATGTTTTGACAAGCTTCTGGGTTTTACCTTTACTCCTGATCTGAAATGGAACAAGTACATAAAATCTGTTGTCAAGGTCGCTGGAAAAATGGTTGGATCCTTCTACTGCTCCTGTAGATATCTCACTGCTGATGCAATTCTCTACCTGTATAAGAGCCAGGTACGTCCATGCATGGAGTACTGTTGTCACATCTGGGCAGGAGCTGCTAGAAAGAGTTTATCCTGCCTTGACAAAGTTCAAAATAGACTTCGTAACCTAGTGGGGGATGCCCTTTTCTCTTCCCTGCAACCTCTTTCCCACAGAAGAGACGTTGCAAGCAATAAGCATTTATTATAGCCTGGCAACCCTGAACATATTTACTCTTCTACTTACCTAGGTAAATATTTTAGTTTGTTAACTGTACCTTTTATAATTCCTTTTTCGTTTGGTTTTCTTTGCTGAAAATTGCCCTTAAATATTATTTATATTAAAATGTTTGAAAGATAACATAAGCATACGATATAAAGCCAAAAAACAATATTTTATTAAATATTTTAGAAAAATAGAGATTTGAACAAAGTCTTTCATGGAGGGGGGCACAGAAATTTTCTGCCCTCAAATAAAATCTGAATATTTTTTTAAAATATTTTATAAAAATAATTTTGAAAAGTCTTTCATGGGGGGGGGGCACAAATGTTCTGCACTCAAATAAAATCTGAATATCTTTTTTTAAATATTTTATAAAAATAATTTTGAAAAGTCTTTCGGGGGGGGGGGCACAAATGTTCTGCCCTCTAATAAAATCTGAATATTTTTTTTTAAATATTTTAGAAAAATAGAGATTTGAACAAAGTCTTTCATGGAGGGGGCACAGAAATTTTCTGCCCTCAAATAAAATCTGAATATTTTTTTTTTAAATATTTTATAAAAATAATTTTGAGAAGTCTTTCATGGGTGGGGGGGGGGTCACAAATGTTCTGCATTCAAATAAAATCTGAATATATTTTTTTTAAATATTTTAGAAAAATAGAGATTTGAACAAAGTCTTTCATGGGGGCACAGAAATTTTCTGCCCTCAAATAAAATCTGAATATTTTTTTTGTTTAAATATTTTATAAAAATAATTTTGAGAAGTCTTTCATGGGGGGGGGGCACAAATGTTCTGCATTCAAATAAAATCTGAATATATTTTTTTAAATATTTTAGAAAAATAGAGATTTGAACAAAGTCTTTCATGGGGGCACAGACATTTTCTGCCCTCAAACTGAATATATATATATAATTTATAAATATTTTATAAAAGTAAAATTGAAAGTATTTATGGGAGTGGGGTGCAGAAATGTTTTGGCATCAAATAAATTTTTAAATAAAAATAATAATTTCAAAAATTATTCCGGGGTGAGGCGACAACTTTGGGTACATGGTGGCTATGAGCATTCCAGAAAGTGTAAACACAATATTGTATTAAATATTTGGCACTTGTGCATTTGTGTGCCGATCGCCATCTTGTGTCTCGATAAACCCTTTCAAGAGGGTGAAGTGATATTTACCAACTGAATTGTAATTGTCCATGGATAATTATACGGCAATTTAAACTGAGTCTTTTACAACAGAAAAAAATGGTGCTTACCTATAAATTTTGTCAAGATAAATCTTTATGATGTACGTACCTGTCACCGCACAAAGATGTTATATTCCAAAAATCATATCAATCGATCAAGTAGTTTTTTTGTTTATTTAAGAAAATCAAAAATGTTTTCAAGCGAGACGACATCTATCGGAACAAGGGCAGTGGTCGATTTATGTGATTTTTGGAATATGACATCTTTGTGCGATGACAGGTACGTACATCATAAAGATTTTTCTTGACATTTTTGTTTGTTTGTCTCATTTATAGGTAAGCCCCCAAAAATCGACAATGCCTTTGATAAATTTTAATTGCTTCCAATTTCATTTCACCCTTTGGAAAGTGTGTATCAAGATTCAAGATGGCAACGGTCACACAAATGCACAAGTGGAAAATATAAAGATATAATATTAAACTGGGTACAGTGAAGCTATTTGCTGGAATAAACTTTCTAGTGGCATTGCCGAAAACTTCTGCTTCCACATAAACTCGGCCAATTATGAATTTATAAATTCATTATGTGTGCCACATAAATAAATAAATGAATTTATAAATTCATTGTGTGTGCCACATTCCCTTTTGTGTCTTCTTTTTGCTTCCGCCCACATCCTTTCTACGTGGTTCGTTGTGGCGCCGGTTAGTGGATTTACAAAATTATATGTGTGATTCACACGCAAATGATTGTAGCCTATGGCTCCCAGCCTGTCATAGGCACGCCAACAATCAGACACAATTGTTGTGCCTGGCCGAATATAGGATGTTATTATTAGCAAGTGTGGCGGCATCTCTTTTCGGCACCGGCACCAAAAACCCAGATTTTGTGGAAGGCTCATAGCCTCCAAATACCCATTGCTGTCGTACTATGCAGCCAACATTGTTCTTCCGACGCGAAAAAAGACTTTCATCGATTTCAACGACACACCCCTCACCACCGAGTATTTGGGGATGCCTAACAAAATGTTCAATGCACACATCTCTTAAAAACATTCGCCAGTCGGCGATTGTGTGGTTAGATTCTATCCGACATTCGCTTCTGACCCATTCATATGTGGCTGAATTTTTAACCCATAAAAAACAGAATTTCATGATATTTTTTAAAGAGATGTGCGATTGTGAAAAAAAACTTCCGTTTCGAATCGATTGCTGTTTTTTACACCTGTAATTGTGACACACCCAAATAAACCCATCTGGAATTGGGTGTGTGTGAAATACCATTTCATTTCCACAAGAACATATTTTGTATCCAGAAATCAAATTCTGTGATTGTAGGAAATCGATGGTGGCGGCATTGGTTTGTAATAACAAACATAAGTCTTCAAGATTTAAACTATCGACATCCATATTTTAATCCAATTTCGGAGAAATGCACGCGGGAAGAATGGTTCCACTGCGCATGTTTCAAAAATTATCTCGTCAAAACCTTAAATCTCGAATTTTTGTGCATTTTTGGGGGGGGAGGGGCTAATTTGGCATAATAGTGTCCATTTAATAGTATTATCTTGAAAAAATAAAAAAATAAGGAAAATTACAAAAAAACAAAAAACAAACAAAAACAAAAAAAAGTGTGCCGTATTTTTAAAAGTTTTATTGCGTTGTTTTTATTTGCTTTTTTTATTTCATCGGTGAAGAAAAAAGGCCAAACAGAAATTTTGAAGGCCAAACTGCTTTAAAAAAGGCCAAATTCGCGAAATTTGGCCTCGCTATCAAAAAAAAAAAGAAAAAAAAAAAAGGGAAATCCCCCTACTTGAACTTTCTGTTTGGTTAAGAATCAAGATGGCTGAATTAATAATTACTCGCTTGTAGCGTTGATTTTTTTCTTTTTTCGCTATAAAAAAATAACTACTTGATGAAATTACGTGATTTTTCTGTAGGAAAACTTTATCCCATGACGAGTACGTACAATATATTTTTTTAAAAATATTTCCATTTTTTAATGTCAATGGAAAACTGCACAAGTACCGAAATTTTTTTCGGAGAATTTTATTCCATAACGGATACGTACAATTTAAACTTTTTTCGATATTTTCATTTTTTTAATGTCTTGATTAAACTGTACAAGTACCTTGTTTTAAAATGTGAATATGCAAGGTGAAACTAAGGGCTATAAGAAGCACTAGCTCAAAAATTTTCTACAACCACCTGTAGGAATTTCTGTGGCGTCACCGATTTAAAAAAATAAATGTTTCAGCAATATCATCTACTGGATTCGTACTTATTCGTTGTTTGAATTTAATTTTTTTTTTTTTTTGTTATTTTTTAACACATATGAAATATTCACTTTTAAAAACTTAAATTATTTTCTGTTGCACTTTAATGTGACACATTCATTGTTTTTTTTTTTTTTTCATGTCTCTGTGAATAAATATATTTTTAAAATATCTAACATTAACTTAAATAAACAGTTATTTGAACATATATGTGATAAAAAAGTAAAAAAATTAATTGATTAAAAAAGTTTACGTATTTTTATATATTTTCATTATAAGGGAGTGCAAAAAAATGCATAAAATATATTTGAAAATTGTACCCATTTTGTGCTTACATACTTCAATTGACAGACGCGGATGACCTCTGCCGACGTGTTTGAACGTTAGGGTCTCACTTTATGCGCGATTTACCATATATATATATATATATATATATATATATACACTAGCAAAAGTACCCGTCATTAACTGGGTTCAAAAACAGCCTACAGAAAATGGACTCTGATTTATTAAAGTAAGATAGGTTATGAAAAGGAAGGGTTGTAAAGTAATAGCTTCGAATTTGGGGGTATCAAAACCAAAGCAAAATATAATGAAAGTAAAAATAAAACAGATAAACCCCATAATTTATTATACCATACCTGTTCACACTGAAACACTTATCACAATATTCTGTGGATCTATATTAAAGACCCTTGTTTATATATATTACATATATATATATATATATATATATATATATATATATATATATATATATATATATATATATTCCCATTTGCCTAAAGTGCAAGAGGGCCAATATTTTGAGAATTTTATTTTTAAATAAAAAATAAATAAGTAAAACAGAAAGGCTCAGTAAAAAAGAAAAAATTGTAAAATTTACTTTAAAACGGATTTAAGATTTTTGGTACTTATACAGTTTAGTGACGACATTAAAAAATGGAAATATTGACAAAAAATTTTATTGTACGTAACTGTTATAGACTGAAGTTCTCCGAAAAAAAAATTCACTTCATTTGATCAAGTAGTTTTTTTTTTTTTTACAGCGAAAAACAATTATTTATCACGACGACGTCAACGTGGCCATTTTGGAAATGTACCTTGCAGAATACCTCCATTTTAGGCCAAATTTCGCAATCTAGCCTTTTTTTTCTCGCCATATTGAGAGATGCGCACAACAGTACAACACATCTGCAATTTCTTTACGTTTTTTTTCTTTTCTTTTTTTTTTAAATCTGCAATTTTTTGCGTTTTTTTTTTAATAAGAATACTATTGAATATGCAAAGAAATTAAAGAATGCAAAGAATTGAAGAATTTTTATACAAGATTATTTTCGATCCATGCGCAGTTGGACACACATGGATAACTTCGAAACTTCATTTATTTACTTCTGTTACAAATTAAAAAAAAAAAAAAAACACCCCAAAAATGGCATCTGTCTTCGCAAAAAAAAAAAAATCTCATTCTGGTGGGGAAAAAAAAGGGCTAGATTGGCCTAAAATGGAGGTATTCTGCTATGTACGGCAGTTACCTGCCCTTAGGGAATTCCTGGGCCTGCAATAACATTTCCAAAATGGCCACATTGACGTCGTCGTGATAAATAATTGTTTTCCGCTGTAAAAAAAAAAAAAAAAACTACTTGATCAAATGAAGTGAAATTTTTTTTCGGAGAACTTCAGTCTATAACCGTTACGGGTTTGTATTACTGTACACATAGATTCGAAAAAGTGGTCAAAAAATAAAATATACAACAAAGAAATATTAACAGCAGCTTCCGGCAATCTCCAAAAATACCGTTAGGGCTTACAATATGGCCGCCAGAAGAGTCACGTGATCCGGTTGATCCAAAACATAAATCGTGCAAATGGAAAACGCAGCCTTGAAGGCAAACTTTGACAAACAATCACAATTTGTTTGTATTTAATTTTTTGTTGATATAATGTTGTTATAAAAATAGGCAAACTTTGAGAAACAATTTTAGGTTGTTTTTAGTTAAAACAGTGTTTATAAAAAGTATTTTATTCAGAACAAACAAGTGGTCGTGGTCGACGGAACGCAATTGAACCATGACAATTCCTGGAATTGAACCACGACGATTCCTGAAATTGGAACTGCTACCTACCTCAGAGAATTACAAAAATATCAATGGCCCTTAACGTATCACCCTTGTTCCTTGTTCCTCGTGTTCATGACAATAACGCTATACTTGGCGAAACTATGACATTGTCTCGGCTAATGTTAGCAATGCCAGATGACGTGCGCATATTGACATGGCTTGCACAGAGACGTCTGATAGCCAATTCATGCAATTGTCAAATTTGTGGGTCACCATGCGTGTTGGCTCGATATTCCGAATCCAAGGATGGTTGGAGATGGCGTTGCCGAAACGATGGATATCGTAATACAATTAGAACGAACTCTTTTTTTCAAAGAAGCAACCTCAATCTAAGAACCATTGTAATAATTATGTATATGTGGAGCATGGATTTTCCACAAAAAACTATGGCAACAGAAAGTGAGGTGAGTGCCAACACAGTGAGCGACTGGTGCAACTTTTTGAGGGAAGTGTGCACTCAGTACATTGAACAAAACCCAATTGAATTGGGGGGGGTGTAGATGAGACCTGGACCCCAAAAGAGGTTGAAATTGATGAAAGCCATTTTTACCCTCGGAAATATCACAGAGGAACTGTCCGACGTAGCCATTGGGTGTTCGGCGCCATCGAACGAGGCTCTAAGAATTGCCTTTTGATTGAGGTTCCAGACAGAAATCGCCGTATTACGAAACCGGAAAACGCAAATTTAAAGCAAACTTTGACAAACAAGCATAATAATTAAGTACAAAAACAGTTTTTCAATATCATAATAATAAATAATTTATTTAGAACGGTCATTTAATTTTTTGTTGAGAAACAATCACAGTTTGTTTGTTTTTTAAAACAGTGTTTATAAAAAATATTTTATTCAGAGTTTTTCATAAAAATGGTATTTAAAACAAGGTGTTCATTTTTTTTAAGATGTAATGTTATAAAAATATGATGTAAAAAAAAAACAGTTTATATTTTTAATTTTCATTTTATAAATTTAGACAGAATAGATGGAGGCGATGCAACAAATTAGCTCACAAAATTTATTTGGGCCGACTCTTTCACGCCACATAAATTCATTTAAATATGAAGTGAAGAGAGCCCTTGATGTACCGAATTGACGACGAAGTTTTTTCTTCGCTCGCATCCACATATTTTCAATGAGTTGAGTATTTATAGTCGCGTCGTTAGGCTCCACAAAATTTCTTTCGTGGACAACAACATCGTGGCTGTAAATACCAAAGTCAATGTCTGCTACGGTTGCATAAGCGCTCCACCCATCGCTTATTATACGAGTCCCGGGTAAGATCCATTGGCGAATTATAGGAACCAGAGTTTCACGTTTTCTGTCTGGAACCTCGATCAAAAGGCAATTCTTAGAGCCTCGTTCGATGGCGCCGAACACCCAATGGCTACGTCGGACAGTTCCTCTGTGATATTTCCGAGGGTAAAAATGGCTTTCATCAATTTCAACCTCTTTTGGGGTCCAGGTCTCATCTACCCCCCCCCAATTCAATTGGGTTTTGTTCAATGTACTGAGTGCACACTTCCCTCAAAAAGTTGCACCAGTCGCTCACTGTGTTGGCACTCACCTCACTTTCTGTTGCCATAGTTTTTTGTGGAAAATCCATGCTCCACATATACATAATTATTACAATGGTTCTTAGATTGAGGTTGCTTCTTTGAAAAAAAGAGTTCGTTCTAATTGTATTACGATATCCATCGTTTCGGCAACGCCATCTCCAACCATCCTTGGATTCGGAATATCGAGCCAACACGCATGGTGACCCACAAATTTGACAATTGCATGAATTGGCTATCAGACGTCTCTGTGCAAGCCATGTCAATATGCGCACGTCATCTGGCATTGCTAACATTAGCCGAGACAATGTCATAGTTTCGCCAAGTATAGCGTTATTGTCATGAACACGAGGAACAAGGAACAAGGGTGATACGTTAAGGGCCATTGATATTTTTGTAATTCTCTGAGGTAGGTAGCAGTTCCAATTTCAGGAATCGTCGTGGTTCAATTCCAGGAATTGTCATGGTTCAATTGCGTTCCGTCGACCACGACCACTTGTTTGTTCTGAATAAAATACTTTTTATAAACACTGTTTTAACTAAAAACAACCTAAAATTGTTTCTCAAAGTTTGCCTATTTTTATAACAACATTATATCAACAAAAAATTAAATACAAACAAATTGTGATTGTTTGTCAAAGTTTGCCTTCAAGGCTGTGTTTTGTGTTTTCCATTTGCACGATTTATGTTTTGGATCAACCGGATCACGTGACTCTTCTGGCGGCCATGTTGTAAGCCCTAACGGTATTTTTGGAGATTACCTTGCAACCTACCTGAATCATTTATTAGTGTTTTTAAGTAGTTTTAAATGCTCTTTATTTCATACCAAATATTAACTTTTTACGAGTCGTAAGAATTCAAGATGGCCAAAATTACTACCCCCCCTTCTTCTTCGAAGAGAGAAGCCTCGTTTTCAAATTATAGTTCGCGCATATTTTTGGGGGAGGAGCTTGCCTCGTTTTCAGCACGTGTCTCTGCGGACATATGTCTCTGAGGACATTTTGCGTTTACATGTCTCTGTGGACATTTTGCGTTTCCATTTTTTTTTTTACATTTTTTAGAAGTTCCGTCCTCATAATGAAAGTATTTGTAAACATTACATTTAATTTAGATATTTATTGCGCACAAATACTTTTTAGTTTTTTTCTTGTGGGGGGGGGGAATAACATATAAAGTGGTCAAATCGGTAAATATTTTTTTAAGTTTACATTTTTAAGAAGTTTTGGTACTAGTGCAGAGAGTGACCTGGACGTAAATAATAACGTTATTATTTAAAAAGCCATTCTTAACATGGGGAGGGGAGGGTGTTTTGTACCTATTCTATGCTTTAACCTTACAACTGAATAAAAAAAACACACCATAAAACTTTAATTAAACTTGGAAATACGATTTGACACGGTAAGTTTGGGAAAAGGAATTATAAATAAAAAACTAGACAAAATACGGTTAAAAACTCGCTCAATATATGTTTCCGTGACATAGGTTGACATGTATTCAGTGGGTTTTTAACAGTATTTTGCATATTTTTTTATTTTCAACTCCTTTTCCCAAACTTACCGTGTTAAAGAGAGAGTAGGTCGCCATTCTTAATTTTCCAATACATCGATAAACATTGTATGTTTTTCGAGCTTAATAAACATGTTACATTTAATAAAAACACTAAAAACATATCCAGTTAGGTAGAAAAGTAACTTATCTTGGCTTTGATAACATTTATTTGAAAAAAATTTGCGCTTGAGCCATTTTTTTTTTTTTCAGAAATTTTCAGCACATCAGGAATTTTCAGGTGTGCTGAAAACGAATATCACATTTTCACGATATTGCAAACATACTTTTCTGCATGTTTCATCCAGTAATATACGCTTTTCGGAAACTTAAATTTTAAATCATACACTTTTCGGAAACTTAAATTTATATCATACACTTTTCCGAAACTTCTAAATTTATATCCATCGATTCCTGAAACTGTATTTTTCTGAAACCTAACGACTTCCAATTTCTGAGAAAAAAAAAAAAAAAATGGCTCAAGCGCAAATTGTTTTTAAATAATCAAAGCCAAGATAAGTTACTTTTCTACCTAACTGGATATTTTTTTAGTGTTTTTATTTAATGTAACATGTTTATTCAGCTCGAAAAACATACAATGTTTATCGATGTATTGGAAAATTAAGAATGGCGACCTACTCTCTCTTTAACACGGTAAGTTTGGGAAAAGGAGTTGAAAATAAAAATATATCCGATATATATATTTTGAAGTCTAAAATGACTAAATTGAAAAAAGAGAAATTTATTATTTTTCCCTGAGGAAAATATTTTTCGGATAGAGATCCGATATATATATTTTGAAGTCAGAGTGACTAGATTTAAAAAGAAGGGTGAAAGTGCACTGAGGGACCAGAAGAAGTTGATTATGGTGAGTTTGAAAATAAGAAAATGCCTTTCTGAATAAACACCTCCAACCTCCCCGTGTTAAGAATGGCTTTCGGAATAAACACCCTTTGCATATTGGACAAGACTGCACTAGGTGTATCAGAATTTTGGGGGAATTTTTGACACCCCTAACAGAAAACTGCGAATAAAATATAGAAACTCGTAATTTCTCTTTCTAAAGTGGGTTTATTTTCTTTATAGAATATACTTCCAAAATAAACTATTTAAGTTGTTTAAAAAATAATAGAAATATTATTTTTCATTTTTTAAAAAACAGTGTTTACAAAGTGCGTGCGTGCATTCAGGCAGCCATTTTTTTACGTAACGAAATCAATTGATTTTTACGAGCTGAATATTTTTCAATTTTTAAACTTTAAAAATCTATCAAAATTTTTCTATTGGTTCAATTTTTACGGTTTTTTCAGGGTGAATGTGAAATTTTATGCTCTTTCCAATAAACTGAATATAATATTTTAGACAAACGTTGTTTTATAAATCCCCCTATTTTGAAATGTCTATGAGAATTTTAATAATTAATTTTTGTGCGCAAGTTTTATATATCACAAATTGAAGATAAAACATCAATAAATAAAATAATCAAATTTAAAACAAAACAAAAAAAGAACAGTTATGTGCAAATTTACCTGTAAAGTCCAAAGTGTAAATCCTTTTTTTTTTTCGATAACCACGTTTTTTTTTTTGTTTGTTTTTTTTAAGTGGAAGCTTATTTTTTGTTTAGAATTTTCCAGTCAATATTTTTCGGTCAGTGTATATTTTTATATTTAATTCCTGCTTTCCTTTTTTTTTGATATAAAAACAAAAAAAGACAATACCGAATAATGCAGATTTATAGTATAATAAATAAAAAATTCAGGTATTTCTTTGAGATATTAAAAAAAAAATATTACATTTACTCTGCTCGTTAATCTGTAATCCGTGTAAATCCAAAAATAAAAGATACCAGTTTTCACGTATGGTAGCATAAAAACGCCACAAGTAAAAAAAAAAAAAAAAAAGGGGGCGATAAGTTAACTTATCGTCCTTTTAAAGGGAGATAACTGTTATCTCCCTTTGGTATTTATAATCGGACAGAAAATCCATAAGGATTCTTTTAAACTGGTCGACACTGTCGCTAACCCACATCCACGTTCTGTGTTAAGAATTTCAGTCTCTGGTTTCTTTTTGCAATTATTACAAATTTTATATATATATATCAGTTTTTTCATTAATTATATATTGACTTCTGTCACGACTACGCAACTGTTTAGTGTTTCGTTTTATTTATATAGTTTTTGCATACCTCAGACTTATTTACTTGTCTTTAAAGAATTACGGCCAAATTGTGTTCATTGCCCACCCCCAATGTAGCCACAAAGTGGGTTCCCATTTGACGTTACATTATTATAGAAAAGTGATCCCCCACTTTCTGACCACTAAAATTTCTTATCTTGGAAACTACGAGTTTTGTTTGCCATATATATAAATGGTTATTTCCGTTTTCAGCGCCCCCGAAAACCTTTAAAAGTGGAAAATTTGAAGGAATATAATCCCATATCGAGATTACTAACGTTTCTGAATTAGTGTTTTTTTTACACTTATAGGCTTCCGTAGATATAACAAAGTGAGAATCTTAACATCCGGTTTCTTTAATGGACGATGTCGGTACGATGTATCGTGACATGTGGTTGAAAAATCCTTCCATTTAAAAAATACATGGATTATAATACATAAATATGAATAAATTCTCATACAGGAAGATTAAAAGAAAGCATATCTTAGTCATGGGGAACAGGTAAGTGATGTTTTGCCAGTTAAATAAATATCATAAGATTCCACTCGTGTTATTTGTTCAACATTCCGTGAAATTATAAGTGAAGAAATCCAAGGAAAAAATAAATAAAATTGTTTATTTCTCTATTAAAGCTTTTATGATATTAAAATTTGGTCTTTGCTAGTTTTATTGAAATAAAATTTACGGGTTTAAATTACATTTTCATATTGTTATAATCTGATAGACGTATAGGTGTCTATTCAAACAAATGTTTGTTATGGCGACTTGGCCAAAAATTCTGATACACCTAGCAGTGCACATTGACCATCTTTGGGTGATCCTCAAGTGCACTTTTACCAAAAGAAGAAATATTAATTATTTATCGAAGAGATAAATAATAAATTAAAAAGAATTTAAGAGAATTGAAACAAGGATTGTTTCAGAATATTCTCTAAAAAAGAAAGTTACGGAGGTTTTCTTGAGTTCGAAAGAATTTTAATTTTTAAATATAATAAAAAAGAATATTAAAAGCTACATTCTCCTATTTAGGCTCTTTTTTTCAGCTATTTCCTTTTCAGATTCATAACCAAATTTTTCCCCGAGAAAAAGACGCCTCTGAATTTGTTTTTTCATAAGAAGAATAATAAAAGAAACCAATGAACTTTTTTCTATAGACTTTTTTACAAATTTTAAGAAAAAAAAAGAACTCTCCATGAAAGAAATTGTTTCTTGCATTATTGTAGAGCTTATTTGCTTTAAAAGCACAGAAAGTCTTATGCTGTTAAAAAAAGAAAATGTCGTCTAAAAAAAGCGTGAAAACTCAAACTGTGAGTAATATATTTTTTTCCTTTTGTGTGTTAAAAAGAAGTTTTTTTGAAAATCGCGTATGGACAAGTATACATTGTTAAATTTATTTTGTACATTTATTTATTTATTTTTTGTCTTTAAAATAAATTTCTTCTTTCTCTTTTGCACGAATTATTTAATTATTTAAGCGATTTATATATTCATATTATTACTACAGAGAAGCAATAGATGGACTTGTTTGATGCTTACAGCTTAAAAATGCTAAAATTTTAAAGTTTTCTCAATATTTCCGCGTATAATAATATGTATCAGAGAACAATATCAGTTATAATTATCTTTGGTTGGTTAAAAAAAAAAAAACCTGTTTTATACTAAATAAAAAAGTACTTTTTTTTATCATGCATGTATTTATTTATTTCTAAAACAATCATTTATTAAAAAAAATTGTTTTCTAATACTCTCAATTTCAATATCGTATCTTTTTATCGTTTATAATTAATTAAAATTATGCGTAAAAAATTGTTTATTTATAAAATGACGTTATAATTTCTCTATCCAATCAATGGCATTTTTTCAACTGTGTCAGACGAACGATGTTCCTTTTCTATCTTCCTAATTCCCATTTGCCTAAAGTGCAAGAGGATATATATATATATATATATAGTCTAAAGAAGCTTTGAATAAAAAAAATGCAAAATAAAAATAAATTCCTGGAAGGAAAAAATATTTTAATTTTAACCTATCGCAGACTTAGAAAAACTTACTTTTTTCTTGGAATTTTAAACGTTAGTGGTAATTTTAAAGGATTTTCCGAGGTTGGAAAAAAGCCCCCCCCCCCCCCGAAAAATTACGTTAAATTAATATAGAAAAGTGATCCCCACTTTTTTTAAAAACTAACATTTCTTCATATCTTGGAAACTACTCGTTTGCCGTGATTTTAAACATTATTTTCATTTTTAGCGACCCCGAAAACCTTACTGAGTGGGAATTTTCGAGGGTGGAGTAATTCTTCATATTTACCGTACTTTCACCTAACAATTTAATAAACAAAAAGTTATCGTAAAACTTGAATTTAACTTGCAAATACTTTTTTTTTTTTAAAAATAGCCTGGTGACATTCACCACTTTATTTTACATATTTCTTTTCCAAAGGACCGTTTGACATTGATTTATATTTAAAATGTTGTGTAATTATTTCTAAAAAAAAAAAAAAAAAAATAACTAAAAAATAATTGTGTAATAATAAAGAGTTACTTGCCCTTGGTGGTATATCAGGGGGAGTCTAAATAAAGTATTTGATGTGAACGGACGCGTTTCTGGTTATTTCCTTCCTCCTCTTAAATGTAGTAGCAGCGGTCACCATGTGGTGGCATAGAAATTACAGGGACCCGACGAAACATGGTGTCAGATTGGGATAAAATTTTTTTCTTTGGGTAAGGAAACCTTATAACGAGAAAAAAAAAAAAGGATTAACGTCAACTATTTCAAAAAGAATATCAGCCCCCAGAGCGTTTTGACTTTATGCAACCGAACCAGCGGAGGACATGGCGAGAGCGATTTCAACGTTTTCGGAGTGCGACAAAATTATATGAAGAGTCACCCGATACACAAATTAGCACGCTTGTGTATTGTATGGGACCGGACGCCGAACAGATATACAAGTTGTTCTCTTTCAAGAAAAAGGAAGATGAAAAGAGTTTCGACGTGATACTGAACAAATTTGAAGGCCATTTCATGCCGAAAAAAAATATTATGCACGAGTGCGCAAAATTTCACCTCAGAACACAAAGGGAAGGCGAATCGATAGAACAATTTATTCAGGGACTTCATGAACTATCGGAAAACTGTGATTTTCCACACAAAAATGACCAAATAAGAGACAGGCTGGTCATCGGGTTAAGAAGTGGAGAGCTATCCGAAAAACTACAACTTAGAGACGACCTAAGCTTGGAAAAGGCTATAGAAATAGCACGCAGCTACGAACAAGTGAGACAGCAAATGGCTGAAATGAAGGAAAAATCGTTTGACGCAGTAAAACAAAACGAATGGAAACAAAATTATCCACAAAAAGAAACGCAGCAACAGAGATGTGGAAAATGTAACAAAAACCACAAACGGCAAGATTATTGTCCAGCGAACGGAAAACGATGTCGAAACTGTGACAAAATAAATCACTTCACGATATGTTGCAGATTCAAAGCCCATAATGTCAGACAAGTGGAAAAACATACGACAGAGGAATACTTTCTTTGAGCTATTTATAAAAGAAAAGAATTCAGAGAAAATGCAATAGACCCATGGCACATGCGGTTAAAGGTATGTGAAAATAATTTAATTTTTAAAATCGACACCGGAGCGGACATAAATGTTATCAGTTATGAAACGTTTCGTAGCTTGAGAAAAAACCCTGTTTTGAAACCAGCATATGGCATATACAAAAACCCCGGAGGTATATTGAACCGTATAGGGAAGTTTACGGTTATACGAGACATAAGGATAGCAGATACTCATTCGAAATACATGTTATTGAAGCAGTACAGACAACTTGCTATCGAGAGAAACAGCATATCGAATGAATTTGGTTAAATTTGTGTCTAATGTAAACAAAGGGGAGGTAACTGGAGTCATGAACAGACCCAGTGAAAATAGCGCTAAAAGACGGTGTGAAACCGTATTGTACGTTGACGGCTAGACGGACAGCATTTCCCATTATGCCAAAAGTAAAGAAGGAACTTCGACGTTTAGAGAACGATGGTGTGATCGAGAAAGTCACACAACCAACGGATTGGTGCAGTCCAATCATTCCGGTGAGAAAACAAAACGGAGAAGTACGGTTGTGTGTCGATCTAAAAAAATTAAATTCAGCAGTAAAACGCGAATATTATATGCTGCTGAATCTGGAGGATATATCACCCAAATTGAACGGCTCAGTGATATTTTCGAAACTGGACGCAGCCAGTGGGTTTCACCAAATTCCATTGGCAAAAGAGAGTCGGTTGCTTACGACTTTCATAACCCCATTCGGGAGATATTGTTTTAAAAGATTGCCCTTTGGAATATCATCAGCACCATAAATCTTTCAACGGAAAATGTCCAAGCTTCTAGAAAATGTGGAAGGTGTTCACGTCATAATAGATGACATATTAATTCATAAGAAAATGATGGAGGAACATGATAGAAGGCTTACAGTAGCACTAAAAATAATAGAGCAAGCAGGAATAAAATTAAACAAAGAGAAGTGCGAATTCAGGAAAAGTATTATAAAATACTTCGGACACAGCATATCATCTAAGGGGATACAACCCACTGAAGAACGGTTAGAAGCGATAAAAAAGTTGTCTGCCCCTACATCAGTCACAGAGCTCAGAAGATTTTTGGGAATGAGTCAGTATCTAGGGAAATTCGTGCCTAACTTAGCAGCGGCATTACAACCAATGCTGGAATTATTGAAAAAAGATACGGTTTGGGCTTGGAATGAACCTCAAGAAAAGTCATTCCAAAGTGTTAAAGAACTATTGACACAGGCACCGATATTGACTTATTATGATCCAAAAAAAGCCCATCACGATTAGTGCGGATGCGAGCAGCTATGGACTTGGCGCTGCCATTTTCCAAGAAGAAAATAAAATATTGAGAGTCATAGCTTATGCCTCTCATACGCTGACACAAACAGAACAAAACTATGCTCAAATTGAAAAAGAATGTTTAGCGAGCGTATGGGCCTGTGAGAAATTTGACAGATACATCGCGGGACTAGATCAGTTTTGTCTTCTAATGGATCATAAACCTTTGGTACCGTTGATAAATACTCAGGATCTGAATAACACTCCTTTGAGATGTCAAAGACTGTTGATGAGACTTAGGAGATACAATCCTATAGCAGAGTATGTTCCTGGGAAACTTTTGCTGGTATCAGATGCACTGTCTAGAAGTCCAACCGAAAAAGCAGAAAGCACCATGGAAAAAGATGTAGAAATGTATATAGACACTATCATAAAGACCAGATCAGCTACTGATAGAAAATTACAAGAAATTAGGAATGCTACATCTAAGGATTCAAAACTACAGGAGATTATCCATTTAACATCAAATGGTTGGCCGAGCAAGGAGGATAGATTAAACAAGGGAGTTAAACCTTACTTTAACTTTAGGAATGATCTATCAGTTCATCAGGAAATTTTATTTTATCAAGATCGAATAGTGGTTCCACAAAATCTCAGAGCAGAAATATTACAAGCAATACATACAGGACATCTGGGGTTAAACAAATGCCGAGAACAAGCCAAAATGTCAGTATGGTGGCCGAGAATATCACAAGAAATAGAAGATCTCATTAGATGATGTGATTTTTGCAATAGTCATCGTGCTGCAAATCCCAATGAAACATTGAAACCAACTACTTTGCCAGATAGGCCGTGGCAGAAATTGGGGACAGACATCCTAAAATTGGAGGGAGAATATTACTTAGTCGTAACAGACTATTTCTCCCGTTACAAAACGATAATTGGGAAATTACGAGAAATATTTGCTCAATGGGGAATACCTGAAGAGATTGTAAGTGATAATGGAGGACAGTTCACAAGCACATATTTCAAAGAATTTGCAAAACAATATGGATTCACACACACCACAGTGAGTCCGCATTTCCCTCAGGCGAATGGAGCTGCCAAAAGCGCAGTGAAAATTGCGAAAAGAATATTACGACAGCCAGACATATTTCTCGCATTAATGGCTTACCATAGTACACCAATAACTGCTACGGGAGTTAGCCCAGCAGAACTTTTGATGGGTAGAAAAATTAAAACAACTTTACCCAGTCATCCGAAAAAATTAAAACCCAAATGGCCAAATTTACGAAAAGTAAAAGAGAGAGATGGGGTTTACAAAACAAAAAGTAAAATAAATTACGATAAAATGCATGGAAGTAAAGACTTGAAACCACTAAGAGTGGGAGACAGAATCCGAGAGAAAACGGATGAAGAGAAAATGTGGAGGAATACTGGTATAGTCACAGCAACAAATAAGAAAGATAGGACATATACAGTAAAGTTGAACTCTGGAGAAAGTCTAAAAAGGAACAGAAAACATTTACTACCTATTTTGGAAAACGTAGACAACTCCTCCAGAAGAAGCGAAGTTAAGCAAAAACAGGAGACAACTGTATCAAGCAGAGGACGATTATCAAAAAAACCGAACTACTTGAAAGACTTTGTTTGCAAAGATAATAAATGTTACCGTTTGTAAATAAAGGTTAAAACTGTTTGTAAATAAAGAAGAAAAAAAAAGGGGGGAAAAAAAAGGATCTCGACAAACGGAGATGTGTAATAATAAAGAGTTACTTGCCCTTGGTTAATATCAGGGGGAGTCTAAATAAAGTATTTGATGTGAACGGACGCGTTTCTGGTTCTTTCCTTCCTCCTCTTAAATGTAGTAGCAGCGGTCACCACGTGGTGACATAGAAATTACAGGGACCCGACGAAACAACAATGAGCAATGTAGGTAGAAAAGTAACTTTTGTTGCTTTTTATGGATTTAACTGAATACGATATTAAAAATCACTTTATTGGTACTTATGTTAATGGGCTCGCGGATGATATGTGGAAATTATCTTCCACCATCTTTCTTTCCTTTTTCTTTCCTTCTTTTTGCTGCTCTGTTCTTCCTTCCTTTCTTCTTAACCCCTTTCCTACCCCCTTCCCTAGCTTCCCCCTTTTTTTTATGTCACCTGACTCCCTTATGCCCGTTGATTGGATGCAACGTTTTCGCGCTAAATTGAGGCACGTGTGTGATATTTTGAGTTAAAATAGTCAGTTGTGAACAAGGCTTCGAGGGGACCAGAACGGTCGAACTGTAGGTCTCGGATAAAAAGGGACGCCTGGAATTTACTAAGGCGTTGTACAACTCTGTCTTGACGAGACATTAAATTCGTTGAAAAGAAGCACCAAGTTTTCTAAGACACTTGAAAACTAATATCATTATCCAGAAAAGATAATAGAAGTTGAAAAGAAGAATCTAGTTTTCTAAGACACTTGAAAACTAATATTATTATCGAGAAGATAATAGAAGTTGAAAAGAAGAATCTAGTTTTCTAAGACACTTGAAAACTAATACTATTATCGAGAGAAGATAATAGAAGTTGAAAAGAAGAATCTAGTTTTCTAAGACACTTGAAAACTAATTCTATTATCGAGAAAAGATAATAGATGTTTTGAACAGAATATTCGCCGCAGGGAAGTTTTCGAAGATACCAGAAAACACCAGAATATACAGCCTCAAGAAATTTCGACCTTGCTGAAAGGACTACGAAAAACGAATTTCCAGGAAAAAGAAAGAAAAAGGGAACTTTTAAACAACACAAACTCAAAAAAATAAAACCCACAAGAAAACGAACTTTCTAAATGTTCCTTTCGTAAAAGGGCGCCCAGAAGCTTCCAGTAAGTGATCCCCTCCTTTTTCCCCCCTTCTTCCTCCTTCTCTATCTCTCTTTCCTTCTATTTCCCTTCACTCTCTCTCCCCCGTTTTGGTTACTACTACAAGACAAGACTCTTGTAAGCCAGATGGACATTTTTGGCAGCCCATAGAGGTCATTACTTTTTCTTTAGATATCTTTGTTAATAAATTCTGTTTCTCCTATTTTTTCTCATTTTGTTTGTAATTTTTTCCTTCAGTTTCAGAGTTAGTAGTAACGATTAATTGTTTAAGAAGAATTAACTTCCACGGGACAAAGTGGATAATAAAATATCTTCACTCTGCCAAAAATTGGTACTCATAGAGTTAATAACTCTGCCAGTTTAGTAAGCTACTCTCTGCTAAACTGGTCTCGGCTTATTGATGACCGGCTGCTGTCCATCGCGTAGATAGTACCTCCCTCCCTCCTTCCTTCTTCTTGCGTCGGCCATTTTGGCTTCTTGTTCCTTTTTTTTACAGGCATTTTTGGCGCCAAGAAGCGTTGTTGTGGCGCGCGCGCCAAAAGGGTAGTGGTTTAGCATTTAGCCGTTGATAGGTTAGAAGGGGCGGGGTTTAGTATTCTAAAATGACTACCTCTCCCACTACCTCAATGTTATTTGAAAAAAGAAAGATTATTAGAGATAAAATCTTAACTGTATTTGAATTTTTAGACTCATTAGATGAAATAAATGAAGTAGGTTATACGTTATATAAAAAGCAGATAGATGATTACATTGCTTCAGTGGATTTATTAGACGAGCAAATTATTAATGCCTATTTAATTGAGGGAACAGAAGATGAGGAGATTAAGGCATTTAATAGGGATTGCGCTCTCCATCGAGTGAAGGTGTTGGAAAAATTGTCTAGACTCAAGCCTTCGGTAGAAGTAAGGGATAGTGCAAATCACAAAGTCTCTCTTATTAAGGAAAAACGTCTGGGGATGACGCCCAAAATTGAATGTCCCAAGTTTAGTGAAAAGGATTTAGAAAACGATATATTAGCCTTCCTTAATTTTCAGCGGGAATTCGAAAATAGCGTAGTGGACTTAGAAAATGACGCCCTGAGGTTAGTTGTGTTGAAAAACCATTTGTCTGGCTACGCCTTTCAACTGGTGCGGCACCTCTCTATATCTGAGGAAAACTATCGCATAGCCACCGACATTCTCGCGTCGGAATTTCTAGATAAGGACAACATTGTGGATTCTGTTTTTTCCCATATATTGGGTATAGAGAAGTTAAGCAACAATTTAGTAGCAAAGAAGTTCTTGAATTCTGTTAAGGCTCAGGTTCACGAATTAAATAGTTCCTTCAGTTTAAATTTCTTGGAGATGAACTCTCCCGGAAACAAGTTGTTAAGTCATATTGTTTTTAGTAAGATGCCCACTCTTTTTAGGTCTGAGTTGATACATAAAATAGGAAATAATTACCCTACCCTGGAAGACATACTAGACCACAGTTCGGAAATATTTCGAACGATTGAGTTTTGTAAAAATAAGGAAACATATCCTCGGAAGGTGGCTAGTATACCTAAGAAAACATTTTCCCCTAGCTTCATGGGCTCTCCAGATGCTAAAAAACCTTCCACACTGGAAAATTTTCATATCCAGTCTACTAAGATTGGATTTAAGTGTAATTTTTGCCGAACCAATAACCATAACGGTTATTCCTGCAAGTTTTTTCCTTCTCATGCTGCCCGGTTGAGGAGGTGTAAGGAGATTGGCTTATGTAGCAAGTGCTCGAGCCCTTCTCATGCAGAAGAGTCATGTATTTGCAAGGGTAAGGAGTATGGAATGTGCTGGCTATGTAATAAGAAGGGTCACTGTAGAGAGCTGTGTCCTTCTGTTGGGGGTGAATCTACTGCTTCTAATGCTTGTTGGCACTTGAATAGCTCTTCGTTACTGCCTGTTGTTGAGGTTGCCGTCGACAATGGATCTGGTGAAAGTGTATCTTTCAACTGCCTTATCGACACTGGTAGTGAGCGATCCTATTTGTCTGGAAAAATGTTGGATGCCTTTTCTGATATTAATACTCCCATGAGAGATCGTAAGTTTCTGATTAAGACCTTTTGGGGAAAAGAAGTTAAACACTTGAAGGAAGTTAATCTTCAAGTGAGGTTTCCAAATTCATGCCATTCTGTGTTGTTCTTGGTGGATGATGATATGGACCTTTCGTTTCGTGTTCACGGATTGAATTCTGTGGTAGAAGACCTTAAGAAACATCAGGTCAAATTGGCTGCTAATTTCTCGGAGTTGAGAGATGACACTTTGCCTGTATATGGCTTACTGGGTGTGGACGTGCTTAGGTTTTTGGGACCTATGAATTTAAAGGAGTTTAGAGAGGGCCTTGTGTGGGAATTTCCCCAAGGAATGGTTTTGTTTGGTGATCTGGCGGATTTTGGGTCTCCTCCTCCCAAAGACCTGGAAAGGGGGTTGGAATTGAATTATGCTCAAGTCGTCAAGGAACACTCTGTGTGCGACCTCACTCATGTATATTTTGCGTTGAACCCCAAGTCTGTGTATACTGATCCGTTCAGTTGTTTTGAGGAGTCTTCTGTTGAGAGGACTGTGGAAAAAATGTTTAGTTTGGAAACCATAGGTATTGTTGAGGAGGAATTCAGTGATTTCGATAAGAATATGATTGAGTCCTTTCGCTCCTCCATTCGCTTCATAGATAACTCTTACTATGTCAGTTTGCCTTGGAATGAAGAAAAATTAAAATCGGTGCCTGCTAATCATAAGGTGTCTTTGTCAGTTTTGAATCGCGTATCGAAGAAGCTGACGGAACAGGGGTTGTACGAGGATTATTGTCAGGTCTTCTTAGATCAAGAAAAGGAAGGAATAATTGAAAGGATTGTGGTTACTCCTTCCGATTTTAACAAATATGTATGGATTCCTCATCGACTGGTGATAAAACAGGATTTACAGTGCACGACCAAGATTAGACCGGTCTTCAATTGTTCTTTGAAAACCGGTGGGAAACCTTCTTTAAATGACTGCGCTTATTCTGGTGTCAATATGTGCACTGACATGCTGGATTTGCTTTTGCGGTTTCGGATGAACCAGTATGTTCTACTGGCCGATATTCGGAAGGCCTTTTTAATGATTCGTTTGAATGACGAATGTGACAAAAATAGATTCTGCTTCTTTTTAAGATTGGGTGATGAGTTGATCTGCTTTAGATACAACACTCTTATATTTGGCTTTGTATCCAGTCCTTTCATACTGAGCTACATGGTTCGATATCATGTGGAGAAATACCCTCCTGGTCCTTGCAGGGAGATGCTTTTGGGCCACTTCTATGTGGACAATCTGGTGAAAACTCATAATTCTGCTGAAGTTCTGATGCAGCTGTACTTGGAAGCTGTTTCTGTCATGGGGGAAGGTGGATTTTCCTTGAGGAATTGCTGTAGCAACAATGAAGTGCTTGCTAAGCGAATGTTGCAGGATAACAGTCTCTCCTCCCACGGTTCTGACACTGAGAAGGTATTGGGCTATTTGTATAACCCCTCCGCTGACAAAATGCGAGTAAGTTCTTGCATTGAAGGAAGATCAGTATCCTCTAAGAGGGATATTTTGTCTGTAAATTCCTCTATATTTGACCCCCTTGGCTTAATGCTCCCTGTTACTATTAAAGGTAGGATCCTTCTTAGTAAATTGTGGAAGTTGAAAGTATCCTGGGACCAGCCGGTCCCACCCGACATTATGGTTGACTGGGAGAAGTTGTATAAGGATCTGGTACGTATCGGGGAGCTTGAATTCGACCGTTACTCCGTGGCTTCCGATTCTTCCGCTATGTTGATAGTGTTTTGTGATGCCTCGAACCTGGCCTATGGAATCGCGGTATATTTACATCAGCATGGAGAAGCCAGACTGATATTCGCTAAAGCCAGGGTTGTTCCCTCTGTTAAGAGAACCTTACCCACCTTGGAGCTGTTAGCGGTATATTTATGCATGAAGCACATTTCTGTTCTGGTGAAAATACTCCCTTTGGAAGTGCTCAGTTCTGTGATTATCGCTGTAGATGCACAGGTAGTACTGTCCTGGGTTTTATCTGACAATGTCCATACGAAATGTCAATTCACTCGTAACCGGTTAAAAGATGTAAAAGCGATGGTAAAAAATCTTAGTGATAAAGGTTTGACAGTGAAGTTTAAGTATGTGAAGACTGATGACAATCCTGCTGACTTTGTCACGAGGGGTATGTCCCTGAACAAATTTAAAATGATTTTTACTCGTTGGTTATTCGGGCCTGAATGGTTGAGAGGAGATAACTTGATCTGGCCTAGTTATGACCTGAATTGTCTTAATCCGGCTAGCCAGATGTTGATCAGTACAGTTACTGGTTGTGAACCTGTCTTTCAGGGCAGTTATATAATTGAAGTAGAGAGATTTTCTTCGCTGAAGAAGCTCATTGGAGTTTTGATTGCTGTATTCCGATTTATATCAAAAATGAGAGGTATTGTTCTCGACTCTAGTATTAAGGCGAGATTGTACTTGCTCAGAATGACACAAGGACTGTTCCTTTCTAAGGAAAAGGATTATTTGTCTAAGTCTGATGGCGGTGAAGCCCCCCCTTTGGTTTCTAAATTTAATTTATTTTTGGATGATGAAGGATTGATTCGCTCACGAGGTAGAATTGGTAAATCTACTTATTTTTCTGATGCAGTCCTTCATCCTATTCTGCTTCCTAAGTCTTGTCATGTTACAAGTTTGATAATCATGGATTGTCATTTGAAGTGTAAGCATCTGGGAATTGCTGCTACGCTTAGCAAAATCAGAATGTTGGGATTTTGGATACCCAAAGCTAGACAAGCTATTAAAACGGTGATATCTTGTTGTGTCGTTTGCAAAAAATATAACACTCTTTCCTTTAGATATCCCAAGGTTACAAATTTGCCTAAGCATCGGGTTAATTTAGTTAAGCCGTTCTTGCACACCGGGATCGATTTTACTGGCCATTTGTGGGTGCATGAAGGTGATGAAACTAAAAAGATGTATATTTTAATCTTCACCTGTTTTAGTGTGCGAGCTATACACTTGGAACTGTTGCCTGATATGACCACTCAGTCTGTGGTTTTGGCATTTTTGAGATTTTTCAATTTTTATGGGGTCCCTTCTCACATTTATTCGGATAATGCAAAGTCCTTTGTGGCGGGTTGTGACCTTGTTAAACAGGTTTATTTGTCTGACGAATTTGGAGGGACAGTTGATGCCCATCTTATCAAACACCAAACGATACCTTTATATTCTGCTTGGTACGGTGCTGTGTGGGAAAGATTAATTCGAGTTGTTAAAAGTTGTCTTTTCAAGGTTATAGGACGTAGGAAGTTAAGTTATTTTCAACTTTTGACCGTTCTGTCAGATGTGCAAGGATCTGTTAACGATCGGCCCTTGACCTATCGTTGCTCTGATGACTCTGGCTTGGAGGTGATTACTCCTAATGCCTTTGTGCATCCCTTCCATAAAAACTCTGTGTTTTTGTCCTTAGAAGAAGATTGTTTCCTGAATAACCCCCCTATTGAGAGTCTGGGATGTTGAGATGAATTCTTGAATCGTTTTAAAACGCTATGGTATGAACAATATCTCTTGGGTCTGAGGGAGTTGTCGCAGGATCTTTACCAATCTGATTTTGAAAATATGATTAAGCTGGGTGATGTCGTTTTGATAAAAAACCCTATGAAGTCTCGTCCTTACTGGTCCTTGGGAAGGGTGGTTAATCTAACTTCTGGATCGGATAGCTTAGTTCGGTCAGCTTTAATCAGAAGGAGTGATGGCAGCACTCAGGAACATTCCTTAAGGAACTTGTGTCCTTTAGAACTTTCCATAACCCACTCTCACCAAGCTTCTAACGATGGAGAGGGCAATTCTCTGAGCTCGGGGACTAGTCAGGACAGGGAAAACTTTCAGTCTAGGCCTGTAAGGTCTGTTAAATCTTTAAATGAAAGAAATCCAGAATACGTTTGGTATTAGATTGTTGTTTGAGGATTTTTTCTTTTTGTCTTTTTTCTTTTTAGGGAGAGTGTGGAAATTATCTTCCACCATCTTTCTTTCCTTTTTCTTTCCTTCTTTTTGCTGCTCTGTTCTTCCTTCCTTTCTTCTTAACCCCTTTCCTACCCCCTTCCCTAGCTTCCCCCTTTTTTTTATGTCACCTGACTCCCTTATGCCCGTTGATTGGATGCAACGTTTTCGCGCTAAATTGAGGCACGTGTGTGATATTTTGAGTTAAAATAGTCAGTTGTGAACAAGGCTTCGAGGGGACCAGAACGGTCGAACTGTAGGTCTCGGATAAAAAGGGACGCCTGGAATTTACTAAGGCGTTGTACAATTCTGTCTTGACGAGACATTAAATTCGTTGAAAAGAAGCACCAAGTTTTCTAAGACACTTGAAAACTAATATCATTATCCAGAAAAGATAATAGAAGTTGAAAAGAAGAATCTAGTTTTCTAAGACACTTGAAAACTAATATTATTATCGAGAAGATAATAGAAGTTGAAAAGAAGAATCTAGTTTTCTAAGACACTTGAAAACTAATATTATTATCGAGAAGATAATAGAAGTTGAAAAGAAGAATCTAGTTTTCTAAGACACTTGAAAACTAATACTATTATCGAGAGAAGATAATAGAAGTTGAAAAGAAGAATCTAGTTTTCTAAGACACTTGAAAACTAATTCTATTATCGAGAAAAGATAATAGATGTTTTGAACAGAATATTCGCCGCAGGGAAGTTTTCGAAGATACCAGAAAACACCAGAATATACAGCCTCAAGAAATTTCGACCTTGCTGAAAGGACTACGAAAAACGAATTTCCAGGAAAAAGAAAGAAAAAGGGAACTTTTAAACAACACAAACTCAAAAAAATAAAACCCACAAGAAAACGAACTTTCTAAATGTTCCTTTCGTAAAAGGGCGCCCAGAAGCTTCCAGTAAGTGATCCCCTCCTTTTTCCCCCCTTCTTCCTCCTTCTCTATCTCTCTTTCCTTCTATTTCCCTTCACTCTCTCTCCCCCGTTTTGGTTACTACTACAAGACAAGACTCTTGTAAGCCAGATGGACATTTTTGGCAGCCCATAGAGGTCATTACTTTTTCTTTAGATATCTTTGTTAATAAATTCTGTTTCTCCTATTTTTTCTCATTTTGTTTGTAATTTTTTCCTTCAGTTTCAGAGTTAGTAGTAACGATTAATTGTTTAAGAAGAATTAACTTCCACGGGACAAAGTGGATAATAAAATTTCTTCAGATAACTGTACTTTCACCTAACAATTTAATAAACAAAAAGATATCGTAAAACTTGAAGGAGTGCTTTGCTTAAATACATCGATTTAAATTTAAAGTGTTGTGTACCTATTTACTATGCCTCCCCACGGGACAGAATTAGACACCAGGGTCGTTTTTTAACGTGGAGAAAAGGTACAAAAATAAAAAAAATTGTCTCAGTCGTGAAGGACTGATCCTCCACCGAAAGAGAACAAGAAATGGAAGTGCAGCATCTGAAAAACAGATACTACACTTTGATCTTAACCAAAAGGCTAGGTAAAAGTGTTGTGTAATTAAAAAAATACAATTGCGCTTGTGTTTTATTTCTTCAATTTTGAATAATTTCACGATTATGAATGAATTTGCGTGTACTTAAAAAAAAGTATTTTGTCATAAAAATATATTGTAAAACTTGAATTTAACTTTTCTTTTTACTTTTTTTAAAATCAGATTATTATCGATTAGAACTCACTTGTTCCTTTTGATTTGTCTTATTATTTGAATTGAATTTATATATTGCAAAGAATCCAGCAAACAAACAAAATTGTCAAAAAAAAAAAAAAAAAAAAAAATACAATAAATACACATTACCGTGATTAAAATTTTAGCAGACGAAAAATTGGGAGACAAAAGAGTAAAGAAACCTCCCTGGCGAAATCATCGCTAAAAAAATCGTTCCCGTCCAAACTTAACCACCGAACTTAAACTCAAAAATAAAATGAAACTAATTTTATTTTTATTATTACTAAAAAAGATGTATTCCCCTTGTTATTATTTTCGTAAGATCTTTCTTACTAAAATGTTTCGTTATCTTTCTTACTACAATGTTTCGTTATCTTTCTTACTAAAATGAAATAAAATTGTTAATTCTTTTATTTTTTCCATGCGTACCTGCTAATTATGCAATTATTTTAGTAAGAACACAATTTGTTATGATACCAAGCAAAATGTTCGATTTTTAGGAAGAAAAGCTAGTATTAAAGATGGGGAGGGGGTGTCAGCGCTTTAACTGGAGTTATCTCCCTTTGGCGTTTCTAAAATTCAAACAATTTTTTTTTAATCCAATATGGCTGCCTTCAACGCGCTCTCATAAAAAAAACGTGTTTTTCCGCTGTAAAAAAAAAAACAAAAATAAAACTACTTGATGAAATTAAGCGAAATTTTTTTTTTTTGAGAACTTTGTCCTATAACTGATACATACAATTTAAACTTCTTTCGATATTTTCATTTTTAATGTCTTGACTAAACTGTACAAGTACCCAGCTTTAGCATTTCTAAAATTCAAACAATTTTTTTTGTTAATCCAAGATGGCCGTCTTCAACGCGCTCTCATAAAAACGTGTTTTTCCGCTGTTAAAAAAACAAAAACAAAAAAAAACTACTTGATGAAATTAAGAAAAAAAATTTTTTCGGAGAACTCCGTTCTATAACTGATACATACAATTTAAACTTTTTTCGATATTTTTCATTTTTTTTTTTTAATGTCTTGACTAAACTATACAAGTACCGAACGAATTGCTATTTCGTTATTTTTCTTACCAAAATGAAATAAACCGTAATAGGCCGGTCGGTCAGTCAGTCAGTCACCCATTAAAAATCACTTCACTTCAAATTCTGTAGAAGTTATCAAAATTTTAAAGACCTTGACAAGTATTGCTTGTTAAGGTGAAATTTGACAATACTAGTAGAACAACATTATTACATTTTTGATCGAGTTTCTTTGACACTACTTTTGTTAATTTTAATTTCATGAAAAACTAGCCTGGGTGCACGGCGTTGCCCGGGTGTTTGTAGGTATGGAGTGTGTTGAGCAAAAAAAAAAAAAAAAGTTGTAGGCAGGCAAGCTCGAACCCGTGACGCGGAGGCGGAAAAGAAAGTGGAAGTGTGTTTAAGGGTGCTGGTTGGGAGAGAGAGAGAAAAAAAAAATTGCGAGCAGAAAAAAAAAAAAAAAGTGGTGGTAGGCAGGCAGGCTCGAACCCATACCGCAAATGAGGAAAAGAAAGTAGAAAAAAAAAAAGTTACGCGTTAACTGTTGCGTGTTGCGCCCATCACCAAACCGGAAGTGACGTAGATTTAAATTAAGCCTAGACAATTGAAAAGAGGGGATGACTTTCGAAAATATCGGCGAAAAAAAAAACAATCCTTCCCTGTAGAAAAGTGCCCAGTTGAGGGTGAAGGAATTAATGTTTTTGGCCAATTTTTTTCGATATTTGGCGTCCAAAGGGTCGATGATACCAATCTCGTGAAAATCCGTTGCCTCTGTTGAACGTTTTAGGCATACATACATACATTTAAACAGACAGGTGAGATTTATATTATATCTCCCCCCCCCCAACAAAGATCCGGACGACACCGGGCACCCCTGCTAGTCTATACTAGCGGGGGTGCCCGGTGTTGCCCGGGTGTTTGTTTTTTTTTTGGGGGGGGGTAGTTGATAGGCAGGCTCGAACCTATGTCGCGGAGGCGGAAAACCAGAAAGTGACAGAAAAGCTGAGATCTTACCGCTATGCTTAGATGCGAAAGGAAGTGAAAGAGCGTTCAAATTTATCGATGTCAATCGAAAAGTTGACTTGAAGTGAATAAGTTAAGAATCATGCAGGCACAAAAATGAAGGTTGGCTGCAAGCCAGTTTCTGCCGTATTTTGCTTCCACACATTTCTCGGTGGCCTTGGTAAATGCCGTAATTCGTTCTTACAGGGGAAATACATCTTTTCTGGTAATAATAAAATTAAATTTTGTTTCATTTCGTTTTCGAGTTCCGGTTCGGTGGTTAAGTTTGATGGACGTGGACGATTTTTTTTGGTAAATGTTTCGTTTAGGTCCACCTCCACAATTTTCTTTAAAATGACGACATTTTTGGTTTTCGACTATGCTGAATACGAAAATCGTATTGAAATGTTGCAGAGATAAGTAGTTATCAAGATAGAAAAAAATGCATTATGCACGGTAATTTTGGCGGCCATTTTTTTTACGCGCATGCACGCGCGCCCTAAGCAATCAGAATTTTACACAAAGGAAAAAAACCAAGTACTCTCCCCCCATCCTCGAGAATGATCCACTTTTATGATATTGACAATGCCCCCCCCCCCTACAAAAAAAATGTACGTATCCAGCATAATCGAAACTATAAGTCGTCATTTCAAAGAAAATTACGTTAAATAAAATAGAGACAATTATGAAATTTTGCGAGTATGATGAAAAATTCTTGGTTTCGTTGTTAATCGTTAACTTGAACTATTAGGAAAATATCGCCACCACAAGAAATACGCAGTTACTTTGCAAATTATCTGCATCATTCCTTTGTATTGTCAAGTAGTTTTAAATGCTTTCTATTTCATCTCAAATATCCGTCATGCATGCGAGCGTATTTGTTTTCGCGGGTGTTTAATCTAGGCACGCGTATGAATACAACTGCGTGCGTAAATAAACACGCCCGTTGTAAATAATTGTAATATTGTCCGAGTATTCTCCACAAATTTCTTTAAATTTCTGCCTCTAATATATTTACCATTATGCGAAGACGAAAATGTCATTTAACTTTTACAGAAACAAGTAATTTTGCGAGACCTATTTATTAACCCTTCGCATGCGCATGGATACACTAGTACATGCGCAAACAATTCTACAAACTAAAACGAAAACACATTCGAACTGAACTTTGACATCTCTGCAGTACATTGAAAACTTCTCCACCTTTATTATAAGTATTTCATTTTTTTTTAAATTACATTTCGTGCCAACATTTTATTTTCACTCGCTGACACTTTTCTACGTTACCCCCCCCCCTAAAAATGAGTGCTACCACAGATTCTTGTGACATGTGTTGTAATAAATATTTCATGACTATTTATAACTACATGTTACAAGAAGAGAAATGTAAAAGTTTCCTCCGGCGCCATGGGGTATTACCGACCAGTGTGACATGCCCCAAGTGTGAAAACCCATGTTCCTATCGGGAAGATAAGTCCCTATGGCGATGCACAAATTATTGTGTAGAACCATATAGGAAAAAAAGGAAGTATTGTGGCTTCAGCATCAGCGACTGCAATGGAACGTTTGTAGGGAAGACGCACATGCTGTGTTGGAAAGTTGTTCTATTCGTAAACCATTTCCTTAGCAACCGGTGGGACCACGGAACAGTAAAAGAAAATCTTGACATTTCCAGCCGTTCTGCTGTTGACTGGAGGTCTTACTGTTCTGAAGTTTGTCAGAACTGGTCGGATAACCAAGAGCCAATAGGGGGCCAAGGCATTGAGGTGGAAATTGACGAAACCTTAATCGTTCGCCGCAAGTATAACCGAGGAAGGCTTCTAAAGCAAATTTGGATTTTTGGCGGCATTGAGAGGATATCGAAACGGAATTTTGTGGTAGCATTGACAGGCCCCAATGAGCGGAGGAACGAAGAAACACTACTTCGTTTAACCAAGAAATTTGTTCTGCCAGGTTCTATAGTCTATAGCGATTCTTGGCGAGCTTATAGCAACCTCAACAAGAACGGTTATGTTCACCAGATAGTCAACCACTCTAAAAATTTCGTGGATAAAGATGACCCAACTATTCACACACAAAATATTGAGCGGCTGTGGCGAGACGTGAAGGAATGGATAAAGAGGCCTGGCATTCGAGGAGAATTTATGGAGCAGTACTTGGCAAGATATCTTTTTATAACAAGTGAGACGGACAAATCAAAACTGCTCCATAAGTTTTTGTCATGCTGGAAAAATGTACAGGCATGGCACAGAAAAACAGGAGTAAGGACATAAATACATCTGAAAACCGTCCGGGGGGGGGGCACATTTTGCGACGGATACAACTATCTTTAAATCTTTAAAAAAAACAAAAAAAAAACGGGTTTGTATTACTGTACACAGATTCGAAAAAGTGGTCAAAAAATAAAATATACAACAAAGAAATATTAACAGTAGCTATAAAAGTTACTTTGCAACCTACCTGAATCATTTATTAGTGTTTTTAAGTAGTTTTAAATGCTCTTTATTTCATACCAAATATTAACTTTTTACGAGTCGTAAGAATTCAAGATGGCCAAAATTACTACCCCCCTTCTTCTTCGAAGAGAGAAGCCTCGTTTTCAAATTATAGTTCGCGCATATTTTTGGGGGAGGAGCTTGCCTCGTTTTCAGCACGTGTCTCTGCGGACATATGTCTCTGCGGACATTTTGCGTTTACATGTCTCTGCGGACATTTTGCGTTTCCATTTTTTTTGTTTACATTTTTTAGAAGTTCCGTCCTCATAATGAAAGTATTTGTAAACATTACATTTAATTTAGATATTTATTGCGCACAAATACTTTTTAGTTTTTTTCTTGGGGGGGGGGATAACATATAAAGTGGTCAAAACGGTAAATATTTTTTTAAGTTTACATTTTTAAGAAGTTTTGGTACTAGAGCAGAGAGTGACCTGGACGTAAATAATAACGTTATTATTTAAAAAGCCATTCTTAACATGAGGAGGGGAGGGTGTTTTGTACCTATTCTATGCTTTAATCTTACAATTGAATAAAAAAAAAAACACCATAAAACTTTAATTAAACTTGGAAATACGATTTGACACGGTAAGTTTGGGAAAAGGAATTATAAATAAAAAACTAGACAAAATACGGTTAAAAACTCGCTCAATATATGTTTCCGTGACATAGGTTGACATGTATTCAGTGGGTTTTTAACAGTATTTTGCATATTTTTTTATTTTCAACTCCTTTTCCCAAACTTACCGTGTTAAAGAGAGAGTCGGTCGCCATTCTTAATTTTCCAATACATCGATAAACATTGTATGTTTTTCGAGCTGAATAAACATGTTACATTAAATAAAAACACTAAAAACATATCCAGTTAGGTAGAAAAGTAACTTATCTTGGCTTTGATAACATTTATTTAAAAACAATTTGCGCTTGAGCCATTTTTTTTTTTTTTTCTCAGAAATTGGAAGTCGTTGTTTCAGAAAAATACAGTTTCAGGAAAGTATATGATTTAAAATTTAAGTTTCCGAAAAGCATATATTACTGGATGAAACATGCAGAAAAGTATGTTTGCAATATCGTGAAAATGTGATATTCGTTTTCAGCACACCCGAAAATCCCTGATGTGCTGAAAATTTCTGAAAAAAAAAAAAAAAAAAATGGCTCAAGCGCAAATTGTTTTTAAATAAATGTTATCAAAGCCAAGATAAGTTACTTTTCTACCTAACTGGATATGTTTTTAGTGTTTTTATTTAATGTAACATGTTTATTCAGCTCGAAAAACATACAATGTTTATCGATGTAGTGGAAAATTAAGAATGGCGACCGACTCTCTCTTTAACACGGCAAGTTTGGGAAAAGGAGTTGAAAATAAAAAATATGCAAAATACTGTTAAAAACCCACTGAATACATGTCAACCTATGTCACGGAAACATATATTGAGCGAGTTTTTAACCGTATTTTGTCTAGTTTTTTATTTATAATTCCTTTTCCCAAACTTGCCGTGTCAAATCGTATTTCCAAGTTTAATTAAAGTTTTATGGTGTTTTTTTTATTTAATTGTAAGGTTAAAGCATAGAATAGGTACAAAACACCCTCCCCTCCCCATGTTAAGAATGGCTTTTTAAATAATAACGTTATTATTTACGTCCAGGTCACTCTCTGCATTGCATTAGTACCAAAACTTCTTAAAAATGTAAACTTAAAAAAATATTTACCGTTTTGACCACTTTATATGTTATCCCCCCCCCCAAGAAAAAAACTAAAAAGTATTTGTGCGCAATAAATATCTAAATTAAATGTAATGTTTACAAATACTTTCATTATGAGGACGGAACTTCTAAAAAATGTAAACAAAAAAAATGTAAACGCAAAATGTCCGCAGAGACATATGTCCGCAGAGACACGTGCTGAAAACGAGGCAAGCTCCTCCCCCAAAAATATGCGCGAACTATAATTTGAAAACGAGGCTTCTCTCTTCGAAGAAGGGGGGTAGTAATTTTGGCCATCTTGAATTCTTACGACTCGTAAAAAGTTAATATTTGGTATGAAATAAAGAGCATTTAAAACTACTTAAAAACACTAATAAATGATTCAGGTAGGTTGCAAAGTAACTTTTATAGCTACTGTTAATATTTCTTTGTTGTATATTTTATTTTTTGACCACTTTTTCGAATCTGTGTACAAACCCAAAAACGCTTCTACTTTATAAGAATCCAATGTTGACGACTAACAATGAAACTGAACATGTTCCATCATACACGCAAAGTCATAATTTTAAACAAAAAAAAACTTTTATAAGTGCGTATTTCTTGTGGTGGCAAGCAAATTGCAGAATTCTACAGGGTTTTTTTGTATTCTAAATATTTGAACTGGGGGGGGGATACTTGTTTTTTTTCTTTTCAGGGCGCGCGTGCATGCGCGAAAAAAAAAAAAAGGCCGCCAGTCTTGGAGGGGGGGGGGTATCAGGGCACGCGCGTAGAAAAAAAAATGGCCGCCATGCGCGTAGAAAAATGGCCGCCATTCTGGAGGATGGGGGGGGGGAGTACTTGGTTTTTTCCTTCGTCTAAAATTCTGATTGCTTAGGGCGCGCGTGCATGCGCGTAAAAAAAATGGCCGCCAAAATTACCGTGCATAATGCATTTTTTTCTATCTTGATAACTACTTATCTCTGCAACATTTCAATGCTATTTTCGTATTCAGCATAGTCGAAAACCAAAAATGTCGTCATTTTAAAGAAAATTGTGGAGGTGGACCTAAACGAAACATTTACCTTTTTTTTTTTTTTTTTATAGCGGTCAGGGTATTCCGATATTCACATTTACCATATATATTTAAAAAAAGAAAAAGCTACTTTATATAGTGTTACCTTAAAATTTGTCTGGTGTCACTTCCGCTGAATTACTTTGTAAATAAAGTGCGAGTCTTAACGAAAGCCGACTAAAGGACATAACTCGGGACGAATATTTATCGTCTATCAGTGCTTCCAATCCCGTCAGATACACTGCTATATTTGCAGAGGGCTCTTTTCAACTTCTTATGGCTTGGAAGGGCCCCTAAGGTCTGTCGCGATGTCTGCTACCTACATCCTTCTGAAGGCGGTTTAGGTATGCCAAACGTGGAGATTCGGCTATACACGCTACGGCTCTACTACCTAGATCGAATGTGCACACAAGATAGGGAAAACGGTGGCCTCTGGATGGAGGACACCAAGAAAGCCTTCCCGGCTTTGAGAGGGGTGCACTACTCCGAGGGGGAGGCACACAGGTTGCCCCGAGGTGAATGTCCCTTCTATCGCGAGTGCCGGCACGCACTGAAGTCCCTCTTAAGAGTGAAGGAAAGCCTCTCTAACACTCTGCTGTTGTCCCGAAAGGCATTATATCGGGTTTTAGTGAGGAGATCCGTAACGGATGTCATCGGTGGGAGGCTCCCTTTGACGAAGGAGCAGCTCCGCTCAATCTGGCCTTGGGCGCCTGGGTCAGGATGCCTCACTAACGACGAGGCTTCCCTGACCTGGCTGGTAATTCGGGATGCTCTATGGGTCGGTAAGAGACTCCACTCAGCTGGCTTGGTAGATTCGCCAATTTGTAAACGGTGCGGCGATGAGGACGAGACTTTATGTCACGCCTTCGTTTATTGTCGCATCGTGGCGCCGCTGATTGAGTTTGTTACAGGTCTCATGGTCCGCATACTAAACACATCCTCATTAACCTTGGTTCTTATTAATGTCTGTAGCAATTGGGCTCCGACAACGGATAGGCTCAGAAAAGATTTGTGTTTGACCTTGCTAGCTGTGATGAGAGGTGTTATCTGGAACACACGTATGAAAGTGATCTATGGATCTGAGGACTTCGCTCCCCTCGACCTTATACGACTCTTCCGTCATTATTTAAAGGATCGTATCAAGGCCGAGAGAGTTAGACTCTCTCCGTCAGACTTTGTTGAAAGGTGGGTGTCAGTTGCGCGTGTGTGTCGGGTGAGAGAAGCAAGTCTTGACTGGTTCTTGGATGTTCCTTAGGAAAAAGAATTTTGGGTGACAGGAACGAACGTCAGCCCTGACTCGTTTTTAGTCCAGAGTAGGTCACGATATAGGCAAGAGTAGGACCATTATTTAGGCTTCTTTGTTCATAACCTAGCTAGTGTGTGATAGCGATCATTAGGCCCCTTTTAAGTTTGTCGCTGCGTTTTTTTTTTAACCCCACTCCCCTCCCAAATTAGGTGACAGATCGCTTGATTCGCCAGAGATGCGGGTTCCCTTTCGAAGTTTTCGTAAGCGGTGTTTTAAATAAAGCGTTCGGACCCGCATCACCCTTTCGACTGGCGAATCGGTGCATCTGCCATAGTTTAACAACGGGGGGGGGGGTCTTTTGTTACTAACATTGTAAATATCTCATTTGTATCTTGTATATAAAATTTTTATCTTCCCAAACCCCCCCTTTCTTATGGGTTTTAATTAGGTTATCATGGTATGATGTTCTTATGGTGATTGATGAAGGATGTATACGCTGATGGATGTATAGTATGAATGTGGTATTATGGTGTAAGTAGAGTGAAAGTAGGAACTAGTTAAGTTAGATTAGTTAGCACTAGTCAGAGAAGACCGTCCTTTCCCCTCCCCCATCTTCGGCCTTGTGCCAAATTTTTCTGATTTTTTACGTGTAAATTTTCTGAAAATAAATACACTCGGGACGAATATTTTAGATTACTTGTTCATGGCTGGGCAGACGTACACGAGTGCTGCCTCTGCCAGTGCCCCTATAGCGAAATACACATCGGCTCCAATGTTGTACGCAGTTCAGTTCGTTCGAGGGACCCTTCATTATTCCGAAAAGGAAAGAAATTTAGGCTTTGTTTTTATTTTATTTTGCCTTGAATTTTGCGCTTTTTTGATTATTTTGATGTTTTTTTTTTGTTTTGTTTTTTTTTTTTTTTTTTTTTTTGTGCTTCTACACTTTATCGCCGAAACTGGAGACGCTATTTTATTTCGAGTACCTGTCGATTAGAAGCGGAGAGAGAAATCGGTATTTTAAAGTATGGCCGAATAAATAACAAAAATTAAACTAGATAAACCTCCTGAAAGAAAGATAAAAAAAAAAAAAAAGTAAATAAAGTAAAAGAGAACATATATCCATAATTGTTTAATTGGAAATGTTTCGATTCAATGAATGAAAACGGGAAAGTTTTTCATTTAATTTTAGGTTAATGTATTCTTTCCGGAAGCAATCTTTCCAGTTTAATTTTTTTGTTATTTAATTCATGCTTCGGCCGTAATTTAAAATACTGATTTCTCCTTTGGATTTTAACAGCAAGTGCGCGAAATAAAATGGCGTCTCCACTTTCGGCGATAAAGTGTAGAAGTACCGTTTTTTGGGGAGGGGATGGGATACTTTTTATTTGGCCGTGTTTTTTTGTTTTTTTTTCCAATAGATATTTTTCTTGTGTTTTTTGGGGAGGGGGATGGATATTTTTTGTTTAGCTGTGTGTGTGTGTGTCTTTTTAGGGGGGTGGCGGATGGATACAAATTTCAATTTGGCTTGAACTTTATGATTTTCGGATTATTTTGTTATTGTTTTGTTGTTTTTTTTAAATCGGATTTAAAGTTTCAAACATTTCAAATATTGATCTTGAGCACGTAGTACAATGGGGAAAGGAGTGGCTGGTTACTTTTAATGCATCTAAAACCAAGCTTCTCTCTTTACATCATCAACATTCTAATCCACATTTGTCATCAATTGAAATGAATGGCTCTCGTCTTCAGGAGGCCTCAAGTTTTGACAAGCTTCTGGGCTTGACCATTACTCCTGATCTTAAATGGAACACGTATATCAAATCTGTTGCCAAGGCCGCTGGAAAAATGGTGGGATCTTTCTATCGATCCAGTAGATATCTCACTGCTGATGCTATTCTCTATCTATATAAGAGCCAGGTACGTCCAAGGATGGAATACTGTTGCCACATCTGGGCAGGAGCTGCTAGAAAGAACTTGTCCTGCCTTGATAGAGTTCAAAATAGACTTCGTAGCCTCGTAGGAGATGTCCTTTTCTCCTCCTTGCAACCTCTATCTCACAGAAGAGATGTTGCGAGTTTGTCTCTGATGTATCGTTATTTTCATGGAAAGTGTTCAACTGAGCTTCAATCTATGGTCCCCCCTCGCCAAACTTTCACAAGAAACACTCGTCTAGCTGTAAACACTATCAATAATTTCCCCCACTCTTTATCTGTGCCTAAACCTAAACGTAGATTCCATGAACAAAGCTTCTTTCTTAGAACTGCACGCCTGTGGAATTGTCTTCCGTTTTCCTGCTTTCCGGCTGACTACAATATGGTTTTGTTCAAGTCTAAAGTAAATAAGTTCTTGATGAGCCGTTCCATATAAGTTATTAAATTTACCAAATTTTCATTACTAATGATTACTATATTGACCAACTTCTACTGTACACTCTTTAACCCTTATCCTTGAGTGGCCTCTGGGCCTTGATAATGTGGTGATGCCTTTGTAAAAAAAAAAAAAAAAATAAAAAAAAAATAAAAAAAAAAAAAATCACGGTAACAAATGCATAAGCGCCAAAATTGATTTTGTTTTCATTTTGCTTGTTTGTTAAATCCGGCTAAAAAAAAAATCCGAAAATCGCAAAGTTCAAGCCAAATTGAAATTATTATTATTTTTAAAAAATGATTATTAAAACATAAACAGTCGTGTTCTCGTCGAGTAGGTTGTTTTTTTTTTATCAAAAAAATAAAACGTACTCACAAAGGTTTTTGTTTATCGTCACAAGTGCTAATTTGCACTTGCATCAATTTTCCTATAACTATAATCTCCGGCAAAAAAAAAAAAAAAAAAAAAAAAATATATATATATATATATATATATTCATCTCCCTCCAAAAAAAAAAAACCCCGGCCAAATAAAAAATATCTATCGAAAAAGAAAAAAACACGACAAAAAAAAAAAAAAATATCCATCCATAAAAAAAAAACACGGCAAAAAAAAACATCAAAAAATAAAAAAAATAAAATAAAAGGTTTGTAATACTATACACATAGATTTGAAAAAACTGTGAAAAAACAACTATATAACAAATAAATGTTATCAAAGGCAAGATAAGTTACTTTTCTACCTAACTGGATAATCTTTTAGTGTTTTTATTTAATATAACATGTTTATTCAGCTCGAAATCATAGTGTTTACCGATATATTGGAAAATTTAAAATGGCTCCGGACTTTGTTGAACACGGTAAGTTTGGGAAAATGGGTTAAAAATAAAAAAGTATACAAAATATTGTTAAAAATCCACAGAATATATGTCAGCCTATGTCACTGTAACATGTTTTGAGCAGCGAGTTTTAACAATATTTTGTATATTTTTTATTTTGAAATCATTTTCCCAAACTTACAATGTTCAGCAGAGAGTTCGGCGCCATTTTAAATTTTCCAATACATCGGTAAACACACTGTATGTTTTTCGAGCTGAATAAACATGTTACATTAAATGAAACACTAAAAAAATTATACAATTAGGTGGAAAAAGTAACTTGTCTTGCCTTTGATAACATTTATTTGTTATATATTTGTTTTTTGACAACTTTTTCGAATCTGTGTATAGTAATACAAACCCAACAAATATTGCAGCCCTATGGGCTGACTTACACACGAGTGAGGCGAAATACGCATCAGCTCCGATGTTGTACGCACTTTGTTCGAGGGAGCTTTCATTATTCCAAAAAGGAAAGAAGTTTGGCGTGTGTGGCCTTTTTTTTTGGGGGGGGGGGAGGTACTATATATATATATATATATATATATATATAGATTCAAAAAGGGTAATCTCCAAAAATACCGTTAGGGCTTACAACATGGCCGCCAGAAGAGTCAACAAAAAACTGCGAATAAAATATATAAAACTCGTAATTTCTGTTTCTAAAGTGGGTTGTCAATTTTCTTTATGAAATATACTTCCAAAATAAACTATTACAGTCGTTTAAAACATAATAGAAGTATTATTTTTTATTTTTTAAAAACAATGTTTACAAAATGTCTACGCACGTTCGTAGACATTTTGTAAACATTGTTTTTAAAAAATAAAAAATAATACTTCTATTATGTTTTAAACGACTGTAATAGTTTATTTTGGAAGTATATTTCATAAAGAAAATTGACAACCCACTTTAGAAACAGAAATTACGAGTTTTATATATTTTATTCGCAGTTTTTTGTTGACTCTTCTGGCGGCCATGTTGTAAGCCCTAACGGTATTTTTGGAGATTACCATGTCGGCTTATGTCATGGTAACATATTGAGCGAGTTTCTAGCAGTGTTTTGTATAGTTTTTTTATTTTTACCTCATTTTCCCAAACTTACCATGTTCAAGAGAGAGTCGGGCGCCATTTTAAATATTCCAATACATCAGTAAACACTGTATGTTTTTCAGGCTGTTATATATTTTTTGACAACTTTTTCGAATCTCTGTATAGTAATGCAAACTCAAAAAAATATACAGAAGAACGAAACGTACATTTATCACGTTCCTCTAACAAAATATAAAATTGTGTGGTAATTATTACTGACCGGAACTCGATGTGGAGGGGGGAGGCAGTGGAATTCTGGGAGGCAGTCGTTCAAGCAAAAGGTTTTAAAAAGTGCTTGGTCGACTGATTTGGTGGTAATTTGTTGTCCACCACGTGGGTCGGACTGAACTTTGCATAGCATCAACTTGTGGGTTATAAAACACCCCTATCGTTGATGTGTTAGTTGGACTTTTTTTTGTTTAGTCAAGTTACACGTTTCACAGTTACTAGTACAAATACAATTTGTTGTTGTAAGCAACGAGGCAATACGTTGCAACTCCAGTTAGCCGAGAAGGATTCTCCACACAAGTTAAGAGTTTCATTGTTTTTTCCTTCTACGTCGAGTTCAGGTTTAGCCGTTGAGTTGCAGAAACGCCCCCCCCCCCCCTTCAGTCGGTTAAAATCCGACACTTTGCAACGTAACGCAAAAAAAAAAAAAAAAAAAAATGAACGACCCTATTACTCGGAGGGAACTAGAGAGAAGGCTATCCCTTCTTCAAAGAAAAATAAGGGCGACTGTGGTGGGTATGGAAGAAGAACCTCTATCCTTGAATGTGTTTTTATCCTTTGAAAAGGATATAGAAGGATGGCTAGAGGAGCTAGAGGGTGTGTCTTGGAGTATGGAGGAGCAACTGGCTGCAGAAGAGAAAGCTGAATCGCTTGCTGAACTTTTTCAAGCTTCGTTTAGATTTAAGAGAGAGATACGACAGAGACTGGGAGTTGTACGGACAGTCAGTGAAGGAAATACTTCAGAGGTCCCTATAGAAGATAGGAGGTCCACCAACGTTGAACCAACCTTCACCCCTCATAGTCAGGAAGCCACTAGTATCCCAGAAGCAACCAAATCCTTCAACCCAACCGCACATTCTTCCTTTTCAGTAGAACCTTTTAAAATCAAACTGAAAGGGCCACATTTCAGTGGAAGGGATTTTGAAAGAAATAGAAGTTTTAAGGACTTTCTCACTAAGTTTGAGAATTGTGCAATGTCTATACCATCGGCATCAGGAAAGCTATATTTTTTTAGATGTTCTCTTGAGGGTAGAGCCCTTCAACTTATTGACCACTTGTCCGTCTCCGAAGACCCAGTGGCTCTAAAATTGTTGAAAAAACAATACTTGGATAAGGAAGAAATACGTGGCGAAATAATCCAAGGTATATTAGATTTTCGCTTGGAGAATCCAAAAGACTTGGGGGGGTTGAAGGACTTTATGATAAAAACGCAGGCGGACGTATGGGAACTTAGAACATCATACAGCTGTGACTTATATGATGACCAGTCGGCAGGTGCCATAATAATTTCTCAGGTATTGTTTGCAAAATTACCATCCAACATAAAAAATGAACTGATCAGGATTTCTGGAAAAACCTATCCAACATTATCAATAATCCTGTTGAAGACACCAGAAATTATTAAGCGTTTTTTGATTATTAGAAAACCTGAACAGCACCCTGTGACCAAGCTGAGGCCCCCACCTAGACTTAGGAAAGAAAGTGAAGAAGAATCACATTCCTCCCTGAAGGCTTTCAATGCCAAAGTGGAATCAAAACCACAAAATGTGAGTTTTGTAAAAAGCACGAACATTCTTCAGAAAATTGTCCCTGCTACACCTCCCATGAAGCCCGGATTACAAGGTGCAAAGAACTTTAAGAACAGCTAAAAATAGTAGCTGTAGCAGCTGCACTGTTAAGGGCCACGTGACAGCAATGTACCCAGACAAGAGAGGCAAGGTGCGTGTGGACACCTGTGTACATACGAATGACTACAGCTATGGTTTCATGTCTCCTGTAATCAACATAGTAGTAGGAAAGGGAAATAGCCAGTTGGAAATAAATTGTCTCCTGGACACCGGAAGCCAAAGGACCTACTTGGATACCTCTGTGCTGGAAAAACTGAATTGCATTTCTACAGCTAAAGAAAGTAGGTTGGAAGTGAAAACCTTTTTGGGCTCGGAGACAAGACCTTTTAAAGAGGCCACAGTGGAGTTAAGACTTATCCCTGAGAAAGTTCACACTCTTCAAATTCTGTCCAGTAATTTGAGTCTTTCGCATGAGTTACTGGAGCTTCCGCAGATAATTAAAAACCTGAAACAACATCAGTTAGCAACTAAGTACAATTCCCGGGACAGTTATATTAAAATTGAGGGGCTGTTGGGAGTTGACGCCATTCAATTCATAGAACCATTTGAAATCGTCCCCTGCATGTATGGAGCCGCTTTTTCCACACCGAGAGGACTTGTACCCTTTGGTAACAGCCGTTGCTTCATGTATGACAATCAGTTAAAACCAAGACACAAAGTAAAGAGAGGGGCAAAAATTAATTATACCTCCTTGTTGGACAAAACACCTCCACTTTCAGAGTACAAAATTAATTTTGTACTGAATCCAGAGGAGAAATACCCAGACCCGTTAAAAGCTTGGTTTGAAGAAGGAAACGTCCAGAGAGGACTAGAAAACATGTTTAGCATGGAGTCACTAGAGTTACCTATCACAGAGGAATTCTCCACCGTGGATGAAGAGATGGTACAAAAGTTTAGGAACACTATATCCTACAAAGATGGCCGATACCATGTACAACTGCCATGGTATGAAGACAAAGTGAAGTCTGTGCCTTCTAACCAGAATGCTGCTCTTAGAATACTGGAAAGAGTAGTTAAAGACCTGGAGAAGAAAGGCCTCTATGACCAATACGTAGACGTCTTTAGACAACAGGAAGACGAAGGGATTATAGAGGAAATAACAGTGACTCCGGAAGACTTTCAAAAGTACATATGGATTCCGCACAGACCGGTACTCAAACTGGCTGATCAGACGACCACGAAGGTGAGACCTGTGTTCAATTGTTCCTACAAGGGGGCAAATGCTACATCTCTGAATGAGGCAGCCTATCCAGGAGTCAACCTAATGGGAGACATGTTAGAACTGTTGATTCGCTTTAAGGCCAACAAATATGTATTATTGGTCGACATAAGGAAAGCATTCCTTATGATTCATCTAGAGCTAGAAAAGGACCGCAATCGTTTTTGTTTCTTCTTGAAAAAAGGCAACAACTTGCATTGTTACAGATACTCTACTATCTTATTCGGTTTCAATGCAAGTCCATTTATATTAAATTATGTCTTAAAATATCATGCAAAAAAATTTCCTGCAGATGAATGTTCCCAAGTGCTCAGGTCAAACTTTTATGTGGACAATTTGGTGAAAACAGGAAATGATGTAGATACTCTATCTACGTTATACTCAGCGGTGAAGGAACGAATGCAAGAGGGTAACTTTGAGATACAATCCTGTAACTCGAACAGTGCAGTGTTACAAGAAAAAATGGCGGCAGATGGAACTCTGTCAGGTTTTGATTCTGGTGTGGAGAAAGTTTTAGGGTATTTGTACAACCCTCAACATGATACTATGAAGGTCTGTTCGCACCAATGCGATGTAACCGCATCAACAAAAAGGAAAATGCTGTCTGAAGCTTCCAAAATATTTGATCCCTTGTCCCTATATCTTCCAGTGACAGTAAGGAGCAGAATGCTGATAGGAGAACTTTGGAGGCAAAAGTTGGATTGGGATGATGAAGTTTCAGAAGAGTCAAAAAAAAACCTGGAAAGCTCTGGCAAAGGACAACAGAATTGGGCTCTGTATCATTTCCAAGGAGAGTCCTAGACGACAATAAGCCCCTAAAATTATTCCTATTTTGTGATGCCTCCAAAAGTGCATACGGCTTTTCAGCATATGCTGTACAAGATGGACAGTCTGCACTGGTGTTTGCTAAAGCAAAAGTAGCACCCTTAAAAGGTAAATCTCTACCCACTTTGGAGCTTTTGTCAGTGTTTCTAGCATTGAAATGTTTTCCCTTTATAAAGGAAGCCTTGAAGAACTCCCTGATAGAAAAAGTATATGTTCTAACGGACGCTCAAGTGGTATTGGCTTGGATACTATCAAAGTCGATAACCACAAAAAACATCTTTGCGCGCAACAGGCTGCAAGATATAACGCAAATGTCTGCAACAATCAGGTCGGACATGAAGTTGGAGTTGAGTTTCCAATACGTGCCAACTAAGGAGAACCCAGCTGACTACATCACAAGAGGACTTTCCTTTAAAAAATTTCAAGAACACCTTTCCTATTGGTATGAAGGCCCTGCATGGATAAAGCAGAAAGAAATTCGGTGGAACAAGCTCGAGTTAGGTTGTCTCTCGGAAGAACAAAAGGAATGCATTCATCCTGCAATGAATTTGTTTACGAGACACAACGAAAGTTCCCCTATAGTCTCTGTAGAAAGATTTTCCAACTTCAACAAATTAGTTAATGTAATGACTTTGGTTTTTAAGTTTGTCAACAAAACGTTGAAGAGAAGTGAGGACAATCACCTTCTGGCAAAAATCTATTTGATAAAGTTGATGCAAGGGGAATCTTTTGCTGCAGAGTTGGATTTTTTGTTGGATCCTGAAGGTAAGAGTCCACCAAAATTAGTGAAAAACTTAAACCTATTCCTGGATCCCTCCAATATCATTCGTTCAAGAGGAAGGATAGGTGGCTCAGAATGGCATTCCTATGAGGTGCAAAATCCAATTCTTTAGGAAAAAGACACCATTTAACCGATTTGATCATAAAGGACACTCATCAGAGAAACCAACATTTGGGTTTGGCAACAACCTTAAATGAAATAAGGATATTGGATACCACAAGCCAAGACAGGCTGTTAAAAAAATTGTGAGCACTTGTGCCAAGTGCAAAAGATACAATGCCACTGCCTTCTCGACACCGAATGCAACAGACCTTCCTAGCTCTAGAGTAAATTTAGTAAGACCATATCTCCATACCGGTGTGGATTACACCAGTCACATCTGGGTTAAGGGAGAAGTGAAGGACTATAAAATGTATATCCTCATCTTCACGTGCATGGCTATCAGAGCGGTTCACATAGAACTAGTCCCAGATATGAGTGTATCTTCATTCTTGCAGGCCTTTGTTTGTTTCACAAATGCGAATGGAATCCCCTCTCACCTCTACTCTGACAACGCAAGGACTTTCATTTCTGCAGCCAAAATAATTGATCAGGGATTGATCACTGATGAGTTCAAGGAGAAGTTTGGTTCTTATCACCTTAAGCATTGTACCATTCCACTTTATTCAGCTTGGTATGGAGGTACTTGGGAAAGGACAATCAAGACAGTTAAAATCCTGTCTCTACAAAACTATAGGAAGGGGAAAGGTTGACTATTTTGGTTTATTAACCATGTTATCAGATATCCAGCGTGCCATTAATAGTCGTCTTCTGACCTAGAAAAGCTCTAATGAAATGGATTGTCTAACTCCCAACTCTCTCATGAATCCAAATGTGGGTCAAGGTTTAATGATAAGATTGGACAATGAAGAACTGGGACTAACAGAGCCACTTAGCAGGATCGAGTTAAAGAGAACACTTCATCTTCGTGAAGAAAGTTTAGAAAAGTTTAGAAAGATGTGGCACGAAGATTACCTGTTGAGCCTGAGAGAAAGAACTCTTGAGTTATCTGACCCTTCCTTTGATAATGCCATCAAAAAGGGTGACATAGTGTTAATAAAGGACCCTCTTAAAATTAGACCATTTTGGTCTATAGGTGAAGTCCTGGAGTTGATTGAAGGAAAGGATAGGTTGGTTCGTTCAGCAAGAGTGAGAAAAGGAAATGGAGCTACATTAACCCATTCAATCAACCATTTATTTCCTCTGGAGATTAATTCTCTTTCTGAAAATGTGGATAATGAAATTCTTCATGAACCAGAGGATGTGCCAGATCAAAATATATCATCCCGACCTGATGAGAGTGTTAGAATCTGGATTTGCCCTGCATGTGATAAACCAGAAGATTTCAGACCAATGGTGGCTTGTGATCAGTGTAATGACTGGTTCCACTTTGGTTGTGTGGGCCTGGTAGATGCACCCCAAGAAGAACAATGGTATTGTCCAACTTGCAGACCAAGGCGTCGGGGTAGACCCAGTTTGTTAGGGGTCTAAAAAGAACCAGAAATTTCAGGTGAAGGTCTCAGGCAAGACCTTAAAAACTGTAACTAAAAGATGAATTCCCTTCTCTTTTCCCTATCTCACATCCCGTAAAAGACATTTTTCTTTTTTTCGTTTTTCTTTTTTTTGATATGGGAATGTGTGGTAATTATTACTGACCAGAACTCGATGTGGAGGGGGGAGAGTGGAATTCTGGGAGGCAGTCGTTGAAGCAAAAGGTTTTAAAAAGTGCTTGTTCGACTGATTTGGTGGTAGTTTGTTGTCCACCACGTGGGTCGGACTGAACTTTGCATAGCATCAACTTGTGGGTTATAAAACACCCCTATCGTTGATGTGTTAGTTGGACTTTTTTTGTTTAGTCAAGTTACACGTTTCACAGTTACTAGTACAAAGACAATTTGTCGTTGTAAGCAACGAGGCAATACGTTGCAACTCCAGTTAGCCGAGAAAAGCCGAGAAGGATTCTCCACACAAGTTAAGAGTTTCATTGTTTTTTCCTTCTACGTCGAGTTCAGGTTTAGCCGTTGAGTTGCAGAAACGCCTCCCCCCCCCTTCAGTCGGTTAAAATCCGACAATAGTCTTACTTGAAAAAAAAAAAAAAAAAAAAAAAAAAGGCAGAACATAATAGGAAACTCAAGTAACAAAATTGGGTAATCTTGACTAATCATTTACTTCTGGTGTGATTTGGCCCAACAAAATAGTTGGCCTCGAAGTTGATTTAAGAACGGCCCTGTAATAAAGACATACTACAATAGTTGTGATTTAAGACATCAAAACATTGAACCGGAAATTGAAAATGTAACTAAAGTTTTTATATATATATATATATAGAGAGAGAGATTTCTTTTTGCTTTTTTAACAAGCAATACGGTTAAATAGTGGCTTTGTCTCGAAGCTCATTTTTATTTACTTAGAAAGTCGCCCATAATTTATTTGGATGTTTATAACATTTTATTTATTTTTATTATTTTTAAAACAGTATCTACGTACATGCGTGTTTCAAGGTAACTACCTCTCATCAGCGTAGCTTGACTATATATATATATATATAATGTTATTTTTCAATAACTCTTTATTTTTCTTTTTTTTTGTTATTCAAAATAAATAACCCTACCAAAGTACGGCGCTAATCTTTAACCCTTACAACCACTTGTAAACAAAACATTTACCAAAGCAACACGTCAGATCACCGAAGTTAAGCAACATTGAGCCTAGCTAATACCGGATAGGTGACCATTTGGGAATTCTAGGTGCTGTATGTGCTCTCCGCTTATCTTGGCATTTTTTCCAGTCGTTCTGAACCTCCACTTACCACTCGTATTTAACAATGCCGACTCAAGAGAGATGTGGTTGGAGATTGCGTCACTCTTTCTACAAATATTTCCCCGCGTCGGCACCCTCACAGTGGGTATCCATAGTCTGTCAAGACTGGAGGAAGCTACCATATATATATATATATATATATATATATATATATACACACACACATATATAACAAACAAATGACAAATGTTTATATTCCAAATTTCATGATGTTGATCACCTTACAATTTATTCCTTTAATTATGTTGACACTTACAATTCTTGACAGTAACTATTTTGTAGCGCAAAATCATTCATTTAATTATTATATCAATCAGTGAATCTATTTTGCCCTTAACTCATCAGAAAAAATAGCAACTATCCATCCACCAAAAGAAAATAAAATACATTTCTGCATAATTACAAAATCTGAAAATCGGAAGAGTAGTTGCAATAACCTTTTATTTTATCTTTTATTACATCATTTTGAATTTACAAGTCACTAAAATTTAAATATTCATCTTAATAAATTGTATTACTTATATACACTACTAAAAATATTCTATTTAATCTGTTATTAATTTATCATTTATATTTAATTTATAAATATTTACTTAGATAATATTAATTATTGTAATATATACAACATATGTCTACATATTTAATTTTCTTTTTCTGGCTCTTGCTGGCAGCAGACATTGTCCAGGTCCTTTAGGCCTTGGACTAGCGTGAGTACAAACAAGCCAACGTTGCTATCCTCAAACATGAACTTACTTCCACATGCGGTTCACACACAAACTTTCTTTCTCATGCTACGAAACTTTTTAATCTTTTGTCCCTGTCCCTACATGGACGCAAGCTCCTACTACCAACTACAACATGTATACACATTGAACACTTTTCTCTTTCCTTTTCATTAAATCGGCTTGTCTAATCTACATCTTAGGACTGTCTAATCTTTTGTCCCCATCCCTACATGGACGCAAGCTCCTACTACCAAATACAACACGTGTACACTGAACTATTCTCTCCTTCAACAAGCCTGTATATTATTCAATCTACGTTTCCATGCAAGAACACTTTCAGCTACTAATCCATTTCTCTCCTATATTCTTACTAACAAAGATAACCAATAAAGTTGTTTGTAAATGTTAGAATGAGACTTTCGTTGTTTTCATTTAATAACTAAAAAACAGGAACTTTTAACCTTTTAAAAGAAAAAGATATCGGGAAGAGAAAAGGATTAAGAAGAAAAAAACATTTGAAAAATAAGTCTTAAGAAAGACGATTTATATTGCATGTCGCTTCTTTTTTTTTTTTCTTCAAGTAAAAGTGTCCTTTTATTTTGGTTACTGTTAATAATGATAACGTTGAGTGAAATAACCCCTTTGTTGCTCAAAATGATTTTTTTTTTTTTTTTTTAAAGAATTATCTCTCACGTGGAGACACATTTTTTAAAATGTATTTCTTTATACTCGAACTGATTATTTGTGGTAAATAATACATAGCTTACCTGAGTGTAGCTGCCGGAGGTGAGGATGGTCTTCCAACAATCAAGAAGAACAATAGCATTGTGGTTATTTATGCTAATAGAGTAAGGTAAATTGTTATAAAAACCTTCCTCCTTTGTGAAGAGTCTTCATTATTCTTTTTATGTTACTGTGGTTACAAGACCTGAGAAGAAGGTCGCGAAGAAGATTGTATTTTTTTTCGCAACCTCACTTCAGGTTAGCTACTCTTAGTTATATGACTTTTTTTTTTCCAACAATTTGCGAAAAAAATACATTAGTTCAACACAATTTCTTACAGAACTTTGAGTCATTAGTAACAGCAATTAGTGACAACTCTGGAAATTGTTCGATTACCCGTACAAGGATATGGAGACCTCTGATACTTCAAATGTGGCAGATTCCAGGAAGCGACACCGTAACCAGATTTCCATTCTGAAGATGAAAATCAAGGGTAGGCTTCGTTTGTCCCGTGGCCCAGAGATCACTCCTGCTGTATTTTCTGTATTCCACAGGGAAATTTTGGAATATATCAACGAAGTTGAAATCTCCATCTGCAAGTTGCAACTTTCCTGTGTCTCTGAAGAGGAAAGAGAACTTATGGAGTCCGATTGGCTAAGTTACCAGCTGAATTTACGGAAGGAATTAGAAGATCTCTCACTCTTGTTACATCCTCCAGAGGCTAGTGGCTATTCGGAGCGACCTTCCCTTCCATATATGCCTGGACCTTCTACAGATAGAGCTAATTCATCATTCACTGTTAGACTACCTCAAGTTCAAATCACTGGACCAACGTTCAGTGGTCGTGAAATGGAAAACGATAGAATGAGTTTTTACAATTTCTTATCTCGATTTGAAAATTGTGCAGCAGGCATGGCAAATGACGCCGAAAAGTTAAACTTTTTAAAATGCTCGCTGTCTGGGAGACCTCTGCTGCTGATTAATCACTTAAGTTGCATCAATACCAATTATCAGCAAGCACTGAAACGAGAATATTTAGATGTGAGTGACATCATTGATAAGATATTCCAAGATATTATCGATTTCTCCCCCAAGGGGGAAAATTCTTATGAGGATCTTGGTAGTTTCATCTGCAGAACAGCTTCCATTCTGGAAGAACTGGCCAGCTCTCTCGATTGTGATTTCTCTGAGGATGGTTCTGCAGGGGCCCGATTAATGGCCAAAATACTTTTTTTGAAATTTCCGAGAGCATTGAAGGGAGAGCTTATACAGTTATGTGGCTCTAGAATTCCTTCTCTGTCTGTTTTAATGCGAGACACCAGTGAGGCTATTAAACGCTTGCTAATTAAAGGCGGCGGGTTGCCTGATTCTTCGGATATCCATCGAAACAATTCTCGGGTAACCGTTTCAAAATCTAGAGCCACTACAACCAGAGATGTTTCTTTCCGCATAGATTCAGATTGTCAGGCTCCTTCTGGTTACTCGAGTAAACTACCTCCTCTGATTTGTGTTACCTTCGGTCGAGGAGGAAGAACCATCTCTGTAAACTGCCTATTGGATACTGGCAGTGGCAGAACGTATTTGTCTGGTGATGTCTTGCACTCCTTGGGTTCCTTGAGTTCTGACGGTTTGGAGTGTCATTTGAGGCTGACTACACTTCTCGGAGAATGTGAGCAAGTATACAGAGAGGTGAAATTGGATGTGGACTTGGGGTCTGGTCATGTGGGGCACTTTCCGGTACTGGTTGCCAACTCATTGGACCTATCCTTATATCTAAAAAATTGGCATTTACTGTTGGAGGAGTTCAAGCGAACTGGATGTTCTCTGGCTGGGCAATTTGAATCTGGCACTGATGCGGTGGCTATAAGTGGAATTATGGGTCTGGATCTGGTGCAACATTTGGGCCCCTTACAGTTGGTGCCTTGTTTGGGGGGTCGGGCTTTCTCTGTTCCTGCTGGTTTGATTCCCTTTGGTGAGGTGGACACTTTTTTTTCTACAAATCCTGCCCCTATTTCAAGAGATTATACATTCAGTGCAGTGATGGAGAATACTCCCCAAGTGGAATCATCGCATGTTTGCTTCATCCTGGAAGCCGACCCTACCTATGCGGACCCCTGGGTGGATGTCTTTCCCTCTAGCGATGTGGAAAGAGGATTAGAGAAAATGTTCAGCATTGAGTCATTGGGCATTCAGGACGGAGAAGAGATTTCAGGATATGATCAGGGTATGATTCGGCAGTTCCAGGAATCTATAATATTCAGGGATGGTAAATATCATGTGCAATTACCCTGGCATGCAGATAAGCTGGCTCTGGTTCCTTCCAATCATGCTATTGCTTTGCACGTTTTGGATCGTGTGGTCAGGAGCCTGGAGAAGAAGGGGTTGTACCAGGAGTATGTAGATGTATTCCTTCAGCAGCTACAAGAGGGTATCATAGAGGAAATACAGGTGGATCCTCAAAATTTTGTGGACTATGTATGGGTGCCTCATCGGCCAGTTTTCAAGACGGATCCGGCAGCTACTACTAAAATCAGGCCTGTATTTAACTGTAGCTTGAAGGTCGGTAACTCTGCCTCTCTTAACGAGGCTGCATACTCTGGTGTGAATATGACAGGAGATATGTTGGACCTGTTGATGTCTTTTAGATCGAATAAGTTTGTCTTGATTGCAGACATCAGGAAAGCTTTCTTGATGGTTCGCCTTGCACTGGAGGCAGACAAGAACAGGTTCTGTTTTTTTGTGAAGGATGGTGATCGCCTTCGATGTTTCCGCTATGCCACATTGATTTTCGGGTTCACCTCGAGTCCCTTTATATTGGGAAGTATCTTGAAGTTTCATGCAGCCCAATATCCCTTTGATGAATGTCGAGTTGCGATGGAGAACCAATTCTATGTCGACAACCTGGTGGTTACTGAGTCTGACCCAGCAAAGCTTGTAAGGCTGTATTCCCAGGTTAGGAGGCGGTTGCAGGAAGGTGGATTTGTGGTGCAGTCCTGTAACTCAAGCTGCGACAGCCTTAGGGAGGAGATGAGGAAAGATGGTACATTGAGTACTCATGAGGCCGGATGGGAGATGGTGCTCGGGTACCGGTATGATCCTATTTCAGAAAAGCTCCGCACTGCTCCTGTTAAGTGTGATCCGAGTGCATCTACTAAGAGGCGAATCCTTTCGGAATCGGCAAAGGTATTTGATCCCTTATCTCTTTGCCTGCCTGTGACTATAAGGAGTAGGATTTTGGTGGGAGAATTATGGAAGCGGGGCATGCAATGGGATGATGAAGTCTCTCCAGAGTTTCAGTCTTCTTGGAGGAACCTGGCAGAAGACTTATCTAAATTGAGTGACATGCATTTCTGCAGACAGGCCCATGACGGGAACCGAACTGGATAGTTATACCTGTTTTGTGACGCTTCTAAAGAAGCATATGGATTTGCAGCCTACTATGTTCAGGACAACAATTCTGCATTGATCTTTGCCAAAGCACGAGTGGCTCCAGTGAAGGATAAGACATTACCAACTTTAGAACTAATGGCGGTATTTCTTGCTCTGAAGTGTTTGCCAACTATCTTGGTAGGATGCAAGGGTGTCCGCCCTTCTAGGTTGTGTGTGGTAACAGATGCACAAGTAGTATTGTCATGGATTTTATCAGAAACAATGACTAGTAAAAGCATCTTTGCTAGAAACAGGTTAAAGGATGTGCTGCTAATGAGCTTGGATTTGGAAACGAATTACGGCATCAGGCCGACCTTTAGGTATGTTTCTACTACCGAAAACCCGGCTGACTTGATCACTCGTGGATTAACGATAAGGAAGTTCCGAGACAACTTTGACTTTTGGTACCATGGCCCTTCTTGGTTGCGCGGTGGGGTCTTGACTTGGCCGGAGCAGGAGTTGCCCTGTCTTGATGATAGGTGCCAGCAGATTGTTCGTTCATCAACAAATTTTGCGGTGATTGTGGATGAGGAGTGTGCTTCGGTGATCTCCATGCGGCGGTTCTCTACGTTTACCCGTTTGTTGAGGGTAACTTCTTTAGTCTTCCGATTCATCGGCTTGATGAGGAAAAGGGAAGACAACTACAACAAGAAAGCCGCAATTTACTTAATAAAATGTTCGCAACAGCAGGAATTTGTGGCTGAATTGAATTACCTGCGGAATCCTATGGTAAGGCCTGCACCTAATCGTGTTCGAGCACTAGATCTTTTTCTGGATGAGGAAGGGTTGATCCGCTCGCATGGACGGCTGGACAGGTCTTCTCAGTTTTCTTATGAAGTTAAGAATCCCTTGTTGCTGGGCAAGAATCATCACCTGACCCGACTTATAATATTAGACTGCCATCTTAAATGTTCCCATCTGGGTACAGGATCAACCTTAACGGAATTGAGATGTCAAGGATACTGGGTGCCTCAAGGGAGGCAGGCAGTCAAAAATGCCCTGAATTCCTGCACAAGGTGTAAAAGATACAATTCTAGGTCGGTACTGCCTGAGAACATGGCCAATCTACCAACTTCTCGTGTCGAATTTGAGGTTCCTTATAGGAATACTGGAGTGGACTTCACAGGACATTTTTGGGTGAAGGAGGGTAACAGTGAGAAAAAAATGTATCTGTTGTTGTTCACTTGTTTGAGTGTAAGAGCAGTGCATATAGAGGTGGTGCCTGACATGAGTATATTGTCCTTTTTTCAGGCTCTAGTCAGATTTACTAATGCACATGGTGTTCCAGAGTCAATTCTCAGCGACAACGCAAAAACCTTTCTGGGTAGTGGAAGACTGTTTAAGCGCCTTTGTCTTCTCCAGGACTACCAGGCCAAATTTGGGTCATGTAACATTAAGTGGGAGACAATTCCTCTATTTTCCCCCTGGGTTGGAGGTGTATGGGAGCGTAGCATCAAGACTTTAAAATCTTGCCTATACAAGGTTATTGGTAGGGGTAAGGTAGATTATTATACCTTCCTAACTATTGTCTCAGATATTCAGCGGGCTGTAAACAACAGGCCCCTTACTTATCAAGAGTCCGCTGACAGGCAACCAATGATTATCACACCCAATATGTTTATTAGACCCAATAAAAGCCCTGGTCTATTGGTACCGTTGGGAAGAGATGATCTCTCCACCATGGTTCCTCCCAGCCGGAGAAGGTTGATCGAGACGATTGGATTACGAAATGAATGGTTGTCAAGATTTAGAGAACTGTGGTACAAGGAGTACCTCCTGGATCTTAGAGGAAGGATGCCAGGAAGATCTCGGATACCATTTCAGAATCGCATTAAAAGAAATGATGTAGTCTTGGTCAAGAGCCCTTTAAAACCACGACCCTTTTGGATGTTGGGTACTATACTTGAGGTTCTCCCAGGACAAGATGGAGTGGTGAGGACAGCTCGTGTCAGACAGGGCGACGGTGTGGTGAACGTCCATTCACTGAAGAATTTATATCCAATAGAAATTTCACAATCTGATGATGATCTTGGGGAAAGTGAACCAAATCAGGCGGGTGCATCCTCGCCTGTTGCTGCAGGTAGCAGTCAAAACCAGGAATCCTCTAGTTCATTTTCGGAAGGAGATGGCACCATTTGGTTGTGTCCTGCCTGCAATAGACCTCCAGGGAACCAAGATATGATATGCTGCGATTCCTGTGATGAGTGGTATCATTTTGAGTGTGTTGGAATTGACTTGGCTCCACCCGCTAGACAGAAATGGTACTGCAGTGATTGTGCACCTCAAAGGAGACGAAGGGGTAGACCTAGTCTGTTACCCGATCAATAGAAGTAGTCTTGGGTAGGACTATAAACTACAACCGACAGCGGGGCCTAGGCTAAGGGACAGAATGAGGGTACCCTGAACCACTGTTACCTCCAGGTGGCCCTTGACTGAGGCCTAGCACCTGTTAGTCCCCCTGCAGGGTCACGCCAACTTGTTTTTTTTTATGAAGATATATATATATATATATATATATATATATATATATATATATATAAATAAATAAAATGCACTTTTCTTTTCTTTTTTTTTTTCTTTTGTTGGGAGAGTGTGGTAAATAATACATAGCTTACCTGAGTGTAGCTGCCGGAGGTGAGGATGGTCTTCCAACAATCAAGAAGAACAATAGCATTGTGGTTATTTATGCTAATAGAGTAAGGTAAATTGTTATAAAAACCTTCCTCCTTTGTGAAGAGTCTTCATTATTCTTTTTATGTTACTGTGGTTACAAGACCTGAGAAGAAGGTCGCGAAGAAGATTGTATTTTTTTTCGCAACCTCACTTCAGGTTAGCTACTCTTAGTTATATGACTTTTTTTTTTCCAACATATTTCACTGAAATTATGTTTCGGAATTTTGGAGATAAGGATTCATCAAACATTTCATTTGAATTAGTCGGACTACTTTTCTCATGTTATTTTCACAATGTGTTAGTCGATGTAACCTCCCACCTTCTTCAGATGCATCTTGTCAAACTCAGGAATCTTTCTGTTGAATTTGGGAATCTTTCTGTTGAACTCAGGAATCTGCATGGAATTTCAAACAGAACCCAAGGGATAGGCATTGTCTTGTTCCATTAGCCATGATTCGGTAGAAGTTCTAAGTATCGCCTTCACCAAAAAGTGAACCTTCAACCTCCAGAAGTATGTAACATACAATTGAATTTTACCAAATACTTTATCCGATAAAGCCATGGATCCTTGCAGATTCCAGAGTTCGACACGATAAAACTAAAGAAAATCAAAAATTATGAAAATAACACTCAAGATGAGAACAGTAGTCCAAAGAATCCAAATAATATGAGTACTTCCTTGAACTTGACAAACTTCTCAGCTGACTGCAACATTTTCAAGCCCAATGTAAACAAATTCTAGTGGAGTTGTCATCTTTAATAATCAATTGCTCAAAAAGAACCCAAGAATAGATATGATCAAGTGGGGAAGGAAGTACATTGGGAATTATATAAACAATTATATCTTCAACATCTGGACAAATGGTACACACAAAAACCGGCAGCAATACTTGAAAATGAAAATCACAAAATCTTATGGGACATGGACGTACAAACAGATAACCCCATCCAAACAAGAAGACCGGATGTCATAACTGTTAACAAGAAGGAAAAGTCGTGCCAGATTGTAAATTTTGCTGTTACAGTAGGATAAATATCAAGGAGACTGAAAAAAAAAGAAAAAATACACAGAACTGGCCAGAAAGCTGAAGGAATATGGAATATGAAGCAAGTCAAAATAACACCACGAGAAGCACTAGGAACAATCCCGAAAAACTTTGAAAAAGATTGAAATCCAAGGGATAGCTTAGAAGATACAATGGATAACAATTATGAAAGCTGTTGAAATATTAAGGAAAATTCTTGCATGCAGAGACAGATACACATGAGCTACAAATGCGAACCAGATGAGTTGACAGTTGCTTTTTAAATTAATACATAAAAATACTGAAAGAATGCAACAGCAGAAGTAACGGGAAAAGAAAGAGGAACACATGAAATAAAGAAAACTGAAATTGCATAATTGTAAGTCACCCCCCCCTTACATACACACAAAGAAAAAAATCTGCATCAGCTGGCACCACATCAAATAGTCATGAATGATCAAGGAAAATGGAAGGACCGAGGAGGGAAAAAGCACTAGCCAGAGAAGACAGTGTCTGGCCCAGACACCGCCACTGAATGAGTATCAAGAGGACTGGGACCTTGGGGAGGATGATTGCTCTACTCGGATTCCAGTGAAGATCAATGGTCACTGCCAGTAAAAAGTAAACAACTGTTGCGATAACACAAATTCATTTACAAATGTTATCGAAAGAGGTGGAGAATACTGGAAATCTGAAGAGACTTGTTGTCAATCGGACTCCAAGGGACATCACAGGCTGCACTAAGACGACGACCTCTTCTTTTTTAGCGACCAGAGTGACTTCCCCTGATAGATTATTCCCACGTGTTCTCTATTCGTTTTTGAGAACGTTTCTATTTACTTCATACAGAAATTTATTAGTAAGTGCCTTTTTGTTTCTGTATATATATGTTTTTTGTTTTTTTTTTATTTTGCTGGTGAAAATTATGAAAACTCTATTATTTCAATTTTAAAGAAAGAACGTTCGTATTTCTGCCTAATTTGTTATTTTAGCAAACTAATGCAAAAAAAAAAAAAAAAAAAAGAAATATACATATAATTATGGCGGGGTAGTTTTTTTACGATAATATAAATATTAAACAAAAATAAATTGTACTTAGCTTAACCTTGATAAATGCCCGTCATAATTGTCTTCTATTCAATTCGTTCTATTTTTGTAAATAAATAAGGGTACTGGTGTAATTTACTGGATTGTTTTGTTTTATATATGTTACCGCGCTAAAACAAATCGAAATTAATGTAGCGAAATATTTGGTACTTATGCACTTTTGTTACCGTGCTGAAATTACGTTATTATTTAGAAACTCATTTTTAACATGGGATAGGAAGAGGGGTTTGTATTATTGTACACATAGATTCGCAAAAGTTGTAAAAAAAACAAATATATAACAAATAAATGATGGTTAACTTTCGTCACCCGTTGTTTACAAAGCCATTTGCCGGAAGTGACGGATGATCAAAACCGTATAGAATGAACCTTTTTTTTTTTTTTATAAAAGTTTTATTCAAACAGGCTTTATTTGAACTTAATGGACTTTTTTTTTGTATTTATTAACTGTTTACAAGAATTCCTTTGGCGGCGGCGAATCAAAAGCAATTATTTTGGGAATATAATGTATTGGATACGATTTTTTTATGATGTATGAGTTAACTACATGAACAATGAAAAAAAAAACTTTTTCTTTAAAAATTTTTTAAATTTTATGTTATAAAAGATCTATAAAGTCTATTTTTTTATATGAATGCAAAAATTTGTTAAAGAGTTAAAATAAACAAAGACTTTTCATTAAATATATTTAAAATAAATTATAAAATATCTATAAAGTCTATTTTTTATGTCTGTAAAAATTTGTTAAAGAGTTAAAATAAACAAAGACTTTTCGTTAATATCTATAAAGTCTATTTTTTATCTCTGTAAAAGTTTGTTGAAAAATTCAAATAAAGTTTAGAATTTAATTAAAAAAAAAAAACACCGTCTTTCTGTTTTTTTGTTTTTTTAAATAAAACTAATTTTAAAATTTCGATGTTTGAAAAACAGTCCATAATATGTAAATATAAAAATTCTATTTTTGTTTGATAAAAAGAATAAAACAGTTAATAAATACAAAAAAAAAGTCCATAAAGCCTGTTTGAATAAAACTTATATAAAAAAAAAGGTTCATTCTATACGGTTTTGATCATCCGTAGATAAAACGTCACTTCCGGCAAATGGCTTTGTAAACAACGGGTGACGAAAGTTAATCATAACCTAAATGTTATCAAAGGCAAGATAAGTTACTTTTCTACCTAACTGGATAATTTTCTAGTGTTTTTATTTAATGTAACATGTTTATTCAGCTCGAAAAACATACAGTGTTTACTTTACCGATATATTGGAAAATTAAGAATGGCGCCCGACTCTCTTAAGATGGTAAGTTTGGGAAAAGGAGTTATAAATAAAAAAATAGACAAAATAATGTTAAAAACTCGCCGAATATATGTCAGCCTATGTTACGGTAACATATATTGAGCTAGTTTCTAACCGTATGTTGTCTAGTTTTTTATTTATAACTCCTTTTCCCAAACTTACCGTCTCAAAGAGAGAGTCGGGCGCCATTTTAAATTTTTCAATATATCGGTAAACACTATGTTTTTCGAGCTGAATAAACATGTTACAGTTACATTAAATAAAAACACTAGAAAATTATCCAGTTAGGTAGAAAAGTAACTTATCTTGCCTTTGATAAGATTTATTTGTTATATATCTGTTTTTTGACAACTTTTTCGAATCTGTGTACAGTAAAACAAACCCCAATTTAATAAACGAAAATATCATAAAACTTGAATTTAACTTGAAAATACTATTTAAAAAAATAGCGCAAGAACATATATACACTGTAGAAATTAAGTAGTTCACATGAATTCATCACGTACCTACCTCCTTATTTTTCTTCAAAAACAGCTCTATGCTTCATAGGTGGCTCAACTCTTGACAGGTTTAGTGCATTTCAGTCCACTAGACTTTGGAGATAGATCTAAGTTACAACAAGGCAACTTGTTGCAACGTCACTTCCTTTTAAAGCTTTATCTTCTGGGAATTCCCCATATTATTGCGATCAACACAAGCAACGATTTTTCTGTATTTTTAATAAGTGTATTTTTAAATAAGCACCCAAAATATCAGTTCTTGCAGAATATAAGCTGAGCTAATTTTTTAGGGTAAATTTTTACTACAACTCACCTTTTATGTGTATGCTGAAAGCGAATTTCACATTCAAATTTGTATTAGACAAGTAGTTTTATGGATAGTAAGACATTTTTTCTAATATGTTAATGATTTTTAGTAGCCGTTGCCATTCTTAACATAAGGAGGGAGTGCTTTGTAATTAGCATGTGCATTTACTGCTTGTTCATTTGGGAAAAATTATGGCCACGGTGGACCTGTATGAGAGTGCCCATCCTTAAAAAATTAGGGGGTTTTTTTTGTTGTTGTTTTTTTTTAAGCTTTTATCCGACAATTATAGATTACAGACTTAAGTATCATATTAGCAAAAAAAAAAAAATTTAATGACTTTTAAGAAGTGTGTTCACTTTTTCTTTATAACGTTCTACTTTATTGCTACCCGACTTACTGCCCATTTCTTTACAGACATGTCACATGATTAGTCATTAGTACTAATGATTACATGTCCCATGTACACGCACAAGCACACCAAGATGGCCACCAGCAATAACATAAAAAATTACATTGCTTAATATCCGGAAAACTTATTTACGGAAAATTTAAATGCAATATTCATTTCAGCATATCCGAAAACCTATAAAAGCTGTCATTTTAAACGAAAATGTTAAGGTGGAAACCAGGTAAAAATTTACCTGAGTTTCTAAATAATAACGTTATTTTCAGCACTATCCATATTCTGCATTGAAAATTAAATGACGTTTGTCCAAAATTTTCCAACCTATTAATAAATAAAAAAATAATATGGTAATAATATTAATAAACAAAAAAATAATATGGTAATAATATTAATAAACAAAAAAATAATATGGTAATAATATTAATAAACAAAAAAATAATATGGTAATAATATTAATAAACAAAAAAATAATATGGTAATAATATTAATAAACAAAAAATAATATGGTAATAATATTAATAAACAAAAAAATAATATGGTAATAATATTAATAAACAAAAAAATAATATGGTAATAATATTAATAAACAAAAAAATAATATGGTAATAATATTAATAAACAAAAAAATCTGCATGATGTACCTTCCTGTGACTGAAAGAAAATATTGTATTCCAAAAATCACATAAATTGAAAAGTAATTTTATAAAGAAAATCATCTTTAATCTAGTTTGTTTTTCCAATACTCCCCCTGCTCATGTGAAGAACAGCTTTCTAAAATTTTGATTTTCAGTTATTTCCCTTGTTCCTTTAGATCGTTGCTCGTAAGTTAGCTATCAAATTTGATTTTCTTAAAATCGAACTGTTCCTTCTTTCTTTAACAAATTTTTTCAATTATTGATTTTCAATACTTATCAGACACATTATGATACAAAACCTATCTAAGAACACTTCCAGACACATAAAGTATATTTGTGTGAATTTTACCACACACACACACACACACACACACACACTCAGTGTGTTTTATATATAAGTAGAGGTATTCTTATATATTTAGCAGGGCTACCTGGCGTTACCTGGGGCAAAAGTGTAACCTATTTCTATTAAAACTACCTTTCTTTTTCCAAACACTTTTTCCTCCACCCAGCCCATTTCTCTCTAGCTGGACGGACACACACACCTCCTCTATATAATAGATTCTTTGAGTAATGAGTTGACAGTTTCTTTTTAAATTAATACATAAAAATACTGAAAGAATTACCCCCTGACAAAACCTAACTCAATTGATTTAAAAGAATGAATACATAAATTTTAAATATTATTCATCTAGGGCAACATCAATCAAGAATATCACACCTTTGTAGATATGTGTGTGTTTTTTTTGTTTTTAATTTTTGAGTTTTAGCAAGATATACAAGCACACATATACACAGACAATTGCTCTTTATATAATAGAAGATATATTAACCGAATGTTGTCAGTGATTGGCTGACAAAATTACTTTCTTTTTTTTTTTATTTAACTTCAGTAAGTTTTAAGATATCAAGGGGCTCCCTCCTGTAGCTAACACTTGATTCTGTTATGATTTAAATTTATATCCGAGGGCTCTTTTAAGAATAGATGCTGTTCCCTTTATGGCTGCTATTTGTATTTCGTTACAGCTTGGTCTTCCAGGGATTGCTTCTAAGTATTTCTGAAGATTCTTTTTTATTAAGCCAGTTGCTCCTAATCAACTGTCCTGACTATTTGGTTATCTGCCGTACTTGTTTTGGAAAACCATCGTTCTTCTTCTACCACAGACCCAGCTCACTAGGTCGTAATGCATTGTCTAATATGGACAGCATTCACCACTGGAGGCAGTGGGTAAATTATTTTGTGTGTCAACTTCACTACAGGTAGTCAATATGAAAACGTATATGCATTTGTATTATTTAGATTCTTCAAACTACTGTTCTCAATTTGAGTATTGCTTTCACATTTCGGTCAATGTAACCTTGAACTTTCTTCAGTCAAATATCTTGTCAAATCCAGGAAATTTTTTTGTCGAACACAGGGAATTTGCACAGGAATGGAACGAGAACATCCCCCTCCCAATCCCCCCCCCCCGATTAAATAAAATGGTTTTGTTTGAATTTGAAATTCCATGCAGATTCCTGAGTTTGACAAGATTCGAAACATTATGAAAAATTTCAAGATGAAACAGTAGTCCGAAGAATCCAAATAATACGAATAACCAATCTTCATCTCAAAATATCAGAAACAGAAATTTGGCAATGAAAATGATATTTCCAAACTAAGGCTCGCATATCTTATATCAATGCTTGGAATTTTCTCCCTCCGATGCCCTGTATCCAGGATTGTGTTATTTTGACATTTCGTCATCAACCACTTTGCACAGCCGTACAAGAGTACAGGTCAGTCATGTGTTGCAAAGATAAGTTGTCTGCATTTTGTAAAATTATTAAAAGTTGCCTAAAAGTTCTATATAAAAAAAAAATGGTGCATGAATGACAAGTGATGCACAAAATCTCTCTGGGATATGTGAACACATTTAAAAATTTACTGGAATTGATGTCATTTCGCTTCAAGTTATTTTGATGCAACTTTCGCTTTTTTTTCTTGTTTTTTTTTACTTGGGGCTCACTGTTTATTACAAGCAAGTTGTAAAAGTTAAAATCAATTTCGAAAGAAAAGGGCTTTTTTATTGTTTTAATGTTTTTCCTTTTATTTGTCAGAAATGGTAAAATACAGACCAGACGACAACACTGCTGAAGAAGAACAATGTGGACAATATGGTGATTTAAAATCTCAAAAGAAAAAACATTCCAAAGATGATATTTCTAACAATAAGAATATCAAAGATAATAATTCCACAAAGGATGTTCTGAATACCGAAAAATCTAATGGTAAAAGCCACAGTTTGTTCTTGTTCTCTCATTTAAAAACTGGTTCAATATAATAGAAAGAAAAACAGTTATCTGCAAATGGCTGATAGATTGACCTAGTTTGTTTTGTTCTTTTTCTCTCTTTTTTTCTTATTTTGAACACCTATTCAGTAAATATGCTAACAAATCTGTTAATTCATTTGTAGTGATTAAGAGTTATGTTATCAGAAATTTAACTTTGATATTATGCTAACTTGACTATCTGGTGTTACACAGAGGCATGGGTGACAAAGAAGAAAAGTTTAAAATAAGCATAAATTCTGCTAAAAACTCTTTTTTTTTTTTTGGTTTTTTTTCTCCCTTCTTTTTCTTTCTTTCTCTCTCTCTCTCTCTCTCTTCTCTTTCTTTCTCCTGTTTTTCTCTCATTTCTTTTTCTCTTTTTCATTTCTTTTTCTTTCTTTTCTCATTCTCTCTCTTTCTCTACTTTTTATCTTTCTCTCTTTCCTTTCTTTCTCTCTTCTCTTTCTCTTCCATTTTTCTTATTAATAGACAACCTTTGACAACTGATTCAATATAAATGAAAGAAGAATAAATAAATGGAAAAAAAACATGAAAAATAGTTTAAACAATTTTTATTTTAAGTTAAATTTTTTTATAATTTAAAATGACAATTTAAACAACTTTTAAACAATTTAAAAAAACTTTTTTAGATTTAAAATGAAAGCATGTTCTTTTTCATGCATTTATTCTACATAAGTAAACATAAAACTTGTTTAAATTACTTTTTAATTTCCTATTACTTATAGAAATATTAATAACAGTTGTTTCGTTCTCATTTTCTGACTTGTCAGTTTTGCCTCGGTTTGTTCCGTTTCACTCGATCTTGGGTTTTGATCGCAAAGTCAAGGCTGTTACTTGCTCTACTGGCAGCCATCTTGAATATTTTTTATTCAATGTTTACACATTTTATTTGTGCATTTCTCGAGTTTAGAATTTTTTTAATTAAATTTTTACTCAAAATGACTCCGCATGTAATAATGTTTAAATAAGAAATATTTTTTATGCCTACAGACTTATTTTCTCATATCACCTACAAACCCTATTTAGTGACATTACCAATAAGATGTTTTTAATAATTAAGATAAGATGTTTTCAAGAGGTAGGATAAAAGTGTTGTGGTAGTGATGTTCTTAGAGAAATTTTCCTAGACTAAGATGTTTTAGTTTTATTCCAAATACAGAGTGCCACCTGATGGGACGCTGGATATTGCCCCACATTAAAAAACAACGAAAAAAACAATTTTGTATTTAACTTTGTACTAATGCAGAAGTACAATAAAAGAAGTCCATGTCAGCTGGCAATAATTTGGTAGTGAGCTGACAAGTGCTAAATGTTTGCATTCCAATTCACAGCTTTAACTGACACCAACCAGTTTTGGTTTCCTTAAATGTATGTGAACGGTAGTTTAGTGTTCGAACCACATCACAACAATCTGATCCTTCTGAAGGAAAATGAATAGGCTCTCCATGATTAACTTCACGCATAAAGTATTTTGCTATGAAAATGAATATTTAAATTGACAAAATGTTTTTGTGCTTGTATAGATTGGTGATCTTTTAAACTAACACATTTCAGGTGAAAACATTATTACATACTTATGTATCATGTTGAAATTAGTATGAACTCCAAAAATTACGAAAAATGATCAAGGAGAAAAATAATTATAAGTAAAATTTATTCAATTTTTGAGTTTTATCATATTTTAATGTGGAAGAGTTGACAAACTGACTTATCTTTGTTGACTTAAATTAAGGGTCCCCTAATTTTAAACAGAATATAATTGTGAATGAATTTTTGTTAAAACTGCATCTAACACATCTACTGGATCATTTTTTGTAAGTTTGGAAATTTATACTAATTTTGCTGTGAACATAAGTATATAATAATGTTTTCACCTAAAATGCATTGGTTTAAAAGATCAATGTATTTTGGGACATAGTTTTGTTCATTAATATTTTTTTATGATAGCAAATTCATTTTTGTCTTGTACATTTTATTTGCAGAAAAACATAAAAAGAAACATAAACTTCAAGAGGAAAAAATAAAGGAAGAATGTGTACAAGAAGGTAAGTTTAATATTAACAAACTCTCTCTCTCTCTCTCTCTATATATATATATATATATATATATATATATATATATATATATATATATATACTAGCATGGGTGCCCGGCGTTGCCCGGGTGTTTGGAGGTGTATGCGGAACAAAAAAAAGGGGGGGGGGATAAATTTTTTTAACTATGACCCCTTAAAATTTATTGTTTTGGGCTCAAATCAAGTTAAGTTAGATCCATGTCCAAGGAACCTATATCTAAAATTTCAAGTGTATAGACCCCAAATTGTCAGAGGAGTTTGGTAGAGTTCTCAAAGGTCAAATCATTGAACTTTGACCCCTTAACAGCCAAGATCACATAGATTTTCCCAAATCTCAGTACCCTGTATATCAAATTTCAAGTCTGTAGACTAAAAATTGACAGTTGTTGCATAGGGAAATGTACACAGACAGACACACATATACGTTCACTTTTATAGATATATAGATAGATTTGTTTAACAAAAATATATACGAAACAATTTTGTGTTTACTATAAACTTTTTTCGCAAATATTATGCAAGTATAAACCATTTAGAATATCTGCATGATTATAATTACAGGTAATAGTTAACTAAAGATGGTTATCCCATTAAAAAAACGAAGCAACTAATAGGGAATTAATTAAGATGAATGTTTAAAAGAATATGCAAATTAGCTAAATCGTTTGCTAGTGAATGCAATTCCACAACCAAGATATAAGAAAATTGTATTTTCTTTTTAAATAAATAGAAAAGAGGGTTTTTAATATGAATATCGATACAATCAAAAGAAAACCGAATTTATAGGAGTGTGTGTATATACATATATATATATATATATATATATATTAGTGACCTTGTATGTGAAACAAACTACTCTGTCAATTTTTTTGTCTGCAGACTTAAAACTTGATATATAGGGGATTTGGACCTATGGAACAAATTCAATTTGCTTTTTAGCTGGTGGTAAAAATAGCTGCTAAGGAGTCGAAATTGGAACTTGGCAGGTGTAAGTTAAGTTGATGTGTATCCTCTATGCATGCACAAATATACATTTATATGTTTAACTGCATGCATTTTTTTTTAAAGTTTTGGTCATATGGTAGTGAATACTGCTGGAGAGCTAAATGTTTTGTTTTGATGCACCCAAATCATGTATTTATTTTTAACTTGAAATCACTAATATATATTGGGTACAGTATAATAATCAATAGAACATTAACTCTATAATAATAAATACAAAATCTGCATGAATTAAAATATCATATTTAAGTATATTTTATGACTGGGCAGAATAAAATCATGCTTTTCTTTTAACGGTTAATTAAAAAAAAAAAAAAAAAAAGTCTTAAAACTTAAATTCTTCGCTACAGTTTGCATTTTGTAGACGGAAGTGTTTTTGTTGAGATAAGTGATATCTATATTAATCATACTTTTTTTTATTTTTTTTTTTTTTTTTAAGAAGAGTAGAAAACGCATTGTGGATGCGTTATCAGCAGCTCCTGTTACTCTCACTTCTCCTTATTTGTCTCTCAGTCCTCATTTTTTAATGAGTGATTTTTCTGACAAAGGGAGAAGAAATAGCTGTTTTCTAGGTTGGCAGTATTTTGCGCAAACAGTTAGCAGAGATGGCGGAAATTTTCTGTTTCTATGTCTATCCTTGTAGCCATGTCACTAGTAAGGGTGCTGGAGGTAAACGTTTTATCTGGGCTGACGTTATCCCCTGATAGTCAGGGACCCGAACCTTGGATTAACTACTAAGGAGGCTGTCCTATCAGCAGGTGCAAAGTACTGGGGCTGCTGTATTGCCATTTGGTGAATGGATTCTGGACCATGCAGTAGCTTCTGGTGGGGCCTCTCAATGCCATATTAGTGGGTAATTGTTACGGCTTTACCTTATGATTAGCTACAAATAAAAAAAAAAATTCTTCGTTTCTTTTTCTCTCTTAGTTTCCCCTCTCTGTCCTGCTCTAAGTAAATCTGATGACCTAGTCCACAAATTCCAAAATTTCATCATGACAAGTTTCAAGAAAAAATACATGATTAAACCCGGTTCTCCAACTTCCAACGTAGACCCCTACTACCATGTCTCCTTCTCCAACATCAGGGGTGTACGTTCTAACCTTCCAGAGGTTGAAACCCAATTACAGGAGACTAAACCAGACATTTCCCTAGAAGAGTTCGCAATTAAAGGATACTCTAACTTAACTTCTAAATCTGACCCCCAAGATCACCATGGGCATGGAATATGTGCCTATATTAAAGATAGCTTTCCATGTGGGAGGGACATCTCCAGGGAAGATTCTAACTTACCCTATATGTGCTTCCGGGTTGCTTTAGCTCACACTACTGCATTTATATTTACTCTCTATCGCCCCCACAACAGCGGAGTTACTATCTTTAAAAGCATATCTGAGAAAATTGACCAAATCCTATCCGCTTATCCTTCAGCTAACATTCACGTATGTGGAGACTTCAATGTTCACAACGTCGAATGGTTGACCCACTCAAACAAGACCGATGATGAGGGGAGATTCTGTCATGATTTCTCCATTGCCTATGACCTCACTCAGATTGTTCAGGAACCCACCCGTGTGCCCGACAATGACGGCCAGTATGCGAGCCTACTAGACCTTTTTCTCACAACTTGCCCTGAACTATGTTCAGTTTCTGTTCTGTCGCCTCTTGGATCTTCCGACCACTCTGTTGTATCAATTAAGATAAAAATGAAATGTAATAAGTCCCCAGACGTACCTCTCCATCGTACAGTATATCGATACACTAAGGCTGACTGGGATAGCTTCCGTACATTTATATCTGATCTACCTCTGCATTCCATGTTTAAAAAGGATGTGTCCTCTATAGTATGAGACCTGACGGAATGGTTAATTGTAGGTATAGACGGTTTCATACCCTCAAAAAAGTTCCAGCAAAAACCTAACAGCCAGCTATGGTTCTCTCCAGAATGTGCTGCTGCCATCGCGCACAGAAATCACTTTTTCCACTGCTTCCAACGTAATAGATGTATGGAAACTAAAGCCGCTTTCAGGACTGTCAGCAGCCATTGTAAGAAAGTAATAAAGAATGCAAGAGAGTTGTATGCTCAATCCGTCAAGTCCAAAGTAGCTGAGCAGCTGCTTGGTTCCCACCAGTTTTGGCAAATAGCAAACAATCCTGAACAGAAGCGTGTGCTCTATCCCAACTATCATCAATGGACCTGAGGTAATATTGTCAGCATCAGACAAAGCCAAACTCTTTGCTAAGAACTTTGCAGCTAATTCTACTCTTTGCGACCAAGGCCGCCAACCCCCAATATTTCCTCCTGTATCAGAAAACACACTATGTGATATACATATATCTGTAGTTGATGTTGCCAAGCTAATCAAAAACCTTGATTCCAGTAAAGCAACCGGCCCTGACGATATTCCAATTATAGTACTCAAAAAACTTCAACCTGAACTAGCGCCAATACTTACAAAAATGTTTAAACGTTGTCTTAAGGAGAATAGTTTCCCATCTCCCTGGAAAATCTCATCAGTATGCCCTGTATTTAAGAATTCAGGTGATCGCTCACCCCCCCCCCTCTCAGTACAGGCCAATAAGTCTCCTGTGCATCATGAGTAAGTTGCTGGAATCTGTGTTAAATACAGAAGTAATCAACCATCTCAACAAAAATAACCTTCTTAGTGACACTCAATATGGTTTCCGTTCTGCTAGATCTACAGCAGATGTGCTTACAGTTATATCTCATAGGATTAGCAAATCTCTTGACAGAGGCAACCTTTCTAGGGCAATTCCTCTTGATATATCTAAGGCCTTTGATAGGGTATGGCATAAAGGTTTACTTCATAAGATCTCTAGCTATGGTATAGCTGGAAATGTCTTCTCAATTATTAAATCATTTCTTTCTGATAGGTTCATAAGAGTAGCAGTTGAGGGGCAAAAATCAGAAGCTCACAGTATTAATGCTGGTGCCCCTCAGGGGTCCATCCTGGGCCCAATTCTCTTCCTGATCTACATTAATGATCTTCCAAATCACATCCTTACATCATTTGTAGACATTTATGCTGATGACACTACCATTTATGGTAGCACATCTAAGACAGTAAACGACCAAGTTCTCTCCAATTCTCTCTCCTCTGATCTTGAGCACGTAGTACAATGGGGAAAGGAGTGGCTGGTTACTTTTAATGCATCTAAAACCAAGCTTCTCTCTTTACATCATCAACATTCTGATCCACATCTGACATTAATTGAAATGAATGGCTCTCGTCTGCAGGAGGCCTCAAGTTTTGACAAGCTTCTGAGCTTTACCATTACTCCTAATCTTAAATGGAACACATACATCAAATCTGTTGCCAAGGCTGCTGGAAAAATGGTGGGATCTTTCTATCGATCCAGTAGATATCTCACTGCTGATGCAATTCTCTATCTATATAAGAGCCAGGTACATCCAAGGATGTAGACTGACGGAAACTTTTAATTTTTTATGTTGGATAAACTTTAGCATTGTTAAATTATTTTAATTAAATTCCATAAACAAAACGTTCGGCTAGTGACTTATGACGATAAAGTATATGTTTTTGTTATTGTTCAGAAACATAAGTTTTTTTAATTATGAAAAAAAAGAAAGAGAATTAAAAAAAATTATTTAAAATAAATTACTTAACATAAGCACTATTTATTTACTAATTTTTTGTTTCCTTGTTTTGGATTCGTAAAACATGTCAACATTTACGCTTTGTAGAAAAAAACTGACTAAATATAAAAACTCAGTTCCAAGGCTATATATTAGCAAATATATTAAATTATTTTGTCCTAAAATTTGAAAATAATTACATAAAAACTTTTTATGTCAGCATTAACAGAAATTGTGACAGAACGCATATTAATTTTTTTTTTTTTTGTCGTCACTCGTACATACACTCATAAACAATAAAAGTGGTTGCAGGACAGAATGGCTGGCATTCTGCAGCAAAGAAGAGTACCAATCTCAAATCACAAGTTATCGGGCAAATAGGTTTAATTCTCTATTTGAAAATGCCCTGGCAATATATCACCATAAAGAGCACATAAAATTATTTTTATCTGTGTTTGCAACATCTTGCAATATGAAATTACAGAGTGTTTTGGCTGACATTTCTGATGAGAGACTACATTCCCTACTTGCTGCAGTTGGTTTGCTGAACATTAATTTGACCAAACCTTTCTGGAAACTTGTTAACAGCACTGTTCAGTATGTTGACTTCCATCACTATATCAAGAAAATGGCTCTAAGTTTAGAATGCTGGATCAACAATCCCCAGTTGTTATTAAAATCTGACTGTAAAAGTGTATTTAATGGGGAATTCTTTGAGGAAGGCAATGTGTCTCTCTGTATTAGTCTCACGGCCCCTGAACTTGTTTTAGAATGTTTGCGCAAGATACTCAGTTCTTCATTGTCACTAAGCACCAGTTGCATGACTTTTTAGAAGGAGGTGCTTTTGGAAAAGATGTAGATCAGGAGACGAGAGATGCCTTGAAGAGCTGCCCTTTAACAAATCTGTCAGGTGAGCATGCCTTTGGAGATTTAGATTTTAGCATGCAAACAAAACGACATGCATCACTACATAATCGATCATCTTCAAATATGCTTAAGCGCAATCGGACAACAGCTTGGTTGGAAGTAATACCATCAACAAAGAGGCAATCCATTCTGAGCATCTCCAGAAAACATGCAAAACATTTGCGACAAAAACATGCACAACAAGAAGCCCTTGTGAAACTTCGTGTCCAAGAAAAAATTACACAAAATGGACGATTAAAGAAGGAAAAAGAACGTCAAGCTGTTGCTGAGAAAGAGAGAATTATTAACTCTGTTATTAAGCATGGTGGTCCAGTGAAGTCTAAACAGATAAAAAAAAATTTCAGAAAGTGGTTTGGAAGCACTCAAAGACCAATTGAGATACCTCAAGGTTGTTTTAGGTGTCAAAATCAACACCAGTGGAAATAAAGTTCAACTGGAAGTTGCTCTCTCTGACTACTTGAAAAGAAATCCAATTGATTCACCTCCACCAAAGCAACAAAAAATGTCTTCCCTAAGTGAATCTGCTGAACATTCAGATAACTCCTGCAGTTGTGATGAAGATCCATCTCAGGATATCTTCAGTTATGAACATCAAGGACAATGGGTAGCTGTCTACTATGAGACCAACTTTTACATTGGCCAAGTCATTGATATTATATCTGCATCCAGCACTGTAGTAAAATTTTTAATGCAAACAAAAAGTAGAAAAGATTATTTACGATGGCCTTTATCAGATGACATTGCACAAGTAGAGTCAGCATTTGTCTACAGATGGGATTTTGAGGTAATGCCAGTTTCAAGTGATGGTAGGATTTGGAGGGTTCCTGAGATATCTACCATAGCAGAAGCCTATGAAAGAATTCTGAGAGAAGATCGATAAGAAAGGAATTGTAGTAAGACCTAAAATATCTTTCTTACTTGTTTTTTAAGTTGAAAGTTTTTCAATGTTTAAAAAAAATGATTTGTGCCTTTTTTTTGTATAAAAAATTTCTAAATATTGTCGTCAGTGCTTTTTTGGCGAGTTTAAATTTCCCAAAGTAAAAGTATTTCTGTGGCAAAAAGTTTTGTTATTAGAAACAAGGCAACCATTTTTTTGAATTCCTCACTCCAAAATTAGTAAAGTTGCAAAGTTTCAAGCTTCTAACTTCAATGGTTACATTTTTACAACAATTTCAGTAACATATACTTTTGACTCATTTTTTTTACCTTTTTTACCCTTTTTACAAAATTGCCTGTTTGACTGCTTTTACATGGTTGACAATTGAGTGGTTTTATCAATTTATAATTAAAAGAAAGAATTATCTTGATCTCTAATGTGTTTTGAATCATACTAAGAAGATTCAATACATTAGCTATTAAAATAAAATTGATATGAACAGTTAAAGTTGCATTTCCGTGTCGTATTTTCACTGTTTTCGCGTTGATAGAGGGATTTTGCCTAGTGTTTAAGTTGGTTTCATCTAATATTTATTGCCTAAATTTGTATTAATTTTCATCTACTACAAGATGACATTACATTTATAAGGATTTTTCACTTGTTAGTAGCTTACATTTTTAGTTATAGACTATGAAATTTGGCTTCTCGGCCACGATAGCAAATTTTAACTTTCCGACAAACTTTGAATTATCATAACTTGATGGCTAATTGACCTACCAAAATAAATTTGGTATTTTTGTAAATGGTTTACAAAATTCTACATGCCCACATTACTTTTTTTTAGATATGATAAAAATAAAATTTTGGTTTGGGATACCTACTGTTACTGCGACGCCTTGATTAACAATCATATTCAGCTTTATTTTGTGTTCTTTGAACAGCTTCCTCTCCATTGTTTTACTGATAAACTTATTTCTGCTTCATTAGACATTTTAACACCTGCAAACGTTGATAGTATCATAACAGCAGTATCATTTATTTTGAATGAATCAGGTGATTATTGTTGGCATTCATTTTCCTGATATCTTTCGTGTTAGAAGTCTTTTTAGAAAGACATCAAGTTCTTATGATGAGAGGGACAATGTGAAGGTTACCAATATCCCTAAGTGAAAGTGTTTAAGTGGAACAAACTGAACTCAAACTTGGTACACCCAAGCGGCCAGTTCGCATCATTAACTATTTAGCCATCATTACCTCCCTGTTGTTGTTGATTCCTCTATAATAGAAATCTCACCTGTCTGTTTAAATGTATGCATGTCTGCCTAAAACTTTTGACAGAGGCAACGGATTTTCATTAGATTGGTATCATTTTGAAGCTGAACGTCTCGAACGACAAATATCGAAAAATTATTAATTCCTTGACCCTCAACTGGGCAGTTTTCTACAAGGAGGGATTGATGTTTTGCGAGCTGTTTTTATACGTTATCGTATCGGTTGGATTGATTTTGCCTAATTTTAACGTTTCGAACTTCTGGTCGTGTCATGGAGTAGGGGTAAGATGTCAGATTTTCTTTCATTTTCTTTTCTGCCTTCGTGTCATGGGTTCGAGCCTGCTTGCCTACTACCACTTTTTTTTTTTGCTCAACTCACACCTCCAAACACCCAGGCAATGCCGGGCACCCAGGCTAATTTATTCTAAACTGCAAGTGGATATGGAATAAAAGAATTGCTTTTGAAGAATATGGCAATTTTCTTAAGTATGGGTATTTATGATGGCTGATACCAACGCAGTTAAAACGGGATGGTGAAATAAAGTATAAACAAAAACAATCACAGACAATATTTTGGTTACAAATCTTCAGAAAATCTATTTTATTTTTCAAAACATCTTTCACATTTCAAATCAGTAAATTTAATCACGATAAACAAAAGAAAAATGTTTCAAACTTCAACCTGATATACCAAGAGATATACTATTGTGACAGACTACTGAAAATTTTATTTTCAGTTTAGGTGTAACAGATTAAAGAAAATTGTATTTTAAATCGAAGTGTGCAGATAACAGGAAATGCTTTTATAAAATAAAGTAAGAAAAACTTAAGAAATTTCTATTACATCCATTCTGGCATTCTATTACAAATTAAACGTGAGGCAGGAAAGGAATGCCATTTCAAACTTAATCATGACAGACCGAGGAAAATACTATTGTAAACTTATGTTTAACAGACCAACCAATACATAGATTCTTGGATGGATATCAATTATGAAATGTAAATTAAATTTGTGTACTTATTGATGAAAAAACAATTCCCAACATAAGCATAAGATGAAAAAAAAAATGCTATTTCAAACTTAAATATCACAGTAATAAAAATATTCAGGATGGTGCAGCATCTTTTGATAGCTTTGTGAGTGAACCGCACCTCAAACAGAATGCAAAAGTGGAGCCGTCAAACAGAAGAAGAATTTAGGATAGCTGCCTCTGTAAAGGCAAAACTGCAGACTAAATATATAGATTTCATTGTAATCAGCCGATTGAGTGAAGTACCAACACATGCTACCATATAATATGATGCTCCTGATACAACTGCTTGGATGTAGAGAACAACTCATTATATACGGAAACAACAGTTCACCAAATTTTATCCGTACAGTTTTCAACCTTGATGTAGCAAAGAGTTCACATCCACCACCTAGGTTGCAGAATGGACGACCTTTAGAATATGCAAAGTTCAAACCCTATCAGATCTGTTATTTACTTACTAATACTATTAGGAAAGACATGTCCCCTCCCAACTGTGTGTAAAATATTGTGTGTTCAATGAATCGCTTACAATAAGTAATATGTATGTATTTATGAAAACTGATAGCAGTGCAGATAAAACAGAATGGTGAAAATAAGTATGAACAAAAATAGTATTTGGCTTATGAATCTTGAAAAAATCTTTATTTTTTAAAAGTGTAATATCTTTGATATTTTCGGGAGTGAACCTTCCCTTCTTAAAAAGGATGCAAAAATGAAGCTGTCAAGCAGACAACGGATTTAAGATGGCTGTTCCTTTGAAGGCAGAACCATTTACATCAATTTTCTTGTTTTAGTGATCTTGTCTGTTTCTCTGAGGAACGATTTCTATCAATCTCCTCTGTCAGTTTTTGCTTTACAGATTTAAAACTTGATATATATAGGGAATTTAGACCTGTGGAACAAATTCGATTTGATCTTTAGCCAGTAAATAAGGAGTCAAATTTTTTAAAAAATTGGCACTGGGCAGGCGTAAATCAATTTTAAGTGCTCTTGCATGCAAATATACATTTATAAGTTAACCAACGTTATTTTTTGCAGTTTTTGTATGTGTATAGATTTAAGGTCCTGGATATAACCTTAAACTATATCCAGTGGTGAGGCCCCAGCTTCCGGGCTTTGGGGAGTGCGGAGCCACCCTTTAATTACCATTGCTCCCAGATCCACTCTGACCTGGAGTGGTAGTACCTGCTAGGGTCCTGACTCTAGGTTAAGTAGAAACCGACTTGAAAACAACAAATATATTCTGTTAAAAAAATTTTCTTCAAATTCTTTGGATTCGGCATTAAATAACCCGAAAAGGTTTGATATGCCATAAAACAACCAACCATATATGGATTTAAGTCATATACAGCATAATCATGTTGACACACCGGTTCCTGTCAGGCCACCAATGTTGAGCCTGGTCAATACTAAAATAGGTGATCATTTGGGAACTCTAGGTGCTGTATATCATCTAGCACTTCTTGCCACTGGACTCAAGCAGTGCCGTGCCGATTCAGGAGAGGTGTTGTTGGAGATTGTGAAACCCTTGCCTCACAATTACATGTACAGCCAATCTTACAGAGAGTATCCATTGTCTTTTGAGAATGAACGGAAGTATCTGCATAGTTCTAACCTTCCAGAGGTTGAAACCGAATTACAGGAGATGAAACCTGACATATTCTTCTAAGTGAAACTGGAATAGGGCCGACCACCTTCCTAGATGAGTTCATAATTAAAGGATACTCTAACTTAACATCTAAATCTTACCCCCAAGATCGCCACGGGCATGGAATATGTGCCTACATTAAAGATGGCTTCCCATGTGGCAGGGATATCTCCAGAGAAGACTCTAATCTACCTTATATGTGCTTCCGGGTTGCACTTGCTTACACCACCGCATTTATATTTGCCCTCTATCGCCCCCACAACAGCGAATTTACTTTCTTTAAGAGTATATCAGAGAAAATTGAGCATATCCTGTCTGCTAATCCCTCGGCTAACATTCACATTTGCGGTGACTTCAATGTCCATAATGTGGAATGGCTGACCCACTCAAATAAGACTGATGATGAGAGGAGGTTCTGTCATGATTTTGCCATTGCCTATGACTTCATTTAGATTGTCCGCGAGTCCACCCGTGTGCCCGATACTACCGGTCAGTATGCAAGCCTTCTAGACCTTTGTCTATCCACTTCCCCCGAGCTATGCTCATGTTCCGTTCTATCTCCTCTGGGATCCTCCGACCACTGCGTCGTATCAGTTAAGATAAAAATGAAATATAATAAATCTACAGACGTACCTCTCCACCGTACTGTATACCGATACTCTATGGCGGACTGGGATAGCTTCCGTATATTCATATCTGATCTACCTCGCCATTCCCTGTTTAAAAAGGATGTGTCCTTTATAGTATCAGACCTGACCGAATGGTTACTTGTAGGCATAGACCAATTCATACCATCCAAAAAATTCCAACAAAAACCTAACAGCCAGCCATGGTTCTCCCCTGAATGTGTTGCTGCCATCGCACACAGAAATCACTTTTTGTGTAGCTACCAACATAATAGATGCACTGAAACTAAAGCTGCTTTCAGGGCCGCCAGCAACCACTGTAAAAGAGTAATAAAAAATGCAAGAGAACTATATGCTCAATCCGTTAAATCTAAAGTAGCTGAGCAGCGGCTTGGTTCCCACCAGTTCTGGCAAATAGCAAATAGGATCCTGAACAGAAACATGCGTTCTATCCCAACCATTATCAATGGACCAAAGGTCATCTCGACAGCATCCGACAAGGCCAAACTATTTGCCAAAAACTTTGCGGCAAATTCTACCCTGTGCGACGAAGGCCATCAACTCCCCATATTCCCTCCTATAACAGACAACACGCTATGCAACATACAAATATCTGTGCGTGAGGTCGCCAAGTTAATCAAGAACCTTGACTCCAGTAAAGCAACTGGTCCTGACGGTATTCCAATTATAGTGTTAAAAAAATTACAACCAGAACTTGCCCCCATACTTACCAAACTGTTTAAGTGTTGCCTTAAGGAGAAGTGCTTTCCAACACCCTGGAAAACCTCATCAGTATGCTCTGTATTTAAGAATTCAGGTGATAAGTCATCCCCCTCTCAGTACAGACCAATAAGTCTCCTGTGTGTCATGAGTAAGTTGCTGGAATCCACAATAAATAGAGAAGTAGTCAACCACCTCAGCAGAAATAACCTTCTTAGCGACACGCAATATGGTTTCTGTTCTGCTAGATCTACAGCAGATGTGCTAACGGTTATATCTCATAGGATTAGCGAATCTCTCGACAAAGGCTTCATTTCTAGGGCAATTGCTCTCGACATATCAAGGGCCTTCGATAAGGTTTGGTATAAAGGCCTACTACACAAGATTTCCAGCTATGGTATAACTGGAAATGTTTTCTCAATCATTAAATCATTTCTCTCTTATAGGCTCATAAAGGAGTGGTTGATGGGCAGAAATCAGAGGCCCACAGTATTAATGCTGGAGTCCCTCAAGCGTCCATACTGGGTCCAACTCTCTTCCTGATCTACATCAATGATCTCCCAAAACACATACTAAAATCTTTCGTTGACATCTATGCTGATGACACGACCATCTGTGGCAACACATCAAAGGCTGTAAATGATGATGTTCTCTCTGATTCTCTCTCCTCTGATCTTGAGCGTGTGGTACAGTGGGGAAAGAGGTGGCTGGTTACCTTTAATGCATCTAAGATAAGCTCCTATCTCTACATCATAAACGCTCTGATCCTCATCTAGCATCAATTGAAATGAATGGCTCTCGTCTAGGGGAGGCCCCATGTTTTGATAAGCTTCTGGGTTTGACCTTTACTCCTGATCTTAAATGGAACACATACATCAAGTGTGTGGCCAAGGTCGCTGAGAAAATGGTGGGATCCTTCTACCGCTCCAGAAGATATCTCACTAATAATGCAATTCTCTATCTATATAAGAGCCAAGTACGTCCAAAGATGGAATACTGCTGCCACATCTGGGCAGGAGCTGCTAAAAAAACAACCTATCCTGCCTTGACAGAGTACAAAATAGACTTTGTAGTTTGGTGGGGGGTGGGGTGCCCTTTTCTCTACCCTGCAACCTCTTTCCCACAGAAGTGACGTAGCAAGCCTGTCTTTGTTCTATTGTTATTTCCATGGCAAGTGCTCGTCTGAGCTCCATTTTCTGGTCCCCCCCTCGCCAATCTTTTTCAAAAAACACCCGACTAGCTAAAACCACCGTCAATAATTTTCCCCACTCCTTATCTGTGCCTAAATCAAAACGTAGATTCCATGAACAAAGCTTCTTTCTTAGAACTGCACACCTGTTGAACTCTGTTCCGCTTGCCTGTTTCCCTCCCGACTTCAACCTGGATGTCTTCAAGTCCAACACAAACAAATTCCTGATGACCCCCCCCCCAAGTAATGACACATTATCAATTCTCCAAATACTATTGCTACACTATCCCATTGATTACTGTACACACAATAACCCTTATCCCCGAGTGGCCATTGGGCCTTGATAAGTGGTGAACTCCATGTAAAAAAAAAAAAGAAAAAAAGTCGGTTTTAAGTCAAGACTAACGGATAAGGCTTGAGAATATATGTTTTGGTTTCAATTTTAGTTGATAGCACCCGAGCTAATTTTTTAAAAAAGTTTTCAAATCACTATTATATACTGAGTACAATATGATAACTGAGAGAGAATTGACAATAATAATAAATACAGAATCTGCATAAATTAAAATATCATATTTAAGCATATTTTATGACTGAGAAATGCCGGGTGACCCCTATTATATATTGGGTGCAATAGACAAATAATCAATAGAGAGTTGGCTCTGTAATACGAAATCTGCATAAATTAAAATATCATATTTAATGGTATTTTACGACCAGGCAACGCTGGAGGGCCATTACAGTATATTGGGTACAATATAATAATAATAGAGAATTGGCTCTATAATAATAAATATGAAATCTGCATAAATTAAAATATCATATTTAAGCATATCTGCTAGTCTATATATAAATGTGACTTTGTCTGTCTTTGTGAGAAACAGTCTCTACCAAACTACTCTGTCAATTTTTAATCTACAGACTTAATATATAGGGTATTTGGACCTGTGGAACAAATTTGATTCAGTTTTTAATCATAAAAATAGCTGTTATGGGGTCAAAAATGAAAAAAATTGGAATTGGGCAGGTGTAAGTCGACTAAACGTGTTTCGACACATGCACAAATATACATTTATAGGTTCAGCAACATTATTTTAAAAAAATTTTATATGCATATGGACATTGTTCAGATGGTAACAAATAGGTTGAAGAGCGATATTTTTTGGTTTGGATTCTAGCTGATGGCACCCAAGTCATTTTTTTTTTTTTTAACTTTTGAAATCACTACTATATATTGGGTACAATATAATAATCAACAGAGAATTTGTCCTAAATATGGAATCTGCATGAATTAAAATACATTCAAGCATATTTTACAACTCGGCAATTAATCAGTTTTGTAGTAGGTATGAAAGGTCAATAACAAAAATATAAGATTTTGCTCCTGAAGAAAGTATTTATTTTTCTTTATAAATTTTACAAGTATTGCCATGATGTTGGCACTATATATACAATAATACCCTTGTATTATGTTTCTAAATTTTTGAGATGAGGACTTATTATTTGGATTTCTTCAAACTACTATTCTCATTTTGAGTGTTATTTTCACGTTTTGGTTGAGCTTCTTGTGTATCTTCTGGAATCTTTTAAAGTTCTTGTAAAACAGGCACAGAGATGCAACATTACAGCGATGGGCAGGAGGTTAAAGCTTGACTGATATTGTGAGATTAGGTTTGAGACTTTTTCTTTTCGACTCTAAGATTGAGAAACTAGTGGTAAATACTCCAGCCCATATGTGGCAACAATACCCCGTGCCTGGGCAAATAGTGGCTTTGTAAAGATGTAGGATGCTCTCTCTGGTGAGAGTAATTTTCTGGCAAGATAGAGTGAGCCCACTTTCTTTGCAGCAGCCTTAGCAATATCCTCAGTATATTTGTTCCAATTCATGTTGCCTGTGAATGTTAGGCTGAGGAGTTTGGAAAAAAATATTTAAAACTTGTAATTTGCATCTCTGCCAACTTTTTCTTCATTATTGTTATCATATTTTGGTATTTAAGATATTGTGGGTGTCCCCAGATCCCAAGGTGGGCAATATCAGATAACCTCTCTCACCTGCTCCCCATGCGGTCCAGTCCATAGGGTTGCTACTGTTCTTTTACAAGTAGTCAAGTCACTTTACACTTACTCATGCTAGATTTTCAGTAGTATCCACACATCTTTGTGCCTTCGATATCCATGTATGTGGTTGAGTTGATTAAGTAGGTGCCAAACTAAAAGCATCCCAAATCCCATCAATACTAACTTTTTGATAGAGCATGTCTGAAAAGATTCTCTCCTTTATTTGTATTTCAACCTGATCATGGCACAGTTATTATACTGAAGCCGTTGCAAGTTGGAAGCGTTAATGGCCATGTCAGTGAAAAGTCTTATAATAATTGGCATAAAATTTAAATCAACTTTAACAATGTGAAGGCAACAAAGGTTGCATCCCCATCATCACTATCATACTATTAATTTAAAGCTTCAACTTAGTTAATTGCGAAATCTTAATGGTCAGTATTCGCAGTAAAATGGATTTCGAAACTTATTTTGTATTAACATCATTATACGATAAAAACTATATTTATCAAACAGAAATTCTGCATGGTTCAAAGTGTATTATTTTAATAGGTTTTATAAAATCATATGAAACATAGCACCATCACTAAGACTAATGCATCCTATACTAGGCAAAATCAATTTTAGTAACACTGAAAGCAGTAGATGAATGTTTGTGTCTGGAGGAAAATTGCAAAATAACACAACTCTGAACTTGGAGAAGAATATCAATTGGACAACAATAGGAAAATGAATATTGCCTTAATATCCAATCAATCCTTCAATGTCACACACAGATTCAAATATTAAATTTATTTCATAATGCTTAAAGCATTGGGGGAGTTATATATTTATTTGCTTTGTGATAGCCTGTTAATATTTCCCTAAATTTATTTAATTTTGGACCAACCAGAAAACATGTAGGAAACAGTTTAATAAGAGTCAGAAATACAGTCATATTTTTCATGGAGTGTCTTTGGTACTATAAAAGCAAAAATTCAAAGATCATTTCCGATTTTAATTTGCACTCTTCAGTCATATGGTAAGCTGATATCACAGTATATTTGCATCGCAAATGCTATTACAAATGGGTGGAAATTATCAATAGCGTTTGGAATTAATTTAATAATCTCAAATTAGACTTTAATTCCCAAATAATAATCCCAATTTGACATTAATTGCGTATATAATCCTCTCAACCTTGCAAAATTATGTGTTTGGGGAAAGACGGAGGGACATTTTTTCTAGGATAAGAAATTTCAATCTTTATTTCAATAAAGTATTTTAAAATATTAGACTTTGCATTTTTTAATTGACTTTATTTTATGTTTTTTTAATGGAGGGGGGGGGCATCATTACTATTATTATATATACTAAAGAGTTGCTATGTTTTGTTTTTGTTTTTTTTAAGAATTTTAAATGTTCTTACTAAATTCTTTTTGTGGGACTTTATTCTTAAAAATGCTTTTTTTATTTTTAATACTGAGTCCACCACTTCTCAATTGGATTGATTAACAGTTCTATAAGAGGATTGGAAATGACAGAATTTGATTATATAAGAGGACAGCTCAACAAGTAATTGTTAAAAAAGGAACATTTTTATTGTCTGAGAAATTTTATTCATGGACTATCACTACAAAATAATACATTCAATCATCAATTAAACCCAAATAATAGACACTGGGAAAATACTGTTATTAGCGAAGAAAAAAACAAAGAAACGTTTTTTTTTTTTTTTTTCAACTGTTGAACTGCGTTTTTGTTTTTTTCAACTGTTGAACAGTGTTTTGTTCAGTGTGTCTATTATTTGGATTTAACTGACAATTGGGCATTCTCGTATATTGCCATTGTTTTCAAATTGACTCGTTTAGTTCAGAGAATTTGCTTGTATCTTAGGACAAGAGGTGGAGGGAGGATGATTTAATTGTTAAAGTCTTTTTTTCTTTTTTTTCTTTCCTTAGATAAGAATGTATCTTGTAAAAATATTGTTTTGTTTTTTTTCAATTTTTTTTTTTTTTTTTTTTTTTTTTTTTAAGTAGTGGGGAAGTCATTGTAACTTTGAAATAAAAAAAAAAAATCAGCGACAATTACATTCCCAAATCTGAAAAATAGCAACACATATTTATTTAGTCAAAATGATCAATTGCAGTTATGTCTCTCCAACATTAAAACGTATAAAACTATAAATCTTTAAACTCAATAATTTTTATTTTTACTTGTAATTATTTTGCTACTAAATTATTCTTCATGATTTTTGCAATTCATACTAATTTTGACATGACATGTAAGTACCTCACAAGGTTTTCACCTGAAATATGTTAGTTTAAAAGGCCACTAATCTACACAAGCACTAAAAACATCTGTAGAAATTGATTTTGGTTTTGTTAGTCTCTTTTCAATGGTATTATGCATTGGTGTAGATTTCAAATTATTTTTAATCTTAGATATGTCCACATGGAAGATATTTGATATGTTGAGTACTGATACCGCAAACTACTGTTCTAACTTGCATCAATTTTTTAGCAATTTATTTAAAAGTCTAATAATAAGCATGGCAAATCCTCATTTTAAAATTTTTTATTTAATTTTTTTTGTATAAATGTATTATAACCCTAACACCCTCTCTTGTCAGAGGGCCGCATCCGTCGCTATCCTGGTTCACTGGAGCATACTTGTGATGTACTTCTGGCCGTGTTCGTCGCTCCCAGTTCACAGGACCATAAATGCAACCCAGCAGGGCTATATTCTTACTTGTCTAGTGGTGGACCCCTAAAGGGTGACCAGACTCTCACTGGTCACTGGAAAATATCTTTCTGCTGCTCAGTGCACGCGAAATGTGCATGACCCTAGGTCCGTGTGGCAACATTGTCGATTTCGGTCGTCACTCTGGCTTCATGCTGGATCCAGTCTATCTCTTTCATCATCTGGTGTCAGGGCATACCTGAAATAAACTGCATCTTCATTAAGGCTGGCAATCGAGAAAGAAAGTAAAAACCAACAAAATAATTATTCAGAAATCGTTCTACACTTGTTTAAAAGTCAAGTTTCTTAATCCGAGCTTCATGATGCAGGTTGTATAACTTAGTTTCTCTAATTAATTTCCCAGCTAAGAACAAAAGCCTTTCAACTTAGCTCCTATGAGGGTTTCGCACCCCCCAGCCCCAGGCGGGGTGAGAGCGATGTGGACGCCTCGATGCCAGCCAGTCAAAAAGGACCCTAACTCTAAAAAGCCAATCATTTTTATAAAACTGGCCTCTTCTCCCCTTTCTCATATTGAAGATTACTTTTCCTTTTTTTTTTTTTTTTCTCTGAACCTCTTTTTTTTTCTCTGTCTCATTATCTTATTCTTTTTCTTCTCTCGTGAACTCCTTTCTCTATCCCTTATTTTATTCTTTTCATTTTCTATTTTCTTGTGACCCTCTTCTTCCTCTTTCATGACCATATCTCTCCCTAGGTTCAATTTATTTATTTATCTGTCCAACTAACTTATCACTGGCTTGGTGATCTGGTAGTTAAATACAACAGGTGGATCGAAATGACAACATCTCCCAGACACCAAATCAGACCTTTTGAACCCAAGTCATTGTACCTGTCTCACTCAATTAGTAGTTAAATTCCACGAATCCTGTTATCAGATTTCATATTTGCTTTTCATTGAAAAAGATACTATTTCTTCTCTGGTGGACAGAAATCTCATAAACATCTGTTTTTCCTTGACCAAGTGTCAGCATGCCCCCCTCCTGACCATACCTCATCCTCTCCCATTTTCATCTAGCTGTATAGGATATCTGGCACTGCCTGGGATCCTGTTACAGTATTTATCTTTGTAACTTTGTTTATATTAAGATCAAAATATACTATCTGTTCTGATATTACACTTGATCTTTTCTGTTCGCTATCAGTTAAAGGGAAATCCTTCTAGACAGACAATTCTAATTTTCATCGAAATTCAATGTCCCTTCCTCTTTATTTATTTTAGATTTATTTTTACTTTTTGAAAGCTGCATTTTCTCCACTTAACCAAACTGACAATGTGTCTAACTCTGCCCTCGTGAGGAGGCAAGTAAATAAGGACTCCTTAGTAAAATGATGACTGTATTTCACCTGATCCAATAAAATGAACAGATTCTTTGCACATTACCACAGAACTGCTTCATTACAAACTACAACAGTCATTTTCAAATCCAGTGTCAACAGGTACTTGTCGCGAAATGTCCCATTACTAATAAAACTTATTTTATTGCATTAATTTTAGCAAAAACTCATTCCATGTTCATTAACCTTTATCTTTGAGTAGCTTCTAACTTTAATAAGTAGTAACACAAAAACGCTATAATGTCTGAGATTTTAAAATTAATTTATCAATTACTACATTAGTCTGCATAACTGGATAAAATTTGGGTTAAACATACCTCAAAATGTAAAAGTTGTTTATTAAAAAAAATAACAATTGTCATTATTTTGTCGGTTCTTGAAAATGTTAAAAAATCTTTTGTATGTTAATATTTCTGGGTTTTGGTGTCGCAATTCACCATTCCATATACCAAATTTTCTCCATAGAACCATATTTGATATTTTTAAAGAACTGTTTAAAATCATGAATTATATTTGTCATTCATTCAGAAAGAGTTCCAATAGACTTTGCTATCTAGAACGGCTTATTATGTTGTTTCTTTGGATTCTTCATGATCAGATTTTTTTTTTTTTTTTTTTTTTTTTTTTCACCTGAAATATTATGTGCATATTTCTGTGATAAAACCACATGGTCCCCCGCTGAACAGTTAATGCCAATCCCAGCATTGTTTCTGTGGACTTCTTTTTTGTCTCCTCCTATAACCATGTCATCTCTCACATTGGCGGCAAATAAAAAAAAAAATACAAACCCAGACACATTCTGCAAATATAAGTTACATTCTGGGTGTGTGCATGACATCATTGACCCTCTGAACACGCTGATCCATATTTAGATCTTCTGACAAAGCGGTGTTCATCACTTACTATCCATTCCTTTGGATCTGCTTCACAACTGGCGTTCAACTGTGTCCAATGTCAGAAATTGCACAAGATAAATCCCCATAATATGTTCTTCAATTTTTTGAGATGAGGATTGATAATTTGTATTATTTGGACAATTGTTCTCATCTTCAGTGTTATATCTCAATGTTTCGGTCAATCTGACCTTCTTCGGGTCCATCTTGTCGATCTTAGAAATCTTTGTGTCAAACTTGGGAATCCGCATGAAATTTAATGAAACCCTTTATTTAATTCATAAGGGTAATATGCTTTCGTTCTGTCAGCCATAACTGGGTAGAAGTCTTAAGTAATTCTTAATTGTATTTTTAGTATCACCCGCATTGAGGATATAACTTACAACTGAATTTTACTAATTATATTATTCATTACGCTATGGGTCCCTGTGGACAAAAAGCTTGAAGGTGACATTGACTAAAACATACAAATAACACTAAGATGAGAACAGTAGTTTGAAGTATCCAAATGATACGAATAATCAATCCTCGTTTCAAAAATTCATAAACATAATATCAAGTTGTATATTTACTCTGCATTTTCTTACATAAAAATGTACACATTTGTATTAAATAAAAATTTGAAGTAAAAAAATATCTTGTTCTTTATTTAGAAAAACCAAAGAAAAAAAGAAACATAAGGAGTTGGAAAAAGTAGAAAATGAAAATATTGAAGAAGGTAGTTTTCACTTCATTTAAATTTAATAGAAGTCAATAGAGAAAGGGTAGAGGTGAGTTCAAGTGTTTATAGGTATGTACAAACAAGGCTAAACAACATTGCTAGCCTATTGAAGGTCCTATGAAAATTAAACCATACAGTATTACCAGACAAATATGTAACATAATTGAATTCTTTTTAGACAAAAGAAAATCCAGTTTGCCTTCGATGGTCGTCAATCAAAACAACATGACATTAATGTGAGTGTGGCCCAGGGGTCTATTGATAGACCTTTATTGTTGCTGATATTCATAAATGACATCCCTGATAAAATTGTGCCCGAGATGGGTATATTTGATGACACCACACTCTGTACAAAACAAGTGAGAAAAAAAACAAAAACCAATGTGCACATATCCAGAGCAATGTCTGAAACCATCAACATCCGAGCCATCAACTGCATTCAACTGTGTCAAACTTGTCGTCAACCTACACTGTCTTGAACTGCTACACCCAACTATTCCTAACTGCCATAAAACTGCTGCAAAACCCAGTCACTCCTAAAATTAACTCTAAAATATATTGACCGATCCCTTGTGTCTATCCCTACCATATCTTGACCAATTGCTCCAGTTCAGCTTTCTTTCATGAATAACTTCCTAGTTATTGTCTTTCCACCAACCCCATTTCCGATACCTTTGTTTTCTCCAACAAACTTATTTTCACTCATCATACTTCTTTTTCTTTACCACTTACCAGCAATTGAGGGGGGAGGGCAACAGTATCACATGAGAAAAAAATTATATAAAAGCTAAATGTATTACTGAAACAATTTATCCCCCCCCCCCCGACAAAAGAGGGATTGGACCTAGTAATTCACTCCCATTCGTCCGCTTGCACCTTTCTCAATAATCACACCTTGAATTTTATTGAAATTTTGCACAAATATTAGTCATGGTGAAAGTAAATTTTTGCCTGAACAGATTTTCTGGGATAACTCTAGTTGGCCTAGTTGGCATGCAGGTAAAATTGTCCCAAAATCGTTCATTGGTTCACATTTTTCTCAGTAACCACACCTTGGATTTTTAAAGTTTTGCACAAACAGTAGCTATGGTGAAAGTAAATTTTTCACTCGTGGCAGGGGATCCCATATGCTCAGCTTGTTTCACTTTAATTTAAAAAATTCATAAACAGTGACATTGGTATGTAGTACTCCATATTCTAGGTAGAACATGTGTGATTACATGAAGCATATCACGAGTAAAATAACTTCTTTGTCTTTTGTTATGTATACTAGACAATGTAATGTCTGGGTGCCATTAAAGTAATAATAAATTGTCATGTTTGGAAAGTGGTATATGTCATGTAATCCAAGGTGCTCAATATTCTGAACAGAGCATATATATTTAAAGTGCATGTTGACCAAGAAAATAACATCACTATGTTTTAGTATACTATTCTATAAAACAATGTCTATTGGGCATGGTTGGGAGTCAGAAGGTCATATATACTATTAATAATCAAGACAAATAGAGTGGTATAATTAACAAAATATATACTAACAAAAATATCTTACAGAATTACATGAAATGATTCTGGAGCCATAACTGCCACAAATCGCTGTTATGAAATTTATATGTAACTATTGTCTCTGGATAAGTTCATTTATTCTTAAAATGAATATAAGCTTAATTCTTACAAACTCTCATTTAGCGTAATAGATTGAAATATGTATATTAAAAATTTTATTGTATTTTGTTTAATGGCTGTATTTTCGATGCTTGATGTTTGATTTTAAAGAATTTCCTGAATTATCTTCTTTCCCCCCCCCCCAGTAAAATCAAAGAAAAAGAAGAAAAATAAAGACACAAAAGAGGAAATTTCAGACACAGAAAATCACAAAAATGAAGAAGGTGGGCTACTTTTCTTTTTTTTTTTTTTTTTTTTTTTTTAAGTACTAATTCTCTAGAAAAAATGAAAAAAAATCACCTTATTTAAATGGGCTGATTTTTGGCTTTTATAGGCATTAACTGTTAATCTCAATATATTTCGATTAACAAACAATATTATCATATGAAGGAAACAAAAACAGCTGAATTATATAATCTTATGATATATATAATTGGCTTCAGACATATTGTTTGGTGTCAACGAGGTGAATTCTTCAGAGAAGCCAGAAATTCTGGGATGGAATAATTGGTGTGATAGTCAAATCAAAATGTGGATTAGAATGGTGAAAAAAAGGATACAGAATTCATTGTTAAGCCACATATCTATGGTGTTTGCATCAAGTAATTAATTTTTTTTTTTTTAATTCTTTTTACTATTAACAAAGATAAAAAATCAGATGGCTGACATGTTTACAAATGTACCAAAGTACATTTTTGGTTATATTTAATTCCATAATGAAATTATGTTTTAACATAGGATTTTAGAAGAAATGTTTAAGAATCTGTCTAAGAAGTTGTCATGCATGAAATAACATTTACACTGATTTGTCATGCTTTAGTGTTACATATTCTCTTTCACTAACAGTCACTTTCCTACCAGATTGTGAGGACCAGCAAGCCTCACTTCATGACCTATTCTTAACTATACTACCTGAAGCTTGTATGGCAGATGCCTGTAGCACATTCAGAAATGCTGATCACCTTGTAAAAATGGTTGATATAACCCTAAATTGATCCAAAACCGAAGTACTGTTATTTAAAACAAGATACTACCAATGGACTGATTGGAAATCTATTAGAGATCACATCAGAGATGTCCCATAGAATAAAATCTTTCCTGAACAGTGTGCAAATGAAATAACTGAATAACTAAAAGTAAACAAAGAAGCATATACCCCCATGCAGAAATTCTATAGCAAACCCACTGGTTCACTTCGATTTGTTAGTTGATATTGCACATAGACACCAAGCATTCACCTCCATAAGTCAGTTACAGATAGGAAAAAATTCATACCCCCAAGAAACTATTGTGGAAGTGTAATAGCTGCAACTAAAAGTAGATATACTGAGATGATCTGAAGACGCATTGATTTACAGCAATTAAGAACTCATAATTTCTGGAAAATCTATAATAGTGTGATGAATAATGGGCAGTCAACAATTCCCCTGCTAACCAACCAGCATGATGTTACTTGCATAGCAACGGATAAGGCTGAACTGCTTGCCTCTCTGATTTGCTTTAAACTCCACCTTTGACTCTATAAACTACTCTCTCCTGAATTTTCCACTATGGACAAAAACCACACTTGATGATTTGATTATCGCCTCTTCCATGTTTTGGATAAAAAAAACATTAACAACTCTTAAGCATATAAGCGTGATCTTATCTCTGCAGAGCTGGTTCCAGTTCTCTCCATACTCCACTCCAAATGCCTTAATAAATATTGCTTCCCTGATAGCTGGAAAATTACATCTGTAGCATCAATGTTTAAGAATTCTGGTGAAAGAAATGACCTGCAAAACTATTGCTCCATCAGCCCCCACCCCCACCTCGTGCGCTTGGGTAAATTCATCTAATCATCAATCAATCTAGCAATTGTCTACCACCTATTAAATGCTAAAATTTTTTCTAGTCAACATTTTCTACTGCAGATATCTTAACAGTTATCACTGGAAGTACGCACTGGATGAGAGAAGTGAAACTAGTGCGCGATATATCCAAAGCCTTTGAAAAATTCCTGCATGAATGTCTTTAAGAAAATTAATTTGTACACTATTACTGGACGAGTATTTAATATAATCAGATCCTTCATATTTAAAAGATCCAGATCACCCTAAATAGACAGACATCTAAAAACATCATATTAATGTGGATGTGCTTCAATGGTTGATCTTTGATCTTTCTGACTTTCATAAACTATATTATGAAACGTCACTAAAACAGTATTTTTTCAAGGAAAGACACATAAAAATCACTAAAACCATAACAAACCATACATCAAATAGAAGGATATGGATTTATCTTTATCAATATTATTTGTGCATTTTGTTTTTATACCTTTTTATCAATACTATAAAAAATAATGAATATTGTAAAACCATTTTTTAAAAATAATTAAGTGCATAAAAAAGTAGTTGTGTATTTAACTAAATTCTAAAACACAGTGCTGGGTAGTTAGTCAAATTTGGCTTTAAAAAATATCGAAGAAATACTGTTTTTAAATTTGGTTGGTCAAATAATTTGGTTGTAGTTGGTTATCAAATTTTCACTGCTGTGGTTCAGTAAACTTGAAAACTTTCAAACATTTAAATAGATTTCAATTTTTTTGCTGTAATTATCATAAATATATGTTGAGAAAGTTTTTTGGAAATCCGTAACTAAGCACACCAACAAAATTTTACTGGAGAAAAATAAAATCATTTTTTTATTCTCATTAATTTAACTTTTGGTAAACACAACGTTCATGAACGAAAAAATTGAAAATTTGAAAATCAAACATTTTCTTAAATGTTTAGTTACAAATAGTCTTTTATCAGAATATTTATGTAAAATGTAGAATTAAAATTAAACCGTATAAACACAATATTACAGCTAGGACAGTAATGCTTGATATATCCAAAATCTTTGACAAGGTTCTGGCATGATGGTCTTCTTTTAAGATTAATTTGTACTATATTATTGAACAAATATTTGATCTAATTAGATCTTTCGTAAACAATAGAAAGATCCAAGTCCTTAATGAGAATATATCTAAACAACATGGTATTAATTCAGTTGTGCTCATGGCTCAATTCTTGGACCTTTATTGTTCCTGAGATGAGTACATATGCTGATCACAAAATGTTATACTCTCAACACATGCACAAATGTACAGAAAGAAATATGCAAAGCAATGACTAAAAACTTAGGAAATTACCTCAAGTCTATAATAGAATGGGTCCAATAATGGATGGTTACATGTAATGCTACTAAGATAAATCTTTTCTTTAAAAATTATAAGAAATCTTTCCAACCATCAATTATATGGGTTTTCAATCTCCAGGCATGTTGAAAGGAAAGGTTGGGGTTCTGTGAAGAGAGATCTGGTGTCTGCTAGATGAAGATGGAGTAAAGCAAAGTATCTTCTGGGATGGGTGTATTTGCTGATGACACCACACACTATTTCCGGCATAAGGGAAAAATTGAATGTCCACATGAGCAAGTCAATGGTTGAATCATTGGAAAATTATTTCCATTCTGTAGTAGAATGAGGCCAAAAATTGATAGTTATATTTAATGCTATCAAGAAAAAACTCATTCTGTTAACAACTATAAGAAACGTATCCAACCACTGATTGTCATAGCCGATAGGACTCTCCATTGCATTCAAATAAAAATGAATTTGAACAAGTACATAGAAGATATGCCAAGTCTACTGCAAAATATGTAGGCTCCCTATACCAAGGTAGAAAAACTTCTCACACTTGCCAGTACCCAATATCTTTACAAATACACTATTCGCTGATGCATTATTGTTGCCACATCTGGGCTAGTGCCCCCATCACTAGTACCACTACCACCCCTTAGTCTAAAAAAGAGCCTCTAATCTAATAGGTGTCATACCATCTAACAAGCTCCAATTCCTGTCCCATCACTGCAAATTGCATCCCTATGCTTATTTTATGGGTACTACAAAGGAATGTGTTACAATGAACTTGCTGTACTTGTGACCCCTGCCCAATTGACCACCCATCAGATAACAAACTTCACGTATATAAATGACCAAGCCAGTGTACAATGTGACATCACAGAAGAGAGAAACAAAAGAAAAATTGGGGAGAAAAAGGCACCACTTGATGAGAGTATCAAGAATGCATGCTGACGTGAGATGGACGTGTGTCCACATGGATGGTGGCATGAGAGACTTTTAAAATATGTTTTACACAACAGAGTTTAGTTAACTACGTGGCAAACTAAGAAAATAAGATGCAATGTGTTGGTGGAAAGTACCGTTAATAAATGCCTTTTGTTTCAACTAAAAGGGAGTGAGTTGGGTTCTTTCCATTTTTTTTTTTTTTTTTTTTTTTTTTTTTTTTTTTGTTCTTTTACTGTTCCTTTCTCTGCATACAATGTGTGGGCCTGTGTTAACATCTAATGACAGTGTTACACTGGGAAGCATCTCCAATAGTTTTTCTAAAACTGCTTTCCTTGGAAATTCCCTCCCTGCTCCTTGTTTCTCATATGTAGAAATTTTAATGTAATGTAAACGAACATCATGCTGCACAACTCCCTGCTTAGGATGTCCTTATAAATCAAATCCGACCCCTAATTTTCAATAGCCCCTTACATCTTAGTGTAACGTTTTCAATAGCAAAATAAAATATATTTGTACATTAATCTTGGGTGTTTATATGTGCTGGTCTTTTACACGCTTTCCACTTTTCATTAGTGGCCATTGATCATCCCCACCTGTTTGACTAAGACAAATAAAACTCTTCTCATGCAAGAAAGATGCAAGGAGATGTTCGCTGAGTTTTCATCAAGGTTTTTATTTGGAGAGAATTTATTTGATGACTAATATGAGCTTATCTAATTGTTTACTTAAGTTTATTTTCTACCTTTTTGGAGTGAGTGACATAAACAGATGTCGCAGTAACATTCTGCTTAGATTATTTTATATCATTGGCGGTGTTTTATTCGTACAGCTTCCACAGAGAGAACCTTAGTTTTCTCTCCGCTCAAAAACGTGACGTTATTCATCATTATATATGTTTGACCTCTGCCCACTGCTTCAACTTTATGCCATCCGTCTCTAGAAACGATTCTGTTTGCAGATTAAGGTTATCCTGACATGCACTTAATGTGACCCTTGCCAAAGTTCACACTAGTTAACTTAATCACTATTGACATAAGGTCCCTAGTATGTGACATCAGTGGCCACATAAAAAATAAGTTTTGAAATAGTATTTTTAGATGCCTTCATGCATCTTCGACTCAAGTTTGAAATAATGTATTGTTGTTATTCGTGATTAGCAAGGTGGCTTTACAATGTCCGGTATAATGATAAATAATTTATTTTTATTACTAACAATTGATCTCATACTGATGTCATGGGGACGGGTAAATCTTACTGTAAAAATAAAAGCAGTTTTCCTCTGCAAAGCAACCAAACCAAGGAACCAATATTTGAAGATATAAAGAATTTGAAACCTTTTTCCAAAATTACTGGATTCAACATTAAATAGCACAAAAAAAATAATATACCAACCAAACTAAACACTATGAATAAATATTTGAAGATATAAAGAACTTGAAACATAACAACTTTTTTACTGAAATTGGCATTAAATAACCCAAAAGGTTGATATGCCATAAAACAAAAACATTAAATTTTCATGCATGATTATTCTTTCCTTTCTTTATTATCATTAGTTATTAAAATTAAGCCTCTCTTTCTTTGCTCCTAAAAATAAATTAGCATATGTGATTGTTGAAGTGAGTCAAACACAGGGATGTCCACTATTATTATATAGATTACTAACATATTATTCGTAATTACTATTGGTTGATGAATAAAATCCTTTCTTACTCTTTCTTTTTTCTTTTTTTTTTTTTGGGATAATAGAAAAATCAATAAAGAAAAAGAAAAGGAAACATTTGGAAGAAGAAAATGCAGAAAATGACAAAACAGAACAAGATGAGTTTTATTCGATGCAATAACTACTCGTATGCAGGGGGGGGGGGATAACGATTTGCCAGTATTCATGCTCATATTTATCTAGATGTATTACTATAATATTGATATAAAATCCAAACCTTATGTCAGTAATTTCATTTTTTATATATTAAACTGTCTCAGCGATATACGTGTTTTTGTGAAAATGTGTGTCAACCTTCTGGAACAAAGCCACTGACACATATGCAAATGATGACTAAGCCGTGGTACAAGCATGATGTCACATCAGGATCAAAGGAAGAGGAAGGAAAGAAAAGCTGAAAGGAGAAAAAACATGTGTTGACACTGCAGAGGTTGTTTCTTTTTGGGGTCTTTTAACCATGTGACGGACAACAGGAACTTTTAAACATGTAGGACTCATTTATCCTCCAAACTTTTAACAAGATTTTCAGGCGACCATATATGGTGGAACAAATTACAGACACAACAGTTGGTTATAGCTACAGACTAAGAAACTGTTTAATTAACCTAGAGTGGAAAAGTTAGAATGTAACCATATTGTCGCGAGCTTGGGAAATATGTGTCAGGCAGTTTTGTTTGGAAATGACCAGTAATAAATGCCTTTTCTTTCAATTGAAAAAAAAAACTCATGTCAAATTTCTTTCCTTTTTTTTTCTTTACAGGCTTTCATGCATATCATTACTAAAATGTAATGACGTTACACTTTGTCAGTTAGCATAAACTCGACAATCAAGACTGATGCATGGTTTATTTTATACACAGATTTATTAGTGTGACATGGAATTGAGACCTTCTGCCATAAGTCTGGCCTTCTCACAGCCACTCTCTCCATCCAGCACCTGACAACAATGTACAACTCAATATAGCCATCTAAATTGAGTATTAGTTCTTTTTCAAAAATATGAAGTGGCATGACATTGTCTTTGATGGAAACATACCCAAAGAACCTGGGTTTGAGGAAACTTAATCTTCATGACACATAGACATGGGTTTATTATCATCGACAAAGGTAAAATTGAAAAGGAATGAAAATGTTTCAAAAACATGTAAATACAAAATGAAGACAAGATAATGACAATGAATTTACTAAAAACTAAAAAGAGCTGTAAACTAAATGATATATAGAAAGGAATATATTTTGAACTAAAAAAAAAACTAATGCTAAAAAAGAGAAAATACAAATTAAGCTATTTAATAGTTTTATCAAAACATTTGTTGATTGAATATATTTCTCCTTCCGTGGAATTTCCACAGGTGCTGCTAGTTATTGATTATTGTTTAAAAAAAACTGGTAATTTTTATGAAAATCTTTATATTTTTCTTGCTTTTTTCAGAAACTTCAAAAACAAAAAAGAAAGACAAACATTTGAAAGAAAATGCAGAAAGTGCAAAAACTGAGGGAGGTAAGTTTTCACTTCATACAACTGTTATGGAAAAATTAAAAGGTGCGGCTTTTTACTGAAAAACAGTTCACCGGGTTTACTGATGTTATATACCATCTTGATTCTTCAGGTTAATGTAAGGATGTTAGACAATCCAACAACTGGCCAATCATTAGTTTTTTTTTTTTTTTTTTTTTTTTTTTTTTTTTTGTGAACGAAATTCATCCAGTGGTGATTCTTTGTTGGGGAAAGGGGCTCTTGCCAGATTGTGAGTTCACAATTAACACAACTTATTTGTATCCAAACTATGTTTATTATCTATCTTTGATAAATGCTCCAGGCAGAGAGAAAGATGATTTTTTTTAATTTTATTAGATGAATGTATAAACGATAAAAGTTGATAAAATTACAAGCATTTTTTATAACACTAAGCTGGGTGCAATGTTAATTTTCTAAGGATTTATGAAGACATTGATTTCGTTTAATTTACAATTTAGAAAAAACCTTAAATCTAATTTCAACACTTTTTAATGAAATTTGTTTTACTTATTTTGTTTATAACAAACTTTTCTGCCATTTTCTTTTTTTTTTTTTTTTTAGAAATAGTCAATTTTTTCCTAGGAATTTAAATTTTAAAAAATTTCATTTCTTTTTTAGAGCCCAAGAAAAAGAAACGTAAGCACAAAGAAGAAAAGGCAGAGATTGCTGTTGTTAATGATAATCCTTGGGAAGAAGGTATGTTTTATCTGCAATTATTTTATCTCGAGGCATAAATAATTCAAAATGTGTTTCTTTACCTCCATGTCAGATTATATAATTGAAAGCCTTATTTTCAATTGGCAGGTATTTTGTTTGGGTTTTAATTCAGTGGTAGTAATTTTATTATTTTTTTCAGAAAATAATGACCGATTTTAAAAACTGGCATTTCACCATTTAAGCTCATCTTTTTCAACTGACTTGTTTGCGCCAGAAAGTCGGACACCATTACAATACTGACATCAAGTGACTAAATAAAACTACTTAATCAATTTACATGAGTTTTGGTGTATAATATTTTCTTTGTGTCATTGTATGTAAATCATACACAGATTTTTTTTTTTTTTTCTTAATATAGGAGGAAATTCTAAATAAGTACCAACATTTCATTCATTCTGATCTAGATTTTGTATAACAATTTTTTTTCAAAATGGCTGACATCTAGCTTCATCTTCAAGGCTAAGACTATAGAATTTCTGAAACCATGTTAATACTGTTAGATTACCTGTGAACTCCCATATGCTAATAGTACTTTTTATTATAGAAATCACTCTAGACAAGACACTTGATGTAAAGAACTAAAAAAAAAAAAATATTGCGTCAGGGTCAAAAACTAGTCAATGATAAATATGAGGGGTGTGCAATAAGTAATGCCCCTGACCCACTTCCCATAGCAGTAGAGCAACGAAACTTGGCAGTTATTAGTCTTTCTCTACATAGGAACCACCCAGAGTTATGCATTTCTCCCATCATTTGATGCAGCTCTGGAGACCGTTTTTGTAGAACACCCCAGGTTGGTCCTCCAACCACGATGTGACTTCAGAAATCAAGGCTGCATCATCTGGAAAACGCTTTACTTTCAAAAACAACTTCATGGCTGGAAAGAGGTGAAAGTCAGAGGGTGCAAGGTCAGGAGAGTAGGAAGGATGGGAGAGGATTTCATAACTACACGCCCGTGTTTCTGATCTGGCAACATGCGAGCGAGCGTTGTCCTGCAGGAGGAGGGTACTTTTGCTGATCTTGCCCCGCCTCTTGATTTTAATAGCTTCCCTTAATTTCCTCAAAAGTGAAGCATAATAGGCTCCTGTAATTGTGGTACCCTTTGCCAGGAAATCTGTCATCACTACTCCATCCTGGTCCCAGAAGACTGTGAGCATGACCTTTCCAGCAAAGGGCTGCACCCCTGCCTTTTTTGGAGGTGGTGAGTCCAAGTGCTTCCTCTACATTGACTGGGCTTTGGTCTCTGGATCATAGTGATGGACCCAGGTTTCATCCTGTGTAATCAGTCTTTTGAAAAACTTTGACTCATCTTCTTGGCACATCTCCAAATTCATCCTCGAGCACTCGACATGTTCTCGCTTCTTGAATGGTGTGAGCAACCTGGGAATCCATCTGGCTGACACCTTATGAATATGCAAATGATCACGAATGATAGTTTCCACAGACCCTGTACTAATCTTGACATCTTGGGCTATTTGGTGAATAGTTATGCGCCGATCTTCCAAAATGGCAGCCTCAACTTGACGGACAGATGCCTCATCAATGGCAGAAGGTGGGGGGGCCAGGTCTGGGAGCTGTTTCCACAGACTTCGAGCCATGTTTGAATTCACAATGCTAGCGTTTTACAAGGTCATATGATGGGGCATTATCACCATAAGTTTCTTTCATTTCATCCAAAGTCTCCTGTGGTGTGCGTCCTTTCAAATACAAAAACCGGATCACTGCTCGACATTCAACAGGCTCCATTTCACACCTGACTCAGTTCAAACACCTGTAAAACAGAAACCACAATTAGTTCAGAGCTGTAATTTGCCACATAACCCGTAGAGATATAAATCATTGCACATGCAAAATTTCAGCTAGATCAGACAACTGGAAATGGGTCAGGGCCATTACTTATTGCACGCCCCTCGTATTAGATGGATAAACTCCAATCTAGAAACAATTCTTTCCCCTTTGTCAGAAACATCATTCATGGAATGTGAGGACTAAAGGACAAAATAAACAAAGCGAGAGTTAGAGGATGCCAAAAGTAAATCGAAGGTCTACTTGCTACTTCCTTAAAAATTTGTTCTGTTATGAAACCACCCTCCTAGGCATTACCACCTCTTTGGTGAGAAAGAAAGGGTTAGTATATAATCATTTGTCATGATATTATCCTCCCAAGCTAGCAAAAATGTTTCTTTTGGTTGTATATATTTACTAGTTTATGTTGTACTTCTTGTTTTCATTCACGTACACCTCCTGGGGAAGGGGAGAGAAGGAGATGGACTATTATAGCCATGTATATAGTTTGGAAATATATTACAAAAGTTACTTGGTTATACTTATATATCTTTATACTAAAGTTATAATTCCTATCTGTCTGTTTGCAAACTCTGTGATAACCATATTTGTAAACTAGATGTATCAAAATGCTTGGATAAATATATTTCATTTTGATGAAAGGGGTTGCAAAATTATCATGGGGTCTGTGAAATCTAAACAAATGAAATGCAGTATTTTACTTCATTTTATTTATCACTTAAAAATTAGAACACTTATCACTTGAGCCTGCAACTACTGCTAATACTAAAGGGTGTTTTATTTAGAAGCAAACTTTAAATTGACAACTCTATTTTCTTTAATTTCAGATTTGGTTATTTTTAGTTTGGCCTGGTTTGGCAATTCGTCATGAAGAGACTAACATCAGAGCAGCGTTTGCAAATTGTTCAATTTTATTTTATTTACATTTGACGGAAGGATTTCATGAAATGGGCTTGTCAACTGACCACCTCATTCATGTGATTTAATCCAATTAGATTATTTTCTTACTGAAAGTCCCATATATATGCCAATAAACCAGACATAATAGACCTCTTGGAAGACAACATTCGACATGTTATCAAAATACAACTTAATTTAATGTAAAGAGTTTGTGAAAATTGGGCCTCTAGATTATCACATGCAAGACATATATCCGAAATCATAAATTCCAAAAGTTAATCTTTGGAATAAACCACATATTTGTATAAAAAAGAATATTTTTTTGTGATTTATTTTAATTTAAATTTCATTACCTTGAGAAAAAAAAATCATATATATATAGCTAGTGATCGCCAATCGAACAAAAGCTGCTTCTTCTAAAACTTATTAAAATCTATTTAAATCCGTTATTTTTTAAAAACTTTTGCGAAGGACGGAACAGTATTGAGGATGAAAATAGGCTTGGGAGACCTAGAGAAGTGAAATTTTTTTCTCTGGAGTTTATTATATTAAAAGCAGAATAATATAATACTTTTCTGTAATTTTTAATAGAATTTTAAGTTTTAAATTTAAGAAAAAACGCGTTTTACCCATTTTCTGATGTATGTCAACAAAACATTTTTTAAAGGTTTTCGAATCAATTAAACTAATTTTTTTATGTCTAAATAAAATTTACTATGATTGGCTATAAGAATATGCAAAAATATTAGAATATAATTATCTTATATTTAAATAAATTCAAATAATTCAATTATTTAGCATGATCTCGAACATTTTAGAAACCATTTGCTTATTGCCGCCATCTTGAATTTTAGGTATGGGAACCCAGTCATGTCTAAATATTTATTTAAGCATTTTCATGAATTTTAATGTAACTAGACAGGCAAGTACATTTTTTTTTTAAATAATTGAATTAAATTAGAATTACAAACGCCATTTATGGTTAAATATGTTATTTTTAGCTTTATAATCTTTCCTTCATAATAATTGATCAATCAAGCTTTAAACATTTCCTAGTACTTGTTAAAAGTAGGGAAAAACTGCTTTTTTTCTATTTTTACATCAAACATAAATTTTTAGCTTTATATTACTCCATTTTAATATCACTTTTAGTCAGTTTTTAATTTCATAATTAAAATCATTTTTCCTTTATATTTTCTAACTAGCAAGGGTGCCTGGGTGAAAAAAAAACACTTTTGGGAGGGATGTAGCCTCAAACCCGAAGCCTTGAGGCAAATAACCTGCGACGCTACGTAGGCAGAGAAGTGAGGAAGAGTGAAATTAAACGTTTAAAAAAGCAGGTGGTTGAATGACAACGTGTGGTTTTCTAGGTCAAACATCACGCCATAGTAGTAGAGAAAATGAAATCACAATAAAAAATACAGACAACCTCGTTTCGTAAATCAGATGTATTATAATCTAGCAGTATATAAAAAGTTGTAAGATCTAGTGACCCCCACCGAGCGCCCCCGCCCAAAGCCTTTGCCGGACATACAAAAGAATTGCGCGCGCACACACACACACACACACACACACACACACACACACACACACACACATTTTCGCTTTTGATGGATTAATACAGTTAATAATAGTTTCCATGTAGATATGATCCCACATAGTAGCTCCTTACATCAAAGTAGCAATATATCTTGTTTGCAATGAACAAGAGTAAAAATAAACAAAAATGATTTTCAAACTAAATATTCTAGTTTTTTTTTTTTTTTTTGTTTTTTTTTTATTACATTTTCACCCCAAACAAGGCACATTGCCACTCTGGTGTAGGGGGCTACTATCAGGGGAAACATCTACTGGGGTACTATGTAGGGATTAGGGCAGCGAGATGTTGGTTCACGTTGCACTTGAACTTATGCATGTCAGTACAGTTGGGGAAGCAGTGACTCGGAATGGAATTCCAAAGTCTAGCAGTTCTGGGGAAGAAACTACTGGAGTAGAAAGATCTTTTACATCTAGGGATCTCTACAGTGTGGGGGTGGGATTTTGCAGCTTGTCGGGTCTGTCAAGGGTGTTCACGTCGTGGGGGCACAAGTGCTTGCAGTCCATCAGAGCATTCACCATTATAATACTTGTAGAACAGGCAGAGGGATGCAACGTTTCGACGATGGGACAGAGGCTGAAGCTTAGATGTCAGTTCAGGGCCTATCAGATTTGCGACTCTCTTTTGAACCCTGTCAATGAGTGAGAGACTAGTAGCCGATGCACCAGCCCAAATATGACAGCAATACTCCATACATGGGCGAATAGTGGCTTTATAGAGGTACAGGATACTTTCGGGTGTTAGAAGTTTTCTAGCACGGTAGAGAGAACCCACCTTCTTCGCAACGGCCCTGGCAATGCCCTCGATGTAATTGTTCCAACTCATGTTTCCTGTGAACGTTAGGCCAAGGAGCTTGAGAGACGTACTCTCAGATAAAGAGTCGTTGGCCATTGCTATAGGTGGTAGAAAGGTTTCTTGTAATTATTGAATGAAACCAGTTTTGTCTTGGCGGCATTGAACGTGACCATCCATTTTTGTCCCCATTCCACTACTGATTGGAGGTCATCCTCTAGTGTTTCTGCCATTACTTTAGATATATGTTCTTTGAGATAATAAGGATACATTAAAAATGGATGTTTATCCGTAATCTATTTTTTTTTAACGAGTCACCACTGAGTCAAGCTAAAACCCAAACAAGGATAAAAGTTAATAAGATAATTAGATTAACTGTTGAATGGTGATCAATATTATTGGAGGATTAGAAAATTTCCATTCAAAAAAACATTTGATTTAAAAAAAAAAACAGCAATTCTAATCCTGCTGTGTGAGGCCTTGCATTAGCATGGTGCAAGATGATTCCTGACTGATGGCTTCTGCATTTGTTCTTTGTCTTTCTTGACCTGCTGCAGCAGTTCACAGTAGTTGACACCACTCACTGTGCTTCCTTTCTCAAGGAATGAAATGGTGATAGGGCCTTGCATATCCCCCCCCCCCCAAAAAAAAAACTCCCTTCTCTAGGTCTCCCAAGCCTGTTTTCATCCTCAACACTGCTCTGTTCTTCTTTAAACAATTTAACCCACTTGTAGACATTTTTACAGCTGAAACATGTGACACCAAACAGTTTATATTTTCCTATGAGTTTCAACTGGTTTGCACCCTTAAGCAACCAAAAACTTGATAATTGACTGCTATTCAATCCTGGAGCATGCTTTTTGGTCGGCCATCTTTGTTAATCACCAAAATTTTAGTGTTTTTTTAATTTGTAAAAGAAATTCAATCCATGTGAAAAAGTATTAAAACAAAAAAAATTTTTAAAGTAAACTTAAATTTGTATTAGAAGTTTTTATACCAAAAAAAGTCACTTTATTTATTGAATGACCCTCGTGTGTGTATATATCTATAAGTATAAAAGCGAAAATGTGTGTATGTATGTATTTTTTGTGTATGTCCAAGAAAGGCTTTTTTCCGAGAAGCGATCGGCCGACTCATTTCTTATTAAAACTTTTTATATCACGCCTGAATGATAATATCTATGAGTTAACAACCGAGGTTGCCTATCTATTTAATTTGCCCGACTTTCAAAAGATAAATATTCAAGATTTTTCGATCGCCGCATGTGCATTAAGCTTTTTCGTATAAAAAAGAAGCGAACAGACTCGTAGTAAATAAAACACTGTCCCGCACTCAAAGTTGATGTCATTAAGTCATCAAAAACGGGCACCTGCCGTTAAACGTCACACTTTTTTTCTTTCTTTTTTTTTTTTTTTCAGAGTTTATTATTTTCCAACTGCGCGTCAAGGCTTCGTTTTTTTTTGTTTTTTGTTTTTTTTTAAACAAACACCCGGCCAACGATTTTTGTTTTCATTTACTCAAAAACACACATACACCTCCAAACACCCGGGCAACGCCGGGTACCCCCACTAGTATGTATATATATATTATATATATATATATATATATATATATATATATATATATATATATATATATATATATAACATACTGCTCCACTGGGAAGACACTCATTTTATGCTCATCTCAAAAAAAAAAAAAGAAAAGAAAAAGGGTTCAGTTTTATTTACTGTACAAGACTACTATTGTTTCAGCTCTTGCTGACATTTTATATATAGTTCTCTGCATATGTGTTTTTTTTTTATTATTCAGTCAGTGGGGTATTCATCATCACTAAGAATATGCGTGAAAAGCAAATAACAAAACTTGCATCAACCTTGAGATAATTCGCCTCACAGACAGTTCGATACATTCACAATTTGGAAGATTTTATTTTTTCTTGTTATTCCATTACAGCCTATCATCATCTATCGTCACCTACCTAATCGAGAATCATCAGTGTTAATGTATTTGTAGCCTCTAGTATTGCACTATCAAGCTGTCTAAATGAACTTTGTCTTATTTATATTTGAATACAAGATGGGAAAATTTTATTTTATATATATATATATATATATATATATATATATATATATATAGTCTTGAAAGTTATATTCTTCAAAGTTATTACAGATATTTGCTGCTTTGCATATCATTGATTTTCTCTGAACTTTAACAACATAGCATTAATTTTATTTTGTGGCTTTTAATCCTTCACATTTACTTTATTATAGATTTCATATTTTCTCTTATTTATTAGGATTTTAACTTTTTGTTTTTTAGTTTCTTAAATCAAATGTGTTACATATTCCATTTCAGAGAAGAATAACATGAAAGGCATGAGATATTTAGAATTTGAAGAATATTATTTCATTTTTCTTTGCAGTTTCTGCTAAGGAAAAAGCAACTGTATCGAATGTTGAACCAAAAGAAAATGATTCCAAAAAAACATCAAATGGTAAATGAATATTTGTGTTTTCAACAATCAGTTATGCCTTTTCGTGTTTTTATCATAAAATGTTTTTGCGCTTGGTCAGAACTTACCCCACCCTCATGAAAAAGCAAAAATAAAGAAAAATCTGTGATTAAAGAAAAAAATTATTGTACACTGGAAATCACAAATTTATCAAGTAATGTTATTTTTATTAAAAATGGAAATCACAAATTTATCAAGTAATGTTATTTTTATTAAAAATGGAAATCACAAATTTATCAAGTAATGTTATTTTTATTAAAAATGGAAATCACAAATTTATCAAGTAATGTTATTTTTATTAAAAATGGAAATCACAAATTTATCAAGTAATGTTATTTTTATTAAAAATGGAAATCACAAATTTATCAAGTAATGTTATTTTTATTAAAAATGGAAATCACAAATTTATCAAGTAATGTTATTTTTATTAAAACTTGTATTTTTCTAATGCCTCTCCTCTCCATGTTAAGAATGACTTCTTAAAATTTCACAAAAGTTTAAATTATTTACAGTTATCTCCCTTGTTTCTTTAGCCTGAGATGGCATTACAAAATCATTGCTTATTATTTAGCCATAAAATTTCATTTTCTGATTTAAAAGTAGAACTACTTAATTTGTGATTTTTTGGTATACAATATTTCTTTCCATTATAAGTATGTATGTCATACAGATTTTTCTTTATTTTTGTCATGTAGGAAAATTTTGTACAAGCACCAATGTTTTTGTAAATTTTGTGTTCACCCCAATGTTCTTACACACCTCCCAATATATCTGGAGTCCCATGCGATCGTGTCTTTTGCGGTACTCTCTCTGGACCAGTCCACTACATCCTGCTGCAAGATGTGCAATTGACTCTGAGCTCTTACCACAAATCCGGCATTCTGCAGCAACTTCCTTTCCTAGAACTACTTTTTTGAACAATTGTGTTCCTAATGCCTGCTCTTGTGCTGCACAAAAAAAGCTTCAGTACTCTTAGCCAGATACCTAGCTCTAAGCCATTGCCATGATCTTTCATCAGCAACTTCTGCTATATCTTGGAAGAACCTTCCATGCATTTTCTTCCTAGCCAGTTCCTCTGCCCTTTCTTTATCCATATGTTTCACATAATCAGCCTTGGTCCCACATACCCCCACTTCATTAGCCACAACCTTAAGCATTCACTCCTCACTTCTAACCACATGCTCCTTCAATGATATCTCCTTGGTTCTAACACAATCTTTTACACTTTTCAATCCTCTCCCACCGTCTTTCCTCTTTTGATACAGCCTTGCTACGCTACTTCGAATATGAAATATACCAAACATTGCTAAAACTTTTCTTGTTTTGATATCCATGGCATGCAAATCCTTGTCAGACCATTCTAAAATTCCCGCACTGTATCTCAAAACATTGACTGCCCGTGCATTCACTGCTTTCATTAGATTTCCTCCATACAGTTTCAACTTTGCAATTAGTTTCACGCTTCTAAGATATTCCTTCCTGACTTTCTCCTTCATTTCTCTGTTCATGATGCCTACACCCTCCAACACTCCCAAATACTTATATCCTGTATCTTCTATTTCTTTCATGATTTCTCCATGTGGCAGCACTATTCCATTCGAATGAACTTTTACTCCTCTTTTCATCACCAGCACCACGCATTTACTGATCCCAAACTCCATCTTCTGAGAATGTCCCCATAAGTTCTACCAGTCTCTCCATTTCCTTTCCATTTCTACCGAATATTTTCAAATCATCCATAAACAGTAGATGGTTGTGGCGTCTGTCACCAGATCCAAAGTTATACCCCAGTTTTTCTCTCTTCAAGAGGATGCTCAGTGGCATCATTATCATTACAAAAAGAAGTGGCTATAACGAATCTCCTTGGAATATTCCACGTTTAATGTCAACCTGCCCCATCACCTCTCTGTTTGCTGTCAGCACCATTTTCCATTGAGCCATACTTGTCTCCAAAAGCCCTATCACATTCTCAGCAACCTTCATCATCAATAGTGTTTCACGTATCCATGAATGAGGAACCATGTCATAAGCCTTTCTGTAATCGGTCCATGCTACGCTCAGATTCCTCTTCTTCTTTGCATCCTGCATTAATGCTTTATCAATCAGTAGTTGCTCTTTAGTACCTCTCGAGCCTTTCCGACACCTCTTCTATTCGTCAGGAAAAACACCATTACTCTCAAGATGTTCATAAATTTTCTCCGCAAAGATTCCAGTCAACAGTTTCCACATTAGTGGCAGACATGTAATCAGTCTATAATTATTGGCATCTGTTCCCTTTGCAGGATCTTTCCTAATCAGTGTTGTTCTTCCCAAGCCAATCAGGGACATCTCCTGACTCTACGACCCTTTTCAGGGCAGCAGTTATAGGTGGATAAAGGCATTGAAACTGTTTAAACCAGAAGCTCATCACTCCATCTGAACCAGGTGCCTTCCAGTTTGTCATGCTTCGTATGCCAGCCTTAACGTTATTGATGCTTATCTCAATGTTCTCCATTTGCTGCATTCCTGATAGCCTTTCTCTGACCTCTCCCAACCAGCTAGCCTTCTTATTATATCGCCCTTCAACAGACCAAATCCCACTCCAGAACTTTCTAGCATCTTTTGCATTTGGAGTGTTATTTCCCGCCTGTTTACTACCATTTAATTTTTTATACAGCTGAGACTGATGATAATAATAATAATAATAATAATAATAATAGAATTATATTTGATGGAATAATAATAAAATATTTGACATAATAATAATAATAAAATATTTGACATAATGATAATAATAATAAAATATTTGACATGATAATAATAATAATAATAATAATAAAATATTTGACATGATAATAATAATAATAAAATATTTGACATGATAATAATAATAATAATAATAAAATATTTGACATGATAATAATAATAATAATAATAAAATATTTGACATGATAATAATAATAATAATAATAATAAAATATTTGACATGATAATAATAATAATAAAATATTTGACATGATAATAATAATAATAATAAAATATTTGACATGATAATAATAATAAAATATTTTACATGATAATAATAATAATAATAATAAAATATTTGACATGATAATAATGATAATAAAATATTTGACATGATAATAATAATAATAATAAAATATTTGACATGATGATAATAATAATAATAATAATAATAATAAAATATTTGACATAATAATAATAATAAAATATTTGACATGATGATAATAATAATAATAATAATAAAATATTTGACATAATAATAATAAAAAAATATTTGACATGATAATAATAATAATAATAATAAAATATTTGACATAATAATAATAATAATAATAAAATATTTGACATAATAATAATAATAAAATATTTGACATGATGATAATAATAATAATAATAAAATATTTAACATAATAATAATAATAATAAAATATTTGACATGATAATAATAATAATAATAATAATAATAATAATAAAATATTTGACATGATAATAATAATAATAATAAAATATTTGACATAATAATAATAATAATAATAATAAAATATTTGACATAATAATAATAAAATATTTGACATGATAATAATAATAATAATAATAAAATATTTGACATGATAATAATAATAATAATAATAATAAAATATTTGACATAATAATAATAATAATAAAATATTTGACATGATAATAATAATAATAATAATAAAATATTTGACATGATAATAATAATAAAATATTTGACATGATAATAATAATAAAATATTTGACATAATAATAATAATAAAATATTTGACATAATAATAATAATAAAACATTTGACATGATAATAATAATGATAATAATAAAATATTTGACATGATAATAATAATAATAATAAAATATTTGACATGATAATAATAATAATAAAATATTTGACATGATGATAATAATAATAATAATAATAATAATAATAAAATATTTGACATAATAATAATAATAAAATATTTGACATAATAATAATAAAAAAATATTTGACATGATAATAATAATAATAATAATAATAATAAAATATTTGACATGATAATAATAATAATAATAAAATATTTGACATGATAATAATAATAAAATATTTGACATAATGATAATAATAATAATAAAATATTTGACATGATAATAATAATAATAAAATATTTGACATGATAATAATAATAATAATAATAAAATATTTGACATGATAATAATAATAATAATAAAATATTTGACATGATAATAATAATAAAATATTTGACATAATGATAATAATAATAATAAAATATTTGACATGATAATAATAATAATAAAATATTTGACATGATAATAATAATAATAATAATAATAATAAAATATTTGACACGATAATAATAATAATAATAAAATATTTGACATATAATGATAATAATAATAAAATATTTGACATATAATGATAATAATAATAAAATATTTGACATGATTATAATGATAATAATAATAAAATATTTGACATGATTATAATAATAATAATAATAAAATATTTGACATGATAATAATAATAATAAAATATTTGACATGATAATAATAATAATAATAATAATAATAATAATAATAGAATATTTGACAGGATAATAATAATAATAATAAAATATTTGACAGGATAATAATAATAATAATAAAATATTTGACATAATAATAATAATAATCAAATAATATTTGAGACAATAATAACAATAGAATTATATTTGATGGAATCCCTAAAGAGCGAGACCAAATAACCAAGTAGAATCAAGAAGGAAGGAAAGATCGATGAACTGACCAGACCTCAGCCGAATAAGTGCGAAGAGAACTGAGACCTTAGGGAGGCTTATTGCCACTCAAATCCCAACAAAGACCAATAGCTGCTGCCAACGAGAAATCAATGGCAAGCGGCTGTTGCGATAATGCAAATTTATTTGCAAATGTTATCGACAGAGGTAAATAACTCATGAATTGTTGATATGCCGTAAACTAAAGGAAATTAAACCAAACTTAATGTTGACTGTCTTCGTTAAAACTGGTTAGCGTTTTTTAGGTAAAAAGTTTGTTTTTTGTTTTTTCTTGCGCTGCCATCTCCAAATTCATACAAGTTAGGAAATCTGTCTAGATTTATTTTTTTTTTTTTAATTATTTTGCTATGTCACATCCCTGGTAACTTTTTATCCTTATTTTGTTAAACCCTATCTTTTTATTAGATATCTTACGTTAACTTTCTGTTATACATTAATTTATTTGTCACTCTATGATCCTTCATGCTAGGATGGGTGTAGTATCTGTTCTGCCTTCAGTCAGTGAATAAGAGATTCTTGTAGACTGAGGTTATTTTTATTTTGTCTCAAACTAGAGTGTCTCTTTTGGGGAAGCTGGATCTTTCCCCACATTAAAAACTGACCTTATTTGTAACTATACTGTCATGGGAAGACAAATAAATGAAAACAGTCTTTGCCAACCACTTTGCTGTCGTCTCATATAATCAGAGTACAGAATACATAATGTAACTTTATTTTCCCCGTTTTGCAGTTGCTGATGGCAAAAAGAAAAGGAAGCCAAGACATCCTGGACGAGAAGAGAGGAAAAAAGAAAAGGCTAGGATGAAGAAGCTTGTTGCAGATGGTACAATTGTTCCAGAGGCGAAACGTAAGAATGGATTAAAGTTACTATTTGGCTAATTTCTTATTAAACATTTTGATTATCTGTAAAAATAACAAACAGCATTCAATAGGCCATGTGAAACACATTTTTCTCCTAAAGAAAAACAACTGATTTGGAAATATTTCTACTAGTACTTCATCCAGATACTACAGATGATCAGTACATAGAACCAATGAAACTGTAATATTGTACATATCATTTGGATTCTTCAAACTATTGTTCTCATTTTGAGTGTTATTTTCACAACGTTTAGACTGATGTAATCTCCAACCTTCTGGTGTATCTGGTTGAATTTTGAAATTTGCACAATTTCAAACGGAAGCATGTTCTCATTCCATTAGCCATGATTGGGTAGAAGTTCTTAGTAATTCGCAATTGTATTTTGAGTGTCACCCACATTGTTCGGCAAAATATACCTGAAGAAGATCAAAGGTTACATTACATCATCTAAGTTTGTTCTTGTGGGGAGCCAACAAAAAAGAGATTCTTTAAACTAAATAGTTTCCATAGTAAATACTTTAAAGTTTGGCTTGTTTCAGTCTTTTATTTTTCTAGAAAAAATTATTTAAGATTTTCTTTCAAAACTACTTTCTTTACTTTTAATTTGAAATGTTAGGCAACTTTCATTAATAATAATAGCAAACATATCTACCTTTCTGTGTAATGTTAGTCATAAAGACAGGCATAGATATGTACTCTTGTCTGCGGACCAACACATGTTGTGTGAAGTTTCAATCTCAAAGAAGACCAATACAAAGAATAGGAAATAACTACAATTGGCTTTTTCTTCGTAGCAAAATTTATTTTCTCATTGGTACAGCCGTGACATCGCCCACATGATCTAGAATGTTCTCCGTGTTTTTACAAATGGGTCAGCACATATCAAGGCCTGGAGGTCACTCGAGGATAAGGATTAATGTGTGTATGGTAATCATTGGTATAATTAGATTATTTATAAGGACGGTTCAATAAGAACTTGTTTACATTATTGTAGTCAACTGGAAAGCAGACCAGCTGAACAGAGTTCCACAAACAGGCAGTTCTAAGAAAGAAGCTTTGTTCATGGAATCCACATTTAGGTTTAGGCATTGATAGTGATTTAGGCTAGATGAGTGCTTTTTGTTAAAGATTGGAAAGTGAGAGGGGGGGGCATAAATTGAAGCTCAGTCAAATACTTGCTAATAGAGCAAAGATGTGGCCAAATAGATGAGAGTTGTTGAGTTAATAGATGTAGAACAGTTGAAGTAGGGGAAGACAAAGAAAAACATGAGAAGTTATAAAAAAGGAAAAAAGAAAAATATAAGAAGTTATAAAAAAAAGAAAAACATGAAGTTATAAAAAAAAGAAAAACATGAAGTTATAAAAAAAAGAAAAACATGAAGTTATAAAAAAAAAAGAAAAACATGAAGTTATAAAAAAAAGAAAAACATGAAGTTATAAAAAAAAGAAAAACATGAAGTTATAAAAAAAAGAAAAACATGAAGTTATAAAAAAAAGAAAAACATAAGAAGTTATAAAAAAAAGAAAAACATAAGAAGTTATAAAAAAAAGAAAAACATAAGAAGTTATAAAAAAAAGAAAAACATAAGAAGTTATAAAAAAAAGAAAAACATAAGAAGTTATAAAAAAAAGAAAAACATAAGTTATAAAAAAGAAAAACATAAGTTATAAAAAAGAAAAACATAAGAAAAAAACATAAGTTATAAAAGTTAAAAAAACATAAGAAGTTATATAAAAAAAAAAGAAAAACATAAGTTATAAAAAAAATTAAAAAAACATAAGTTATAAAAATGGATTTAAGAGAAATAAGATTGGTTTAAAAGCTTATTTTTAAAAGCGAACATGTAAAATGGATGTTAAACTGATAGTGGATAACCATTGCAACAGACTAGTAAAAATAAGGACACAAACACATCATTTTTGAGATGAGGATTAATAATTTGAATTGTTCTTGCAACATTGATGGAACAAGAGCAAGCTTCCTCTGTAGATTAAATAAAAGATTCCATTAAAATTCTGTATATTCCCGAGTTCTCGATGTTAGAAGTTAATCATCTAAAACATTGTGAGACTAACATTCAAGATGAGAACAATAATCCAAATAATCCAAGCACATCACTAAAGCAGAATGGAGAAGAGGTTGTTATCAGTTCATACAGCCATTATTTAGTGCAAAGAATCTGAAATATCTTTGTTCTGTTTTAATGATGTGTCTGTTGTCCTTATTTTTGTACGTCAGTTTTCATGCTTATTCCATCAACATGTTTGGTAGCTGGAAATAAGTCCTACAGCATCCACTATGACTATGCAATCTCTACAGTTTCAGACCAAGAAAATGAAGCAATTATACCTGACATAGTGATATCGGTCAAAAAAAGAGAAAGAAGCAACCTTAGAAGTTAGTTTTCCCAATGTTTCTGAGAGGGAAAAGATAACGAAATACTTAGGTTTTATGTACAACACGAAAAGAAATTGGAATCTTAGGAAGATCTCCAACATTCCAATAATTATAGGATCAATAATAGGATAGGATAATTATAGGATCAATAATAGGATCAACCTAATTCATGAAAAAGAATTTAAAAAACTATCTTGCAAATATACTCAGTGAACCAAATGCAAGAGATATTCAAGCAATTGCATTTGAAGAGACGGTCAAAATCTTTTTTTAAAAAAAATCTCTTAGCTGAAATGTGTGCAATAACGGGTAAATGTTTGGAATTAGGTAGGATGCCCCATCTCCAGCTTAAACAAAATGATCAGAAAATTTATTAAAAAATGTCTTTGAATTGCTTTCTGTCATGTCTTTTTTAAAAAAAATTTTTTTGACAGCTATCAAGAAAAGAAAGCGAAAACGGAAGGCAAAAAAGAATGAGAAAGCTGAGGAAACCACAGTGAAAACTCCACGACCAAAAGGGGAGATTCCTTTGGAAGATACGTCAACAGCAGAATACAAAGCCAAACAATTTCTGAAAACCTGGAGAAAAGATAAAGCAAATTGGAAATTTGTCAAAGCACGTCAGAACTGGTTGGTCCATCACATGTATAATCCTGAAAAAGTAAGTCAGACATTGTTGGATTTTGTTGTTTCGTTTTCTATCATTTTGTGATACCACGTGTCCCTTGCCTGACAACATCACCGATCCCAACTTTGTGTGCAGTGACGATGTCGATTACATATTGGCAGTTGCCAATAGGGTGGACACGAGTTCACAAGTATAAAAATAAAATAAAACAAAACAAGGAGAAAATACAACTGACTCTAACACATTCTGTATGTGTGTGTGTGTGTGTGTGTGTGTGTGTGTATATATATATATATATATATATATATATATATATATAAAAAATAAAAATTACAATTAAATTTACCAAAATGATCCAAGACGGTAAAACTAAAGTATATTATCAATATTAAAAAATTAGTATTCATAAAGTAATCTTAACCAGATGTAAAAGCTCGATTAAATCAAATAGGAGATAAGCAAAATCCGATCCTGCATTTTGCTAAATCCTACGCTCTGATGAGAAGGAAAGTATTTCTTCGAAACTCTGCGGATTAAGGACTATCCACTTATTTAGTGTTTCCTTTTCAAATGAAATATGTTTTTAACACTTTTTCAAAGTATTTATTAACATGTTTTATTAACTATTTGCTCTTATTATATATATATATATATATATATATATATATATATATATATATATATATAATTATTTTTTTTACTATAATAATTAAATACCTACAGACGATTAACACCAGTGGAATGATTCGAACTCGGCAACACAAGATGTCTCTGGCTCGATTAGCAAAGACCGTATCCATTCGGCTACCATTAACCGCGTGAAATAACGTTGAATTTAAACATTTTAATTTTAAATGTTCTTTACGTCAGTCAGACAGTGATCTAATCGTTATACGATGACCTATGCGTATATATATATATTTTTTGGACTCTGAATGCGTGTTATACCCCCCAATCCTCTGAATACATCTACTGTCAAGACTGTATTTGTTAGTCTATTGACCAATTCATTTCTCCATCTACTCCGAGCCACAATTTGTGTTCAACTGTGTCCAAACTCGAACTGCACCCCCCATAAATGCATAACCCAAGCCAAATTTTAATATATCTAATTTAATGTTCCATCTTTTTATTACCGTCATTGTTACACCCAGACCAACTATCTCATGTCAACATTCTTTTATCTACCCGGGTGGACAACTTCCTACGTATTATCTTTTTACCAGCCCTATTTCCTATTTCTTTTGTTATACTCCATCCTTTTTTTCTTTTACTTCCCAACAGTTGGGAGCGAGAGGGGGGTCAACATCTATAATATCACAATTTGATTCAAGTTATTAGTTATTTTTATTTATTTTTTTATTTCTTGGTTCCTAACTATACAATCTCAAAGTTTAACAAAACAGTGTCAGCAGCCATGTTTATTTTTTTTTACTGAGTTAGAAACAGAGTTATCGGCAAAATTTTATTTTGAAATAATAAAACTTTGAAACAGTTTCAGAATGTTAAAACTATACAGGTTGATAGAAAATTTGATATTCTCACATTTGGTCAAATTATTTGTTGTATTTTTTGGAGACTTTTAATTATTCTGCATAGTCTGTGTATGATGTGTATTTAGTTGGTTGATAAAGTAAAAACTTTTGTGTCCAACCATTCTATCATTACTAAAAACCAACAAAAAATATAATCTTATGTTGTTGATATACAATTTGATGTTTCTTTCGTCTATAATTGCAGGTTGATAATAAACTATTTAAGTCTCTGTTAAAGTATTTGACTGGAATGAAAGGTTTAAGCCGTGAGATAACACTTAAACAAGCCCAGAGTGTTTTGGATGCTGCAAGTGGTGATACAGGTGTCAAAGTTTGCAAGAAGGTGATACTCAAAGGTAAATGTTTTGAAAATGTCAAAGAAATCAACCAAGTTTTTGTTATAGCCATGATCACAGGTTCTATCAGTGATATTAAATAATAGGAAATAAGAATAACAAGTCTTGAAAATTACGTTTCTGAATGAGAATTGATTATTATTGAGTATTATTGAGCATTATTTTACACTCTCCTGGAGCTTGAAGGCTGAATCCTCAGTGCAGTCGACACCAAAAATACAATTTCGAATTACTTAAGACTTCTACGCAGTCATGTCATAACTCACAGAACAGAGCCTACTATCCCAGTGGATTGAATAAAGGGTTCCATTGAAATTCTGTTCAGATTCCTGAGTTCAAAAGAAAGATTCCAGAGTTTGACGAGATACACCTGAAGAAGATCAGAGGTTACACCAACCGAAATGTTGTGAAAATAATACTCAAAATGAGAACAGTAGTTCAAAGAATCCAAATAATATAAAACCTTGAAAAATTCTAATCTCTCTCTCTCTCTCTCTCTCTCTCTCTCTCTCTCTCTCTCTCTCTCTCTCGCATGGCAGTAAAAGAAAATGAGTTTCTTTTGCATTAATGGATTATTCATAATAACATGTAATTAACGTGGAAATTTCCTTTACAAGTTTACAAATATGCTTTTTGTTTTTTTATTATTTATGCAAAAGTCAAAATAAAAAACTTGTGACATTATTACTTTCCATTAATCTAATTTATAAAACTCACTATATCTGTGTGTGTCCGTCTCAATTTATTCAAACTTCATCTCCTCTGAGGTGAGGCAGGTCAAATGATTGCATTTTTTTTTGTGGAATGTTGTTCTATATACATATAAGCTGGTAAAAATCACTGTTAAGAGTCAAAATTGTAACTTAGCAGATGTCAACTTAAAGTGCTCTTGTATGCATGTGCAAATAAACATAGATTCATATGTTACAAAGTCATCTCATTTTTAAATATTTCTTATCCATCTGATGATAGTTCAAATGGTAACAACGGAGGCTGGAGCCCTACATGTTTTGGTTTTGATTCTAGCTGATGGAGCTCAAGTTATATATATATATATACATATTTTTTTTTTTTAATTACTACTATATATTGGGAACAATATAATAATCAATAGAAAATTAGTTCTATAGTAATATGTACTCGCATGAATTAAAATATAAAATATCATACTTAAGCATATTTTACGGCTGAGCAATGGCGGGTTCCCTGCTAGTATGTAATAGTATTTACTGAGTAAAACAAAAAATCTCCGCTCTAAAAGGTTTCTTAGATGGAATAAGTATTTTTAGAAAGAAACTGATGCGAAATAAAATGTTTGTACTAATAACAGAAAAAAAGAAGTGAAAAAGAGAATAAACTAGTTTGAATAAATATTGATGTAGGACAGATTGCTATTTGGCTCTGACTTTAAAAATCTGGCAAGATAAACTATTGGCTATATATATATATATATATATATATATATATATATATATGGTTAACATGTCTAATAGCTGACCCTAATTGGGGTTGCCAGACTATAATAAATATTTGAGGCCAAATGTTTCAGAAAAAAAAGTCAAATTGATTACTATAACCAAATTTTCACAAACAAAAAAGCTAAATTAAAAAAAACAGAGTGTGCGCGTAAATATATAAACACATATTTTTCACATTATTATTTTCTTGTGGTCTTGTGTAGATTCGTGATGTTTTAAACTGATGCATTTCATATATATTTATATGTTAAAGAGTTTAGCTCTCAAATATTTGCATCTTTATTATTAAGATTTTTTCTGAAACAAAAAACAAAAGGAAGTTTATTTTTTAATTATTTTATCTTTTCCATGCAATTTGATGACATGTATAGGTTTTTGGGTATTCTGAAAATGAGTATCATATGTAAAATTGTCGCCGACAAATAGTTTGTATGTAATAACGTCACGCTTTCCAACGGCAAGCCAAATAATGCACATGCACGTGTTGTTTTGCTCATGGCAAGACTATTTGTCCGCAATAATTTTACACGTTATTCATTTTCAGAATATCCGAAAACCTATAGATGTCATCAAATTAAGGTGAATGTGAAAGGCGGAAAGAAACAACAAATTGGCCTTTTTTTGAACATTGAACATTTTTTATATTAATGATATATAGTGGAAACTGGCTATATTGAAAATGTTTACTCTGGACTAAATTGAAGAGGTTAACTTCCAACTGTTTGTATTTTTTTTTATTATTAGTCTGAAAAAATACAGAAGTTTATTTAACAAAGCAAAACAAACATATTTTTTGTCAATTTGCAGTTCTTTCCACCATCACATTCATCTTTTTCCTATGTAATAACGTCATGCTTTCCAACAGCAAGTAAAACAATGCACATGCGTTGTTTTATTTATGTGACCCTAGGAGGAGGGCAATTAAAAAAAAATAAATAAAATTCACAAAACACTTACTGTTAATTATTTTATCTTTTCCATGAATATCTGAATAAAAAATTCATTGAAAAAATAAAAAAAAAATAACGCAATATAAAAATAGTAAATAAAATAATAACACATATTAAATTTAAATTTATTGGAAATTAAAGGAATTTTTGGGAAGTGTGAAAAATTCCCAAAGAATCCCTAAAGGAAAAATCAAATATACAATAAATAAATGTTACTCCAATATTTTTTTTGGTTTTTACAACACTGAATAAACAGATGCTATAAAGCATAGCATTTTGTCAAATTTGTTTGACCCAATTCTGTTTCTACATATAAATTCACTCAAGCGCGAAGAAAATAAGCATTTCAATGTCCTGAATTGCTGACATAGTTTTCTTTTGACCCTCCTCCACGTATTCTCAATTAGTTGAGTGTTCACGGTGGAATTATTGGGATCTACAAAGTTCCTCTCATGTATGACGACGTCATGCATGTATATGCCAAAGTCAATCTGTGATATACTTGCGTAGACCTGCCACACATCATTCAATACTATAGTGCCTGGTAAAATCCATTCTTGGATGATTGGTAGTAGACTTTCTGCCTTTTGGTGTATAATTTCCATGAGACAACATAGCTTGGACTCTCTCAATAGCTCCGAAAACCCGATGGTTAGATCAACAGCTCCTCAGTGAAATTTTTGATGAAAAAAATTACTTTCAGCAATTTTTACTTCTTTGGGTATCAATTCAATTGGGTTTATTTGAATAAATTGGTGGCATGTCTCACATAGGAAGTTACACAAATCTATGAATCTTTTCTTTCTCACTCCAATCTCTTTTGAAATAGTCTTCTGTGGATTGTCCCAAGTTCACATGTAAATTATTATGAGAATTATCTTCAAATGAAGTTTGCTTTTCCCAAAAAAGAGTTTGTCCATATTGACCAATGGTATCTGTCTTTTTTACATGACCATCTCCATCCATCAATGGATTGTGAATTGTGTTGCAATCTGCATCGTAAATTACAGGCTTCACATGTCTTAGAATTGGCTATTAACCGACGCTTGGCAAGCCATTGATGCATTTTGAAATGGTCAGACAGTTTCTCGCAAAGTTGTGACACCATTTCTTTATTCTGTATGAATTGGTTGTCATATATATCATTTACAAAAGTTGTAAGAGTTGTTATGGTAAGAATTGCGGTTCCAAGTAGGTACATATGCATGCTGCTTTGTAAGCAATTGTTAGGATTAGTTCCATATTTTGCTATTTTTCGGAAAAATAATTTTGAATAAAATAAAAATAATTGATCCAAAATATCTTTACAAATAAAGTTACATTTAAAAAAATTTTTTTTTTTTAGGAAAACATCTTAATAAAAAAGATGCAAATATTTGGGAGTTAAACTCTTCAATATATAAATATATATTAAATGCGTTGGTTTAAAACATCACCAATCTACACAAGCACACAAAATATAACTATAATGACATGTAAAATACATAAATGCTTATATTTTTACGCACATACTTTTTATTTTTTCAAATTGGCTTTTTTATTTGTGAAAATTTGGCTACAGTTATCAATTTAGCTTTTTGTTGGCCTTTTTTCTTGAAAGATTTGGCTTCAAATATATATTATAGTCTGCCAACTCTAATTAGGGTCAGCTATTGTGTTACATAAGGGCTGTCCCCTTTTCATGTAAGTAAAAAAATAGGGAATTAGTTAAATGTAAATATGAAATAAGATAGTCAAGGATTCGAACTTGCGAAGCTATACTTGGAATTGAGAATTCCAATCGTAAGTTAAAATAAACACAGAATATTATTATAAATGGAATGTCCAGTTAAATTGTTGATTCTGTTAAAATATTTAATAAATACAATTTGGATGGAAACTATTTACATTCTTAGAAAGAAAACATAATAGAAATATGGGAATTTAGTTAGATAAGTGAGAATCAGAATCAGTCAGTGGAGAGAAGCAGAGAGGTTCAGACCGATTCTCCGTTAGAGTCAAGGCACCCTCTAGAAGTTAGAGGGTTTTAGAAATAACCATGTAACAACTTTGAATCCCTGAGATAAAATCATGTCTGACCGATCGAAGAAGAAATAAACGTATCATCATGTGGTTTTGTATCTGTGTCGTCGTGTTATTCAACAGAAAAGGTATTGTCCATTTATGTTATAAGAACCTTGATAAAATCATCATCTAAAAAATATGTGTCGAAGTAGAAATGTTATAGAAACACTCCCGTTCACAGAACTTTCAAACGTATAAATGTCAAACTCTCGGTCTATCTATCTATATATCCAATCTCCTCTCATTGTGTAGTAACATGTACACTGTCTATTATATATATATACAGAACTCTCTCTCTCTCTTTATATATACCCTGTTTATGTTGCCAATATGCTATCTCTTACAAGCAGGAACATCTTAAGACATATGAACACTCCTAAAACTCTGATCTCTCACTAAGACGAACAACAAGCATTATCAATAGCATTAGAAAATAGTTTCAGATTTATTTTACTTTAACTGGTTCTTCTTAGGTCACCGAAATTAAGCAATATTACCAGGTAAGTGACCATTTGGGAATGTTAGGCACTGCATGTCATCTTTCTATTACTATGATATACATGCGGTTGCAGATCGCTTGTAGATTTTATATTCCCTGTAAATCAAGGAAGCTGACCTAACTTGCCTAAGGCTAATACCACACCAGTTATTACTGGTTTGTCATTTAATTAGGAGATGGCATTAAAAATAGTTTAACATTTAATATATACTAGATTTGTACTCATTAGGGCCACATAATTCTAGTTTTATAAGTTTCCTGTTTGCGTTTTTCTTCAAGTAAGATTTCACTGTGAAAAGAAATCTTTTTAAAACATTTCAATATTATCCCGATGTTCTATTGCCTGTACATTGTTTGAATGTTACAATTTCTCAAAATATTCATACAAAAAAGGGGGGGGGGGGTATCAGCTAAAATCATTGTATTTAGTTTAATGTCCATTTTACATGCTGGCATGTGGTGGATCATTTTTAGAAATGGACTTCCAAGCTAACCTATCTATTTATTCCTTTTAAATCTGTCTTTATCACTCCCCTCTCATGTTTTCTTCTGTCTTCAACTCTATTCAGTCTTTCAACGTGGCCATACCATCAAAGCCTCCAATTCTGCACACATTTCCCTATGCTGTCTGTCTGTTTTACTTTTCTCAGAAACTACTGCGTCGATCTGGCCGAAATGTTGTATGGACCTTTATTATGACATGATACAGCAAACTAAGTACTATGATATCCATTGATACACAGCTAGGGATTAATAGAGATTAGTATTTAATACAAAAATGAGCACATCTTTAACCATATTCAATCATCAATTTGACATAAAGCATTCATTCAACAACTTTTGATTGTTTTTAATAGGCTAAAAAGTCTAACTTATATAATAATTACTCATTCCAGAAGTCAGTTTTTTTATTTTGTTTTTATGAGCTTTTTATGTTTTTTTTGTTTTTTTTTTTTCTCTTTACAGGTGAACCAGGTGAACTTCAATTCTCACGAGCACGTGAAATAATCCAGACACTTTAAAGACAACAAAGTTTTTTTTTTTTTTTGTACCTGATGCATACATTTGTAAAAAAAATCCCAACTAGCCGTTAAGTTCTCATGTGGATATTGAACAGATTGGATCTGGTCTTAGATCATCTGTTATGTGCAACCAGTATTTTTGTTGATGGAAATAAAACCAAAAATACAAATTTCAGTTTTCAAGTTTCTTAATTTTAATTCTTCATTGGTTATACCATCCTCTTTCTCTCTCTGTTTAAGGAAGTTACAAGATAATCTGTGATCCATCCGTTACTCTTAAAAAAAAAAGTTACTTACGAGTTGGGAGGACACATTGTCTCTCATATATATATATATATATATATATATATATATATACATATGGTTTTGACATTTACTGTGCTGTGAGTCAACCAGACTTTGAAGCAGGCAACACCAAGCAATGTCTCCAAACAGTTGATATCAACCAAGTTCTTCTTTGGTCTATCATACTCCTTAGTGTCTGAGATACAGAGTTGATGCAAGAGATGGCATACCAAACCACCTGAGATGTCGAGCACATAAGTCATCCCAAATCTCAACAATTCTAATAGAAGCATATGTGTGCATACATACTTTTATTTATATTCAAATAAACATTTTACATGGTCACAACACAGACATGACAATGTTTCAGCCAGTTAGTTATGAATAACTAATGACCTCATCAAGTGATTCAAATATTTTCAGATGTCAAAGACGATTCCTTTGTTTAATTTTTTGGTTTTATTTTGTTTAAAATTTAATTTTCCAACACTGGCACTAAAGATAATATGATAAATATTTATTGATTTTAAACTGCCAGTAAATTAAAAATTTATAGATTATTCCAAAAGTGTATAAATATACACTTTTAGAATAATCTATAAATTTTTAATTTATGAAAATATATGCATATAAGACTTGCATTTTTATGGTAATCTGAAAAGAAAACAATAAAAACAACTAATATAAAACTACATATTTAGAAATTTTAAAAGAATCAGAAGCGGGAATTTAGCATAGAATCGGTAATTGTATCAGAATTGGACAAAATTTTGGAATCGTCCCATCACTAATATATATTATAACTTGTAAGTTTAAGAAGCCAAATAAACATTTATTTATTTAACATTTTAAAATCAACTTAGTTTCAACAATATATGTCCTTATGAAGCATAGAAATGCTTTGTGTTTTTTTTGGGTTTTTTCCTCATGGTATGGTGTCACTAGAAAAGGAATGCATAGTTTTGAATTTAGATTTTTTTCAAATGTTCCAATTAGAAACTATTGCATTTATTTAAAAATTTATGCACTAGTTAAACAAAAAGTTTATTTTCATCAGCTATTACTATCAATTGCTCCATAAAAACAGTCGAGGAGTTCAGTGTTTGTATAGAAATTCTCAACTCTTCAGCATAACAAAACATGGAAAAACAAAATTTTAATATTAAGCTAAAGAACATACAATACAGTCAACATAATCCTGCATATAATATTTAGATCGTAGAAATTCCCTTCTGCACCAAATTACTGTAGATTTGCAAAGCAGATGCCAGTTACAATTTTTTTATGCCTCAACTTTTACCCACCATCTTATGTAACTTTTGAATGCCGTTACTGACACATTTATTCATTATAATAAAATGCCATGTTACTTCCTATGAACGACATCATCATGATTGCTAAGATCTACAGACGAAGTAGTTCGTATTTTCCCCTCTACCTGAAAAGTCCTCCTACTCTCTCAGTCAAGACCGGATAAATATATAATCATTATAACTATATTGACCTGAAACTCTTATTAACTGGATTAAACACTCATACACATACAACTACCATTACACTTAACTATTCGAAAATAATGACTTCTATCTACTAATATTCCTCCTACTCTCATTGGCTGCGACCATGAAATTCTGTTATTCCGGATTACACACAATCATACAAAAGATGAATACATCAGCCTTTATTCAAGATGGCTGCAGAATCGCCACGCATTGTTTTACATCATTTATACTTTCCTATCATCGCTTTCCCTCTATTTTACATACTAATGTTTACAAACATTAACCATAACAGTTTAATATTACACAAACAAAATAGTCGTAACTTTGGTATAAATAAGCTACCGCAGCTGATATTTACAACTACTGCAAATACCGTGGCTTCGTTGCTTCAACGTCTTACATTATGCTATTTTGCATTATTAGAATTAACATTAATTACATACTAAAAAAAAGTTTTTTGAATTACGTTGCAGCTTTCTTTTTATCATGTTCGGTTTCAGCGTCCTAAATTTTCCAATGCTAATATGAACAGTAAACCGAGTATTAACGGGAAAACAGTGAAATGCAATACTTACATTACATGAAAGCATTTAACCAGGAAGTGGCGGCAGTAAGTTTTTTATAACACTTAATGAACCAACAATATTTCCAGTCGCTGACATTTACACATTAAGCTGCGGCAACTATAGGTATACTAAAAAAAATGAACATTAAAAACTCGATGCCCAGGAGGTCCCGGCTATTATTCCGAATAAAAACTCAAGTGGACAAATGAAATTCTAAATGGATCAGACATATTTTCTATGTAGTTTCCGCTCTCTGTGTTAATTACAATCTGTCAAATTTTATTATTATATAAAGCTGGAGAGTTTAAATAAATGCAGCATATTTAATATTTTTATGTTTATTAATAATTATATATTTGTAAGTTAGTGTGAAGGCCTATTAGACTGTTGATGCCTCAAAATCAATGAGTTAATCCTTAGAAAATCACTTCCAGTCTGTAGTAGAATGGCGCCCATAATGGATGGTCACATTAAATATGACCAAGACAGCTCTTTTCATTTAACAACAATAAGAAACCTTTACAACAACAAATTGTCATTTGTATTATCTTTTTATCAACTTTTGACTCGCAATCCGATCCAAGCATGTTTTGCCTCGCAATTCGATCCAAGCATGTTTTGCCTCGCAATTCGATCCAAGCATGTTTTGCCTCGCAATTCGGTCCAAGCATGTTTTGCCTCGCAATTCGATCCAAGCATGTTTTTCCTCGCAATTCGGTCCAAGCATGTTTTTCCTCGCAATTCGATCCAAGCATGTTTTGCCTCGCAATTCGATCCAAGCATGTTTTTCCTCGCAATTCGATCCAAGCATGTTTTGCCTCGCAATTCGGTCCAAGCATGTTTTTCCTCGCAATTCGGTCCAAGCATGTTTTTCCTCGCAATTCGGTCCAAGCATGTTTTTCCTCGCAATTTGGTCCAAGCATGTTTTTCCTCGCAATTCGATCCAAGCATGTTTTTCCTCGCAATTCGGTCCAAGCATGTTTTGCCTCGCAATTCGGTCCAAGCATGTTTTGCCTCGCAATTCGGTCCAAGCATGTTTTGCCTCGCAATTCGATCCAAGCATGTTTTTCCTCGCAATTTGATCCAAGCATGTTTTGCCTCGCAATTCGGTCCAAGCATGTTTTTCCTCGCAATTCGGTCCAAGCATGTTTTGCCTCGCAATTCGGTCCAAGCATGTTTTTCCTCGCAATTCGATCCAAGCATGTTTTGCCTCGCAATTCGGTCCAAGCATGTTTTGCCTCGCAATTCGGTCCAAGCATGTTTTGCCTCGCAATTCGGTCCAAGCATGTTTTTCCTCGCAATTCGGTCCAAGCATGTTTTGCCTCGCAATTCGGTCCAAGCATGTTTTTCCTCGCAATTCGATCCAAGCATGTTTTTCCTCGCAATTCGATCCAAGCATGTTTTTCCTCGCAATTCGATCCAAGCATGTTTTGCCTCGCAATTCGGTCCAAGCATGTTTTTCCTCGCAATTTGATCCAAGCATGTTTTTCCTCGCAATTCGGTCCAAGCATGTTTTTCCTCGCAATTCGGTCCAAGCATGTTTTTCCTCGCAATTCGATCCAAGCATGTTTTTCCTCGCAATTCGATCCAAGCATGTTTTGCCTCGCAATTCGATCCAAGCATGTTTTTCCTCGCAATTCGATCCAAGCATGTTTTGCCTCGCAATTCGGTCCAAGCATGTTTTGCCTCGCAATTCGGTCCAAGCATGTTTTTCCTCGCAATTCGGTCCAAGCATGTTTTTCCTCGCAATTTGATCCAAGCATGTTTTTCCTCGCAATTCGGTCCAAGCATGTTTTTCCTCGCAATTCGGTCCAAGCATGTTTTTCCTCGCAATTCGATCCAAGCATGTTTTTCCTCGCAATTCGATCCAAGCATGTTTTGCCTCGCAATTCGGTCCAAGCATGTTTTGCCTCGCAATTCGGTCCAAGCATGTTTTTCCTCGCAATTCGGTCCAAGCATGTTTTTCCTCGCAATTCGGTCTAAGCATGTTTTTCCTCGCAATTTGGTCCAAGCATGTTTTTCCTCGCAATTCGATCCAAGCATGTTTTTCCTCGCAATTCGATCCAAGCATGTTTTGCCTCGCAATTCGGTCCAAGCATGTTTTGCCTCGCAATTCGGTCCAAGCATGTTTTTCCTCGCAATTCAGTCCAAGCATGTTTTTCCTCGCAATTTGATCCAAGCATGTTTTTCCTCGCAATTCGGTCCAAGCATGTTTTTCCTCGCAATTCGGTCCAAGCATGTTTTTCCTCGCAATTCGATCCAAGCATGTTTTTCCTCGCAATTCGATCCAAGCATGTTTTTCCTCGCAATTCGATCCAAGCATGTTTTGCCTCGCAATTCGGTCCAAGCATGTTTTGCCTCGCAATTCGGTCCAAGCATGTTTTTCCTCGCAATTCGGTCCAAGCATGTTTTTCCTCGCAATTCGGTCCAAGCATGTTTTTCCTCGCAATTTGGTCCAAGCATGTTTTTCCTCGCAATTCGATCCAAGCATGTTTTTCCTCGCAATTCGATCCAAGCATGTTTTGCCTCGCAATTCGGTCCAAGCATGTTTTGCCTCGCAATTCGGTCCAAGCATGTTTTTCCTCGCAATTCGGTCCACGTATGTTTTTCCTCGCAATTCGGTCCAAGCATGTTTTGCCTCGCAATTCGGTCCAAGCATGTTTTTCCTCGCAATTCGGTCCACGCATGTTTTTCCTCGCAATTCGATCCAAGCATGTTTTTCCTCGCAATTCGATCCAAGCATGTTTTGCCTCGCAATTCGGTCCAAGCATGTTTTGCCTCGCAATTCGGTCCAAGCATGTTTTGCCTCGCAATTCGGTCCAAGCATGTTTTTCCTCGCAATTCGGTCCAAGCATGTTTTTCCTCGCAATTCGATCCAAGCATGTTTTTCCTCGCAATTCGATCCAAGCATGTTTTGCCTCGCAATTCGGTCCAAGCATGTTTTGCCTCGCAATTCGGTCCAAGCATGTTTTTCCTCGCAATTCGGTCCAAGCATGTTTTTCCTCGCAATTCGGTCCAAGCATGTTTTTCCTCGCAATTCGGTCCAAGCATGTTTTGCCTCGCAATTCGGTCCAAGCATGTTTTTCCTCGCAATTCGGTCCAAGCATGTTTTGCCTCGCAATTCGGTCCAAGCATGTTTTGCCTCGCAATTCGGTCCAAGCATGTTTTGCCTCGCAATTCGGTCCAAGCATGTTTTGCCTCGCAATTCGGTCCAAGCATGTTTTTCCTCGCAATTCGGTCCAAGCATGTTTTTCCTCGCAATTCGGTCCAAGCATGTTTTGCCTCGCAATTCGGTCCAAGCATGTTTTGCCTCGCAATTCGGTCCAAGCATGTTTTTCCTCGCAATTCGGTCCAAGCATGTTTTTCCTCGCAATTCGGTCCAAGCATGTTTTGCCTCGCAATTTGGTCCAAGCATGTTTTTCCTCGCAATTCGATCCAAGCATGTTTTGCCTCGCAATTCGGTCCAAGCATGTTTTGCCTCGCAATTCGGTCCAAGCATGTTTTGCCTCGCAATTCGGTCCAAGCATGTTTTGCCTCGCAATTCGATCCAAGCATGTTTTTCCTCGCAATTCGATCCAAGCATGTTTTGCCTCGCAATTCGGTCCAAGCATGTTTTTCCTCGCAATTCGGTCCAAGCATGTTTTGCCTCGCAATTCGATCCAAGCATGTTTTTCCTCGCAATTCGATCCAAGCATGTTTTGCCTCGCAATTCGGTCCAAGCATGTTTTGCCTCGCAATTCGGTCCAAGCATGTTTTGCCTCGCAATTCGGTCCAAGCATGTTTTTCCTCGCAATTCGGTCCAAGCATGTTTTGCCTCGCAATTCGATCCAAGCATGTTTTGCCTCGCAATTCGATCCAAGCATGTTTTTCCTCGCAATTCGATCCAAGCATGTTTTTCCTCGCAATTCGATCCAAGCATGTTTTGCCTCGCAATTCGGTCCAAGCATGTTTTTCCTCGCAATTTGATCCAAGCATGTTTTTCCTCGCAATTCGGTCCAAGCATGTTTTTCCTCGCAATTCGGTCCAAGCATGTTTTTCCTCGCAATTTGGTCCAAGCATGTTTTTCCTCGCAATTCGATCCAAGCATGTTTTGCCTCGCAATTCGGTCCAAGCATGTTTTGCCTCGCAATTCGGTCCAAGCATGTTTTTCCTCGCAATTCGGTCCAAGCATGTTTTTCCTCGCAATTCGGTCCAAGCATGTTTTTCCTCGCAATTTGGTCCAAGCATGTTTTTCCTCGCAATTCGATCCAAGCATGTTTTTCCTCGCAATTTGGTCCAAGCATGTTTTTCCTCGCAATTCGGTCCAAGCATGTTTTGCCTCGCAATTCGATCCAAGCATGTTTTGCCTCGCAATTCGATCCAAGCATGTTTTTCCTCGCAATTCGATCCAAGCATGTTTTTCCTCGCAATTCGATCCAAGCATGTTTTGCCTCGCAATTCGGTCCAAGCATGTTTTTCCTCGCAATTTGATCCAAGCATGTTTTTCCTCGCAATTTGGTCCAAGCATGTTTTGCCTCGCAATTCGATCCAAGCATGTTTTTCCTCGCAATTCGGTCCAAGCATGTTTTTCCTCGCAATTCGATCCAAGCATGTTTTGCCTCGCAATTCAGTCCAAGCATGTTTTTCCTCGCAATTCGATCCAAGCATGTTTTTCCTCGCAATTTGATCCAAGCATGTTTTGCCTCGCAATTCGATCCAAGCATGTTTTTCCTCGCAATTCGGTCCAAGCATGTTTTTCCTCGCAATTCGATCCAAGCATGTTTTTCCTCGCAATTCGATCCAAGCATGTTTTGCCTCGCAATTCGGTCCAAGCATGTTTTGCCTCGCAATTCGGTCCAAGCATGTTTTTCCTCGCAATTCGGTCCAAGCATGTTTTTCCTCGCAATTCGGTCCAAGCATGTTTTTCCTCGCAATTTGGTCCAAGCATGTTTTTCCTCGCAATTCGATCCAAGCATGTTTTGCCTCGCAATTCGGTCCAAGCATGTTTTGCCTCGCAATTCGGTCCAAGCATGTTTTGCCTCGCAATTCGGTCCAAGCATGTTTTGCCTCGCAATTCGATCCAAGCATGTTTTTCCTCGCAATTCGATCCAAGCATGTTTTGCCTCGCAATTCGGTCCAAGCATGTTTTTCCTCGCAATTCGGTCCAAGCATGTTTTGCCTCGCAATTCGATCCAAGCATGTTTTTCCTCGCAATTCGATCCAAGCATGTTTTGCCTCGCAATTCGGTCCAAGCATGTTTTGCCTCGCAATTCGGTCCAAGCATGTTTTGCCTCGCAATTCGGTCCAAGCATGTTTTTCCTCGCAATTCGGTCCAAGCATGTTTTGCCTCGCAATTCGATCCAAGCATGTTTTGCCTCGCAATTCGATCCAAGCATGTTTTTCCTCGCAATTCGATCCAAGCATGTTTTTCCTCGCAATTCGATCCAAGCATGTTTTGCCTCGCAATTCGGTCCAAGCATGTTTTTCCTCGCAATTTGATCCAAGCATGTTTTTCCTCGCAATTCGGTCCAAGCATGTTTTTCCTCGCAATTCGGTCCAAGCATGTTTTTCCTCGCAATTCGATCCAAGCATGTTTTTCCTCGCAATTCGATCCAAGCATGTTTTGCCTCGCAATTCGGTCCAAGCATGTTTTGCCTCGCAATTCGGTCCAAGCATGTTTTTCCTCGCAATTCGGTCCAAGCATGTTTTTCCTCGCAATTCGGTCCAAGCATGTTTTTCCTCGCAATTTGGTCCAAGCATGTTTTTCCTCGCAATTCGATCCAAGCATGTTTTTCCTCGCAATTTGGTCCAAGCATGTTTTTCCTCGCAATTCGGTCCAAGCATGTTTTGCCTCGCAATTCGATCCAAGCATGTTTTGCCTCGCAATTCGATCCAAGCATGTTTTTCCTCGCAATTCGATCCAAGCATGTTTTTCCTCGCAATTCGATCCAAGCATGTTTTGCCTCGCAATTCGGTCCAAGCATGTTTTTCCTCGCAATTTGATCCAAGCATGTTTTTCCTCGCAATTTGGTCCAAGCATGTTTTGCCTCGCAATTCGATCCAAGCATGTTTTTCCTCGCAATTCGGTCCAAGCATGTTTTTCCTCGCAATTCGATCCAAGCATGTTTTGCCTCGCAATTCGGTCCAAGCATATTTTTCCTCGCAATTTGATCCAAGCATGTTTTTCCTCGCAATTTGGTCCAAGCATGTTTTGCCTCGCAATTCGATCCAAGCATGTTTTTCCTCGCAATTCGGTCCAAGCATGTTTTTCCTCGCAATTCGATCCAAGCATGTTTTGCCTCGCAATTCGGTCCAAGCATGTTTTTCCTCGCAATTCGATCCAAGCATGTTTTTCCTCGCAATTCGGTCCAAGCATGTTTTTCCTCGCAATTCGGTCCAAGCATGTTTTGCCTCGCAATTCGGTCCAAGCATGTTTTTCCTCGCAATTCGGTCCAAGCATGTTTTGCCTCGCAATTCGATCCAAGCATGTTTTGCCTCGCAATTCGATCCAAGCATGTTTTTCCTCGCAATTCGATCCAAGCATGTTTTTCCTCGCAATTCGATCCAAGCATGTTTTGCCTCGCAATTCGGTCCAAGCATGTTTTTCCTCGCAATTTGATCCAAGCATGTTTTTCCTCGCAATTCGGTCCAAGCATGTTTATCCTCGCAATTCGGTCCAAGCATGTTTTTCCTCGCAATTCGATCCAAGCATGTTTTTCCTCGCAATTCGATCCAAGCATGTTTTGCCTCGCAATTCGGTCCAAGCATGTTTTGCCTCGCAATTCGGTCCAAGCATGTTTTGCCTCGCAATTCGGTCCAAGCATGTTTTTCCTCGCAATTCGGTCCAAGCATGTTTTTCCTCGCAATTTGATCCAAGCATGTTTTTCCTCGCAATTCGGTCCAAGCATGTTTTTCCTCGCAATTCGGTCCAAGCATGTTTTTCCTCGCAATTCGATCCAAGCATGTTTTTCCTCGCAATTCGATCCAAGCATGTTTTGCCTCGCAATTCGGTCCAAGCATGTTTTGCCTCGCAATTCGGTCCAAGCATGTTTTTCCTCGCAATTCGGTCCAAGCATGTTTTTCCTCGCAATTCGGTCCAAGCATGTTTTTCCTCGCAATTTGGTCCAAGCATGTTTTTCCTCGCAATTCGATCCAAGCATGTTTTTCCTCGCAATTCGATCCAAGCATGTTTTGCCTCGCAATTCGGTCCAAGCATGTTTTGCCTCGCAATTCGGTCCAAGCATGTTTTGCCTCGCAATTCGGTCCAAGCATGTTTTTCCTCGCAATTCAGTCCAAGCATGTTTTTCCTCGCAATTTGATCCAAGCATGTTTTTCCTCGCAATTCGGTCCAAGCATGTTTTTCCTCGCAATTCGGTCCAAGCATGTTTTTCCTCGCAATTCGATCCAAGCATGTTTTTCCTCGCAATTCGATCCAAGCATGTTTTTCCTCGCAATTCGATCCAAGCATGTTTTGCCTCGCAATTCGGTCCAAGCATGTTTTGCCTCGCAATTCGGTCCAAGCATGTTTTTCCTCGCAATTCGGTCCAAGCATGTTTTTCCTCGCAATTCGGTCCAAGCATGTTTTTCCTCGCAATTTGGTCCAAGCATGTTTTTCCTCGCAATTCGATCCAAGCATGTTTTTCCTCGCAATTCGATCCAAGCATGTTTTGCCTCGCAATTCGGTCCAAGCATGTTTTGCCTCGCAATTCGGTCCAAGCATGTTTTTCCTCGCAATTCGGTCCACGTATGTTTTTCCTCGCAATTCGGTCCAAGCATGTTTTGCCTCGCAATTCGGTCCAAGCATGTTTTTCCTCGCAATTCGGTCCACGCATGTTTTTCCTCGCAATTCGATCCAAGCATGTTTTTCCTCGCAATTCGATCCAAGCATGTTTTGCCTCGCAATTCGGTCCAAGCATGTTTTGCCTCGCAATTCGGTCCAAGCATGTTTTGCCTCGCAATTCGGTCCAAGCATGTTTTGCCTCGCAATTCGGTCCAAGCATGTTTTTCCTCGCAATTCGGTCCAAGCATGTTTTTCCTCGCAATTCGATCCAAGCATGTTTTTCCTCGCAATTCGATCCAAGCATGTTTTGCCTCGCAATTCGGTCCAAGCATGTTTTGCCTCGCAATTCGGTCCAAGCATGTTTTTCCTCGCAATTCGGTCCAACCTGTTTTTCATCGCAATTCGGTCCAAGCATGTTTTGCCTCGCAATTCGGTCCAAGCATGTTTTGCCTCGCAATTCGGTCCAAGCATGTTTTTCCTCGCAATTCGGTCCAAGCATGTTTTTCCTCGCAATTCGGTCCAAGCATGTTTTGCCTCGCAATTCGGTCCAAGCATGTTTTGCCTCGCAATTCGGTCCAAGCATGTTTTGCCTCGCAATTCGGTCCAAGCATGTTTTTCCTCGCAATTCGGTCCACGTATGTTTTTCCTCGCAATTCGGTCCAAGCATGTTTTGCCTCGCAATTCGGTCCAAGCATGTTTTTCCTCGCAATTCGGTCCACGCATGTTTTTCCTCGCAATTCGATCCAAGCATGTTTTTCCTCGCAATTCGGTCCAAGCATGTTTTGCCTCGCAATTCGGTCCAAGCATGTTTTGCCTCGCAATTCGGTCCAAGCATGTTTTGCCTCGCAATTCGGTCCAAGCATGTTTTGCCTCGCAATTCGGTCCAAGCATGTTTTTCCTCGCAATTCGGTCCAAGCATGTTTTTCCTCGCAATTCGGTCCAAGCATGTTTTTCCTCGCAATTCGATCCAAGCATGTTTTTCCTCGCAATTCGATCCAAGCATGTTTTGCCTCGCAATTCGGTCCAAGCATGTTTTGCCTCGCAATTCGGTCCAAGCATGTTTTTCCTCGCAATTCGGTCCAAGCATGTTTTTCCTCGCAATTCGGTCCAAGCATGTTTTGCCTCGCAATTCGGTCCAAGCATGTTTTGCCTCGCAATTCGGTCCAAGCATGTTTTTCCTCGCAATTCGGTCCAAGCATGTTTTGCCTCGCAATTCGGTCCAAGCATGTTTTGCCTCGCAATTCGGTCCAAGCATGTTTTGCCTCGCAATTCGGTCCAAGCATGTTTTTCCTCGCAATTCGGTCCAAGCATGTTTTTCCTCGCAATTCGGTCCAAGCATGTTTTGCCTCGCAATTCGGTCCAAGCATGTTTTGCCTCGCAATTCGGTCCAAGCATGTTTTTCCTCGCAATTCGGTCCAAGCATGTTTTTCCTCGCAATTCGGTCCAAGCATGTTTTGCCTCGCAATTCGGTCCAAGCATGTTTTTCCTCGCAATTCGGTCCAAGCATGTTTTTCCTCGCAATTCGGTCCAAGCATGTTTTGCCTCGCAATTCGGTCCAAGCATGTTTTGCCTCGCAATTCGGTCCAAGCATGTTTTTCCTCGCAATTCGGTCCAAGCATGTTTTGCCTCGCAATTCGATCCAAGCATGTTTTGCCTCGCAATTCGATCCAAGCATGTTTTTCCTCGCAATTCGATCCAAGCATGTTTTTCCTCGCAATTCGATCCAAGCATGTTTTGCCTCGCAATTCGGTCCAAGCATGTTTTTCCTCGCAATTTGATCCAAGCATGTTTTTCCTCGCAATTCGGTCCAAGCATGTTTTTCCTCGCAATTCGGTCCAAGCATGTTTTTCCTCGCAATTCGATCCAAGCATGTTTTTCCTCGCAATTCGATCCAAGCATGTTTTGCCTCGCAATTCGGTCCAAGCATGTTTTGCCTCGCAATTCGGTCCAAGCATGTTTTTCCTCGCAATTCGGTCCAAGCATGTTTTTCCTCGCAATTCGGTCCAAGCATGTTTTTCCTCGCAATTTGGTCCAAGCATGTTTTTCCTCGCAATTCGATCCAAGCATGTTTTTCCTCGCAATTTGGTCCAAGCATGTTTTTCCTCGCAATTCGGTCCAAGCATGTTTTGCCTCGCAATTCGATCCAAGCATGTTTTTCCTCGCAATTCGGTCCACGCATGTTTTTCCTCGCAATTCGATCCAAGCATGTTTTTCCTCGCAATTCGATCCAAGCATGTTTTGCCTCGCAATTCGGTCCAAGCATGTTTTTCCTCGCAATTTGATCCAAGCATGTTTTTCCTCGCAATTTGGTCCAAGCATGTTTTGCCTCGCGATTCGATCCAAGCATGTTTTGCCTCGCGATTCGATCCAAGCATGTTTTTCCTCGCAATTCGGTCCAAGCATGTTTTTCCTCGCAATTCGATCCAAGCATGTTTTGCCTCGCAATTCGGTCCAAGCATGTTTTTCCTCGCAATTTGATCCAAGCATGTTTTTCCTCGCAATTTGGTCCAAGCATGTTTTGCCTCGCAATTCGATCCAAGCATGTTTTTCCTCGCAATTCGGTCCAAGCATGTTTTTCCTCGCAATTCGATCCAAGCATGTTTTGCCTCGCAATTCGGTCCAAGCATGTTTTTCCTCGCAATTTGATCCAAGCATGTTTTTCCTCGCAATTTGGTCCGAGCATGTTTTGCCTCGCAATTCGATCCAAGCATGTTTTTCCTCGCAATTCGGTCCAAGCATGTTTTTTCTCGCAATTCGATCCAAGCATGTTTTGCCTCGCAATTCAGTCCAAGCATGTTTTTCCTCGCAATTCGATCCAAGCATGTTTTTCCTCGCAATTTGGTCCAAGCATGTTTTTCCTCGCAATTCGGTCCAAGCATGTTTTGCCTCGCAATTCGGTCCAAGCATGTTTTTCCTCGCAATTCGGTCCAAGCATGTTTTGCCTCGCAATTCGATCCAAGCATGTTTTGCCTCGCAATTCGATCCCAGCATGTTTTTCCTCGCAATTCGATCCAAGCATGTTTTTCCTCGCAATTCGATCCAAGCATGTTTTGCCTCGCAATTCGGTCCAAGCATGTTTTTCCTCGCAATTTGATCCAAGCATGTTTTTCCTCGCAATTCGGTCCAAGCATGTTTTTCCTCGCAATTCGGTCCAAGCATGTTTTTCCTCGCAATTCGATCCAAGCATGTTTTTCCTCGCAATTCGATCCAAGCATGTTTTTCCTCGCAATTCGATCCAAGCATGTTTTGCCTCGCAATTCGGTCCAAGCATGTTTTGCCTCGCAATTCGGTCCAAGCATGTTTTTCCTCGCAATTCGGTCCAAGCATGTTTTTCCTCGCAATTCGGTCCAAGCATGTTTTTCCTCGCAATTCGGTCCAAGCATGTTTTTCCTCGCAATTCGGTCCAAGCATGTTTTTCCTCGCAATTCGCTCCAAGCATGTTTTTCCTCGCAATTCGATCCAAGCATGTTTTGCCTCGCAATTCGGTCCAAGCATGTTTTGCCTCGCAATTCGGTCCAAGCATGTTTTTCCTCGCAATTCGGTCCAAGCATGTTTTTCCTCGCAATTCGGTCCAAGCATGTTTTTCCTCGCAATTTGGTCCAAGCATGTTTTTCCTCGCAATTCGATCCAAGCATGTTTTTCCTCGCAATTCGATCCAAGCATGTTTTGCCTCGCAATTCGGTCCAAGCATGTTTTGCCTCGCAATTCGGTCCAAGCATGTTTTTCCTCGCAATTCGGTCCAAGCATGTTTTTCCTCGCAATTTGATCCAAGCATGTTTTTCCTCGCAATTCGGTCCAAGCATGTTTTTCCTCGCAATTCGGTCCAAGCATGTTTTTCCTCGCAATTCGATCCAAGCATGTTTTTCCTCGCAATTCGATCCAAGCATGTTTTTCCTCGCAATTCGATCCAAGCATGTTTTGCCTCGCAATTCGGTCCAAGCATGTTTTGCCTCACAATTCGGTCCAAGCATGTTTTTCCTCGCAATTCGGTCCAAGCATGTTTTTCCTCGCAATTCGGTCCAAGCATGTTTTTCCTCGCAATTTGGTCCAAGCATGTTTTTCCTCGCAATTCGGTCCAAGCATGTTTTTCCTCGCAATTCGGTCCAAGCATGTTTTTCCTCGCAATTCGATCCAAGCATGTTTTGCCTCGCAATTCGGTCCAAGCATGTTTTGCCTCGCAATTCGGTCCAAGCATGTTTTTCCTCGCAATTCGGTCCACGCATGTTTTTCCTCGCAATTCGGTCCAAGCATGTTTTGCCTCGCAATTCGGTCCAAGCATGTTTTTCCTCGCAATTCGGTCCACGCATGTTTTTCCTCGCAATTCGATCCAAGCATGTTTTTCCTCGCAATTCGATCCAAGCATGTTTTGCCTCGCAATTCGGTCCAAGCATGTTTTGCCTCGCAATTCGGTCCAAGCATGTTTTGCCTCGCAATTCGGTCCAAGCATGTTTTTCCTCGCAATTCGGTCCAAGCATGTTTTTCCTCGCAATTCGATCCAAGCATGTTTTTCCTCGCAATTCGGTCCAAGCATGTTTTGCCTCGCAATTCGGTCCAAGCATGTTTTGCCTCGCAATTCGGTCCAAGCATGTTTTTCCTCGCAATTCGGTCCAAGCATGTTTTGCCTCGCAATTCGGTCCAAGCATGTTTTGCCTCGCAATTCGGTCCAAGCATGTTTTGCCTCGCAATTCGGTCCAAGCATGTTTTTCCTCGCAATTCGGTCCAAGCATGTTTTTCCTCGCAATTCGGTCCAAGCATGTTTTGCCTCGCAATTCGGTCCAAGCATGTTTTGCCTCGCAATTCGGTCCAAGCATGTTTTTCCTCGCAATTCGGTCCAAGCATGTTTTTCCTCGCAATTCGGTCCAAGCATGTTTTGCCTCGCAATTCGGTCCAAGCATGTTTTTCCTCGCAATTCGGTCCAAGCATGTTTTTCCTCGCAATTCGGTCCAAGCATGTTTTGCCTCGCAATTCGGTCCAAGCATGTTTTGCCTCGCAATTCGGTCCAAGCATGTTTTTCCTCGCAATTCGGTCCAAGCATGTTTTGCCTCGCAATTCGGTCCAAGCATGTTTTTCCTCGCAATTCGGTCCAAGCATGTTTTTCCTCGCAATTCGATCCAAGCATGTTTTTCCTCGCAATTCGGTCCAAGCATGTTTTTCCTCGCAATTCGGTCCAAGCATGTTTTTCCTCGCAATTTGGTCCAAGCATGTTTTGCCTCGCAATTCGGTCCAAGCATGTTTTTCCTCGCAATTCGGTCCAAGCATGTTTTTCCTCGCAATTTGGTCCAAGCATGTTTTTCCTCGCAATTTGGTCCAAGCATGTTTTGCCTCGCAATTCGGTCCAAGCATGTTTTTCCTCGCAATTCGGTCCAAGCATGTTTTTCCTCGCAATTCGGTCCAAGCATGTTTTGCCTCGCAATTCGGTCCAAGCATGTTTTTCCTCGCAATTCGGTCCAAGCATGTTTTTCCTCGCAATTCGATCCAAGCATGTTTTTCCTCGCAATTCGGTCCAAGCATGTTTTTCCTCGCAATTCGGTCCAAGCATGTTTTTCCTCGCAATTTGGTCCAAGCATGTTTTTCCTCGCAATTCGATCCAAGCATGTTTTGCCTCGCAATTCGGTCCAAGCATGTTTTGCCTCGCAATTCGGTCCAAGCATGTTTTGCCTCGCAATTCGGTCCAAGCATGTTTTGCCTCGCAATTCGGTCCAAGCATGTTTTTCCTCGCAATTCGGTCCAAGCATGTTTTTCCTCGCAATTTGATCCAAGCATGTTTTTCCTCGCAATTCGGTCCAAGCATGTTTTGCCTCGCAATTCGGTCCAAGCATGTTTTTCCTCGCGATTTGATCCAAGCATGTTTTGCCTCGCAATTCAGTCCAAGCATGTTTTTTCTCGCAATTCGGTCCAAGCATGTTTTTCCTCGCGATTTGATCCAAGCATGTTTTGCCTCGCAATTCGGTCCAAGCATGTTTTGCCTCGCAATTCGGTCCAAGCATGTTTTGCCTCGCAATTCGGTCCAAGCATGTTTTTCCTCGCAATTCGGTCCAAGCATTTTTTTCCTCGCGATTTGATCCAAGCATGTTTTTCCTCGCAATTCGGTCCAAGCATGTTTTTCCTCGCAATTCGGTCCAAGCATGTTTTGCCTCGCAATTCGGTCCAAGCATGTTTTTCCTCGCGATTTGATCCAAGCATGTTTTGCCTCGCAATTCGGTCCAAGCATGTTTTTCCTCGCAATTCGGTCCAAGCATGTTTTGCCTCGCAATTCGGTCCAAGCATGTTTTGCCTCGCAATTCGGTCCAAGCATGTTTTGCCTCGCAATTCGGTCCAAGCATGTTTTTCCTCGCAATTCGGTCCAAGCATGTTTTTCCTCGCAATTCGGTCCAAGCATGTTTTTCCTCGCAATTCGGTCCAAGCATGTTTTGCCTCGCAATTCGGTCCAAGCATGTTTTGCCTCGCAATTCGGTCCAAGCATGTTTTGCCTCGCAATTCGGTCCAAGCATGTTTTTCCTCGCAATTCGGTCCAAGCATGTTTTTCCTCGCAATTCGATCCAAGCATGTTTTTCCTCGCAATTCGGTCCAAGCATGTTTTTCCTCGCAATTCGGTCCAAGCATGTTTTTCCTCGCAATTTGGTCCAAGCATGTTTTTCCTCGCAATTCGATCCAAGCATGTTTTGCCTCGCAATTCGATCCAAGCATGTTTTGCCTCGCAATTCGGTCCAAGCATGTTTTGCCTCGCAATTCGGTCCAAGCATGTTTTTCCTCGCAATTCGGTCCAAGCATGTTTTTCCTCGCAATTCGGTCCAAGCATGTTTTTCCTCGCAATTTGATCCAAGCATGTTTTTCCTCGCAATTCGGTCCAAGCATGTTTTGCCTCGCAATTCGGTCCAAGCATGTTTTTCCTCGCGATTTGATCCAAGCATGTTTTGCCTCGCAATTCAGTCCAAGCATGTTTTTTCTCGCAATTCGGTCCAAGCATGTTTTTCCTCGCGATTTGATCCAAGCATGTTTTGCCTCGCAATTCGGTCCAAGCATGTTTTTCCTCGCAATTCGGTCCAAGCATGTTTTGCCTCGCAATTCGGTCCAAGCATGTTTTGCCTCGCAATTCGGTCCAAGCATGTTTTTCCTCGCAATTCGGTCCAAGCATGTTTTTCCTCGCAATTCGGTCCAAGCATGTTTTGCCTCGCAATTCGGTCCAAGCATGTTTTTCCTCGCAATTCGGTCCAAGCATGTTTTTCCTCGCGATTTGATCCAAGCATGTTTTTCCTCGCAATTCGGTCCAAGCATGTTTTTCCTCGCAATTCGGTCCAAGCATGTTTTGCCTCGCAATTCGGTCCAAGCATGTTTTTCATCGCGATTTGATCCAAGCATGTTTTGCCTCGCAATTCAGTCCAAGCATGTTTTTCCTCGCAATTCGGTCCAAGCATGTTTTGCCTCGCAATTCGGTCCAAGCATGTTTTGCCTCGCAATTCGGTCCAAGCATGTTTTTCCTCGCAATTTGGTCCAAGCATGTTTTTCCTCGCAATTCGATCCAAGCATGTTTTTCCTCGCAATTCGGTCCAAGCATGTTTTTCCTCGCAATTCGGTCCAAGCATGTTTTGCCTCGCAATTCGGTCCAAGCATGTTTTTCCTCGCAATTCGGTCCAAGCATGTTTTTCCTCGCAATTCGGTCCAAGCATGTTTTTCCTCGCAATTCGGTCCAAGCATGTTTTTCCTCGCAATTCGGTCCAAGCATGTTTTTCCTCGCAATTCGGTCCAAGCATGTTTTTCCTCGCGATTTGATCCAAGCATGTTTTTCCTCGCAATTCGGTCCAAGCATGTTTTTCCTCGCAATTCGGTCCAAGCATGTTTTGCCTCGCAATTCGGTCCAAGCATGTTTTTCCTCGCGATTCGGTCCAAGCATGTTTTGCCTCGCAATTCAGTCCAAGCATGTTTTTCCTCGCAATTCGGTCCAAGCATGTTTTGCCTCGCGATTTGATCCAAGCATGTTTTTCCTCGCAATTCGGTCCAAGCATGTTTTTCCTCGCGATTTGATCCAAGCATGTTTTGCCTCGCAATTCGGTCCAAGCATGTTTTTCCTCGCAATTCGTTCCAAGCATGTTTTGCCTCGCAATTCGGTCCAAGCATGTTTTGCCTCGCAATTCGATCCAAGCATGTTTTGCCTCGCAATTCGGTCCAAGCATGTTTTGCCCTGCAATTCGGTCCAAGCATGTTTTGCCTCGCAATTCGGTCCAAGCATGTTTTTCCTCGCAATTCGGTCCAAGCATGTTTTTCCTCGCAATTCGGTCCAAGCATGTTTTTCCTCGCGATTTGATCCAAGCATGTTTTTCCTCGCAATTCGATCCAAGCATGTTTTGCCTCGCAATTCGGTCCAAGCATGTTTTGCCTCGCAATTCGGTCCAAGCATGTTTTGCCTCGCAATTCGGTCCAAGCATGTTTTTCCTCGCGATTTGATCCAAGCATGTTTTTCCTCGCAATTCGGTCCAAGCATGTTTTTCCTCGCAATTCGGTCCAAGCATGTTTTGCCTCGCAATTCGGTCCAAGCATGTTTTTCCTCGCGATTTGATCCAAGCATGTTTTGCCTCGCAATTCGATCCAAGCATGTTTTGCCTCGCAATTCGTTCCAAGCATGTTTTGCCTCGCAATTCGTTCCAAGCATGTTTTTCCTCGCAATTCGGTCCAAGCATGTTTTTCCTCGCGATTTGATCCAAGCATGTTTTTCCTCGCAATTCGGTCCAAGCATGTTTTGCCTCGCAATTCGGTCCAAGCATGTTTTGCCTCGCGATTTGATCCAAGCATGTTTTTCCTCGCAATTCGGTCCAAGCATGTTTTTCCTCGCGATTTGATCCAAGCATGTTTTGCCTCGCAATTCGGTCCAAGCATGTTTTTCCTCGCAATTCGTTCCAAGCATGTTTTGCCTCGCAATTCGGTCCAAGCATGTTTTTCCTCGCAATTCGGTCCAAGCATGTTTTTCCTCGCAATTCGTTCCAAGCATGTTTTGCCTCGCAATTCGGTCCAAGCATGTTTTGCCTCGCAATTCGTTCCAAGCATGTTTTGCCTCGCAATTCGGTCCAAGCATGTTTTTCCTCGCAATTCGGTCCAAGCATGTTTTTCCTCGCAATTCGGTCCAAGCATGTTTATCCTCGCGATTTGATCCAAGCATGTTTTTCCTCGCAATTTGGTCCAAGCATGTTTTTCCTCGCAATTCGTTCCAAGCATGTTTTGCCTCGCAATTCGGTCCAAGCATGTTTTTCCTCGCAATTCGGTCCAAGCATGTTTTGCCTCGCAATTCGGTCCAAGCATTTTTTGCCTCGCGATTTGATCCAAGCATGTTTTTCCTCGCAATTCGGTCCAAGCATGTTTTTCCTCGCAATTCGTTCCAAGCATGTTTTTCCTCGCAATTCGGTCCAAGCATGTTTTGCCTCGCGATTTGATCCAAGCATGTTTTTCCTCGCAATTCGGTCCAAGCATGTTTTTCCTCGCAATTCGTTCCAAGCATGTTTTGCCTCGCAATTCGGTCCAAGCATGTTTTGCCTCGCAATTCGGTCCAAGCATGTTTTGCCTCGCGATTTGATCCAAGCATGTTTTTCCTCGCAATTCGGTCCAAGCATGTTTTTCCTCGCGATTTGATCCAAGCATGTTTTGCCTCGCAATTCGGTCCAAGCATGTTTTTCCTCGCAATTCGTTCCAAGCATGTTTTGCCTCGCAATTCGGTCCAAGCATGTTTTGCCTCGCAATTCGATCCAAGCATGTTTTTCCTCGCAATTCGGTCCAAGCATGTTTTGCCTCGCAATTCGGTCCAAGCATGTTTTTCCTCGCAATTCGATCCAAGCATGTTTTGCCTCGCAATTCGATCCAAGCATGTTTTGCCTCGCAATTCGATCCAAGCATGTTTTGCCTCGCAATTCGGTCCAAGCATGTTTTGCCTCGCAATTCGTTCCAAGCATGTTTTGCCTCGCAATTCGGTCCAAGCATGTTTTTCCTCGCAATTCGGTCCAAGCATGTTTTTCCTCGCAATTCGGTCCAAGCATGTTTTGCCTCGCAATTCGGTCCAAGCATGTTTTTCCTCGCGATCTGATCCAAGCATGTTTTGCCTCGCAATTCGGTCCAAGCATGTTTTTCCTCGCAATTCGATCCAAGCATGTTTTTCCTCGCAATTCGGTCCAAGCATGTTTTTCCTCGCAATTCGGTCCAAGCATGTTTTTCCTCGCAATTCGGTCCGAGCATGTTTTTCCTCGCAATTCGGTCCAAGCATGTTTTTCCTCGCGATTCGATCCAAGCATGTTTTTCCTCGCGATTCGGTCCAAGCATGTTTTTCCTCGCAATTCGGTCCAAGCATGTTTTTCCTCGCAATTCGGTCCAAGCATGTTTTTCCTCGCAATTCGGTCCAAGCATGTTTTTCCTCGCAATTCGGTCCAAGCATGTTTTTCCTCGCAATTCGGTCCAAGCATGTTTTTCCTCGCAATTCGGTCCAAGCATGTTTTTCCTCGCAATTCGGTCCAAGCATGTTTTTCCTCGCAATTCGGTCCAAGCATGTTTTTCCTCGCAATTCGATCCAAGCATGTTTTGCCTCGCAATTCGGTCCAAGCATGTTTTGCCTCGCAATTCAAACCAAGCATGTTTTGCCTCGCAATTCGGTCCAAGCATGTTTTTCCTCGCAATTCGGTCCAAGCATGTTTTTCTCGCAATTCGGTCCAAGCATGTTTTGCCTCGCAATTCGGTCCAAGCATGTTTTTCCTCGCGATTCGATCCAAGCATGTTTTGCCTCGCAATTCGATCCAAGCATGTTTTGCCTCGCAATTCGATCCAAGCATGTTTTGCCTCGCAATTCGGTCCAAGCATGTTTTGCCTCGCAATTCGATCCAAGCATGTTTTGCCTCGCAATTCGGTCCAAGCATGTTTTTCCTCGCAATTCGGTCCAAGCATGTTTTTCCTCGCAATTCGGTCCAAGCATGTTTTGCCTCGCAATTCGGTCCAAGCATGTTTTTCCTCGCGATTCGATCCAAGCATGTTTTGCCTCGCAATTCGGTCCAAGCATGTTTTTCCTCGCAATTCGATCCAAGCATGTTTTTCCTCGCAATTCGGTCCAAGCATGTTTTTCCTCGCGATTTGATCCAAGCATGTTTTTCCTCGCGATTCGGTCCAAGCATGTTTTGCCTAGCAATTCGGTCCAAGCATGTTTTTCCTCGCAATTCGGTCCAAGCATGTTTTTCCTCGCAATTCGGTCCAAGCATGTTTTTCCTCGCGATTCGGTCCAAGCATGTTTTTCCTCGCGATTCGATCCAAGCATGTTTTGGCTCGCAATTCGTTCCAAGCATGTTTTGCCTCGCAATTCGGTCCAAGCATGTTTTTCCTCGCGATTTGATCCAAGCATGTTTTTCCTCGCAATTCGGTCCAAGCATGTTTTGCCTCGCAATTCGGTCCAAGCATGTTTTTCCTCGCAATTCGATCCAAGCATGTTTTTCCTCGCAATTCGGTCCAAGCATGTTTTTCCTCGCAATTCGGTCCAAGCATGTTTTGCCTCGCAATTCGGTCCAAGCATGTTTTTCCTCGCAATTCGGTCCAAGCATGTTTTTCCTCGCAATTCGGTCCAAGCATGTTTTTCCTCGCAATTCGGTCCAAGCATGTTTTGCCTCGCAATTCGGTCCAAGCATGTTTTTCCTCGCAATTCGGTCCAAGCATGTTTTTCCTCGCAATTCGATCCAAGCATGTTTTTCCTCGCGATTTGATCCAAGCATGTTTTGCCTCGCAATTCGATCCAAGCATGTTTTGCCTCGCAATTCGTTCCAAGCATGTTTTGCCTCGCAATTCGGTCCAAGCATGTTTTTCCACGCGATTTGATCCAAGCATGTTTTTCCTCGCAATTCGGTCCAAGCATGTTTTTCCTCGCAATTCGGTCCAAGCATGTTTTTCCTCGCAATTCGATCCAAGCATGTTTTTCCTCGCAATTCGGTCCAAGCATGTTTTTCCTCGCGATTTGATCCAAGCATGTTTTGCCTCGCAATTCGGTCCAAGCATGTTTTGCCTCGCGATTTGATCCAAGCATGTTTTTCCTCGCAATTCGGTCCAAGCATGTTTTTCCTCGCGATTTGATCCAAGCATGTTTTGCCTCGCAATTCGATCCAAGCATGTTTTTCCTCGCAATTCGTTCCAAGCATGTTTTGCCTCGCAATTCGGTCCAAGCATGTTTTTCCTCGCAATTCGATCCAAGCATGTTTTGCCTCGCAATTCGGTCCAAGCATGTTTTGCCTCGCAATTCGTTCCAAGCATGTTTTGCCTCGCAATTCGGTCCAAGCATGTTTTTCCTCGCAATTCGGTCCAAGCATGTTTTTCCTCGCAATTCGGTCCAAGCATGTTTTTCCTCGCAATTCGGTCCAAGCATGTTTTTCCTCGCGATTCGATCCAAGCATGTTTTGCCTCGCAATTCGGTCCAAGCATGTTTTGCCTCGCAATTCGATCCAAGCATGTTTTTCCTCGCAATTCGGTCCAAGCATGTTTTTCCTCGCGATTTGATCCAAGCATGTTTTTCCTCGCAATTCGGTCCAAGCATGTTTTGCCTAGCAATTCGGTCCAAGCATGTTTTTCCTCGCAATTCGGTCCAAGCATGTTTTTCCTCGCAATTCGGTCCAAGCATGTTTTTCCTCGCGATTCGATCCAAGCATGTTTTGCCTCGCAATTCGATCCAAGCATGTTTTGCCTCGCAATTCGTTCCAAGCATGTTTTGCCTCGCAATTCGGTCCAAGCATGTTTTTCCTCGCGATTTGATCCAAGCATGTTTTTCCTCGCAATTCGGTCCAAGCATGTTTTTCCTCGCAATTCGGTCCAAGCATGTTTTTCCTCGCAATTCGATCCAAGCATGTTTTTCCTCGCAATTCGGTCCAAGCATGTTTTTCCTCGCAATTCGGTCCAAGCATGTTTTGCCTCGCAATTCGGTCCAAGCATGTTTTTCCTCGCAATTCGGTCCAAGCATGTTTTTCCTCGCAATTCGGTCCAAGCATGTTTTTCCTCGCAATTCGGTCCAAGCATGTTTTTCCTCGCAATTCGGTCCAAGCATGTTTTTCCTCGCAATTCGGTCCAAGCATGTTTTTCCTTGCAATTCGATCCAAGCATGTTTTTCCTCGCGATTTGATCCAAGCATGTTTTGCCTCGCAATTCGATCCAAGCATGTTTTGCCTCGCAATTCGTTCCAAGCATGTTTTGCCTCGCAATTCGGTTCAAGCATGTTTTTCCACGCGATTTGATCCAAGCATGTTTTTCCTCGCAATTCGGTCCAAGCATGTTTTTCCTCGCAATTCGGTCCAAGCATGTTTTTCCTCGCAATTCGATCCAAGCATGTTTTTCCTCGCAATTCGGTCCAAGCATGTTTTTCCTCGCGATTTGATCCAAGCATGTTTTTCCTCGCAATTCGGTCCAAGCATGTTTTGCCTCGCAATTCGGTCAAAGCATGTTTTTCCTCGCAATTCGGTCCAAGCATGTTTTTCCTCGCAATTCGGTCCAAGCATGTTTTTCCTCGCAATTCGGTCCAAGCATGTTTTGCATCGCAATTCGGTCCAAGCATGTTTTTCCTCGCAATTCGGTCCAAGCATGTTTTTCCTCGCAATTCGGTCCAAGCATGTTTTTCCTCGCAATTCGGTCCAAGCATGTTTTGCCTCGCAATTCGGTCCAAGCATGTTTTTCCTCGCAATTCGGTCCAAGCATGTTTTTCCTCGCAATTCGATCCAAGCATGTTTTTCCTCGCGATTTGATCCAAGCATGTTTTGCCTCGCAATTCGATCCAAGCATGTTTTGCCTCGCAATTCGTTCCAAGCATGTTTTGCCTCGCAATTCGTTCCAAGCATGTTTTGCCTCGCAATTCGGTCCAAGCATGTTTTTCCACGCGATTCGATCCAAGCATGTTTTTCCTCGCAATTCGGTCCAAGCATGTTTTTCCTCGCAATTCGGTCCAAGCATGTTTTTCCTCGCAATTCGATCCAAGCATGTTTTTCCTCGCAATTCGGTCCAAGCATGTTTTTCCTCGCAATTCGGTCCAAGCATGTTTTGCCTCGCAATTCGGTCCAAGCATGTTTTTCCTCGCAATTCGATCCAAGCATGTTTTTCCTCGCAATTCGGTCCAAGCATGTTTTTCCTCGCAATTCGGTCCAAGCATGTTTTGCCTCGCAATTCGGTCCAAGCATGTTTTTCCTCGCAATTCGGTCCAAGCATGTTTTTCCTCGCAATTCGGTCCAAGCATGTTTTTCCTCGCAATTCGGTCCAAGCATGTTTTTCCTCGCAATTCGGTCCAAGCATGTTTTTCCTCGCAATTCGATCCAAGCATGTTTTGCCTCGCAATTCGGTCCAAGCATGTTTTGCCTCGCAATTCGGTCCAAGCATGTTTTGCCTCGCAATTCGGTCCAAGCATGTTTTTCCTCGCAATTCGGTCCAAGCATGTTTTTCCTCGCAATTCGGTCCAAGCATGTTTTTCCTCGCAATTCGGTCCAAGCATGTTTTTCCTCGCAATTCGGTCCAAGCATGTTTTGCCTCGCAATTCGGTCCAAGCATGTTTTGCCTCGCAATTCGGTCCAAGCATGTTTTTCCTCGCAATTCGGTCCAAGCATGTTTTTCCTCGCAATTCGGTCCAAGCATGTTTTTCCTCGCAATTCGGTCCAAGCATGTTTTTCCTCGCAATTCGGTCCAAGCATGTTTTTCCTCGCAATTCGATCCAAGCATGTTTTGCCTCGCAATTCGGTCCAAGCATGTTTTGCCTCGCAATTCGGTCCAAGCATGTTTTTCCTCGCAATTCGGTCCAAGCATGTTTTTCCTCGCAATTCGGTCCAAGCATGTTTTTCCTCGCAATTCGGTCCAAGCATGTTTTTCCTCGCAATTCGGTCCAAGCATGTTTTTCCTCGCAATTCGGTCCAAGCATGTTTTTCCTCGCAATTCGGTCCAAGCATGTTTTTCCTCGCAATTCGGTCCAAGCATGTTTTTCCTCGCAATTCGGTCCAAGCATGTTTTTCCTCGCAATTCGATCCAAGCATGTTTTGCCTCGCAATTCGGTCCAAGCATGTTTTTCCTCGCAATTCGGTCCAAGCATGTTTTGCCTCGCAATTCGGTCCAAGCATGTTTTGCCTCGCAATTCGGTCCAAGCATGTTTTTCCTCGCGATTTGATCCAAGCATGTTTTGCCTCGCAATTCGGTCCAAGCATGTTTTTCCTCGCAATTCGGTCCAAGCATGTTTTGCCTCGCAATTCGGTCCAAGCATGTTTTGCCTCGCAATTCGGTCCAAGCATGTTTTTCCTCGCGATTTGATCCAAGAATGTTTTGCCTCGCAATTCGGTCCAAGCATGTTTTTCCTCGCAATTCGGTCCAAGCATGTTTTGCCTCGCAATTCGGTCCAAGCATGTTTTTCCTCGCAATTCGGTCCAAGCATGTTTTTCCTCGCAATTCGGTCCAAGCATGTTTTTCCTCGCAATTCGGTCCAAGCATGTTTTGCCTCGCAATTCGGTCCAAGCATGTTTTTCCTCGCAATTCGGTCCAAGCATGTTTTTCCTCGCAATTCGATCCAAGCATGTTTTTCCTCGCGATTTGATCCAAGCATGTTTTGCCTCGCAATTCGATCCAAGCATGTTTTGCCTCGCAATTCGTTCCAAGCATGTTTTGCCTCGCAATTCGGTCCAAGCATGTTTTTCCACGCGATTTGATCCAAGCATGTTTTTCCTCGCAATTCGGTCCAAGCATGTTTTTCCTCGCAATTCGGTCCAAGCATGTTTTTCCTCGCAATTCGATCCAAGCATGTTTTTCCTCGCAATTCGGTCCAAGCATGTTTTTCCTCGCGATTTGATCCAAGCATGTTTTTCCTCGCAATTCGGTCCAAGCATGTTTTGCCTCGCAATTCGGTCCAAGCATGTTTTTCCTCGCAATTCGATCCAAGCATGTTTTTCCTCGCGATTTGATCCAAGCATGTTTTTCCTCGCAATTCGGTCCAAGCATGTTTTTCCTCGCAATTCGGTCCAAGCATGTTTTTCCTCGCAATTCGATCCAAGCATGTTTTGCCTCGCAATTCGGTCCAAGCATGTTTTTCCTCGCAATTCGGTCCAAGCATGTTTTGCCTCGCAATTCGGTCCAAGCATGTTTTGCCTCGCAATTCGGTCCAAGCATGTTTTTCCTCGCGATTTGATCCAAGCATGTTTTGCCTCGCAATTCGGTCCAAGCATGTTTTTCCTCGCAATTCGGTCCAAGCATGTTTTGCCTCGCAATTCGGTCCAAGCATGTTTTGCCTCGCAATTCGGTCCAAGCATGTTTTGCCTCGCAATTCGGTCCAAGCATGTTTTTCCTCGCGATTTGATCCAAGAATGTTTTGCCTCGCAATTCGGTCCAAGCATGTTTTTCCTCGCAATTCGGTCCAAGCATGTTTTGCCTCGCAATTCGGTCCAAGCATGTTTTTCCTCGCAATTCGGTCCAAGCATGTTTTGCCTCGCAATTCGGTCCAAGCATGTTTTTCCTCGCAATTCGGTCCAAGCATGTTTTGCCTCGCAATTCGGTCCAAGCATGTTTTTCCTCGCAATTCGGTCCAAGCATGTTTTTCCTCGCAATTCGATCCAAGCATGTTTTTCCTCGCGATTTGATCCAAGCATGTTTTGCCTCGCAATTCGATCCAAGCATGTTTTGCCTCGCAATTCGTTCCAAGCATGTTTTGCCTCGCAATTCGGTCCAAGCATGTTTTTCCACGCGATTTGATCCAAGCATGTTTTTCCTCGCAATTCGGTCCAAGCATGTTTTTCCTCGCAATTCGGTCCAAGCATGTTTTTCCTCGCAATTCGGTCCAAGCATGTTTTTCCTCGCAATTCGATCCAAGCATGTTTTTCCTCGCAATTCGGTCCAAGCATGTTTTTCCTCGCGATTTGATCCAAGCATGTTTTTCCTCGCAATTCGGTCCAAGCATGTTTTGCCTCGCAATTCGGTCCAAGCATGTTTTTCCTCGCAATTCGATCCAAGCATGTTTTTCCTCGCGATTTGATCCAAGCATGTTTTGCCTCGCAATTCGATCCAAGCATGTTTTGCCTCGCAATTCGTTCCAAGCATGTTTTGCCTCGCAATTCGGTCCAAGCATGTTTTTCCACGCGATTTGATCCAAGCATGTTTTTCCTCGCAATTCGGTCCAAGCATGTTTTTCCTCGCAATTCGGTCCAAGCATGTTTTTCCTCGCAATTCGATCCAAGCATGTTTTTCCTCGCAATTCGGTCCAAGCATGTTTTTCCTCGCGATTTGATCCAAGCATGTTTTTCCTCGCAATTCGGTCCAAGCATGTTTTGCCTCGCAATTCGGTCCAAGCATGTTTTTCCTCGCAATTCGATCCAAGCATGTTTTTCCTCGCAATTTGGTCCAAGCATGTTTTTCCTCGCAATTCGGTCCAAGCATGTTTTGCCTCGCAATTCGGTCCAAGCATGTTTTTCCTCGCAATTCGGTCCAAGCATGTTTTTCCTCGCAATTCGGTCCAAGCATGTTTTGCCTCGCAATTCGGTCCAAGCATGTTTTTCCTCGCAATTCGGTCCAAGCATGTTTTTCCTCGCAATTCGGTCCAAGCATGTTTTTCCTCGCAATTCGGTCCAAGCATGTTTTGCCTCGCAATTCGGTCCAAGCATGTTTTTCCTCGCAATTCGGTCCAAGCATGTTTTTCCTCGCAATTCGGTCCAAGCATGTTTTTCCTCGCAATTCGGTCCAAGCATGTTTTTCCTCGCAATTCGGTCCAAGCATGTTTTTCCTCGCAATTCGGTCCAAGCATGTTTTTCCTCGCAATTCGGTCCAAGCATGTTTTGCCTCGCAATTCGGTCCAAGCATGTTTTTCCTCGCAATTCGGTCCAAGCATGTTTTTCCTCGCAATTCGGTCCAAGCATGTTTTTCCTCGCAATTCGGTCCAAGCATGTTTTGCCTCGCAATTCGGTCCAAGCATGTTTTTCCTCGCAATTTGATCCAAGCATGTTTTTCCTCGCAATTCGGTCCAAGCATGTTTTTCCTCGCAATTCGGTCCAAGCATGTTTTGCCTCGCAATTCGGTCCAAGCATGTTTTGCCTCGCAATTCGGTCCAAGCATGTTTTTCCTCGCAATTCGGTCCAAGCATGTTTTTCCTCGCAATTCGGTCCAAGCATGTTTTTCCTCGCAATTCGGTCCAAGCATGTTTTTCCTCGCAATTCGGTCCAAGCATGTTTTTCCTCGCAATTCGGTCCAAGCATGTTTTGCCTCGCAATTCGGTCCAAGCATGTTTTTCCTCGCAATTCGGTCCAAGCATGTTTTTCCTCGCAATTCGGTCCAAGCATGTTTTTCCTCGCAATTCGGTCCAAGCATGTTTTGCCTCGCAATTCGGTCCAAGCATGTTTTGCCTCGCAATTCGGTCCAAGCATGTTTTTCCTCGCAATTCGGTCCAAGCATGTTTTGCCTCGCAATTCGGTCCAAGCATGTTTTGCCTCGCAATTCGGTCCAAGCATGTTTTTCCTCGCAATTCGGTCCAAGCATGTTTTGCCTCGCAATTCGGTCCAAGCATGTTTTGCCTCGCAATTCGGTCCAAGCATGTTTTGCCTCGCAATTCGGTCCAAGCATGTTTTTCCTCGCAATTCGGTCCAAGCATGTTTTTCCTCGCAATTCGGTCCAAGCATGTTTTGCCTCGCAATTCGGTCCAAGCATGTTTTTCCTCGCAATTCGATCCAAGCATGTTTTTCCTCGCAATTCGGTCCAAGCATGTTTTTCCTCGCAATTCGGTCCAAGCATGTTTTTTCTCGCAATTCGGTCCAAGCATGTTTTGCCTCGCAATTCGGTCCAAGCATGTTTTTCCTCGCAATTCGGTCCAAGCATGTTTTTCCTCGCAATTCGGTCCAAGCATGTTTTTCCTCGCAATTCGGTCCAAGCATGTTTTTCCTCGCAATTCGGTCCAAGCATGTTTTGCCTCGCAATTCGGTCCAAGCATGTTTTGCCTCGCAATTCGGTCCAAGCATGTTTTTCCTCGCAATTCGGTCCAAGCATGTTTTGCCTCGCAATTCGGTCCAAGCATGTTTTGCCTTGCAATTCGGTCCAAGCATGTTTTTCCTCGCAATTCGGTCCAAGCATGTTTTTCCTCGCAATTCGGTCCAAGCATGTTTTTCCTCGCAATTCGGTCCAAGCATGTTTTTCCTCGCAATTCGGTCCAAGCATGTTTTTCCTCGCAATTCGGTCCAAGCATGTTTTTCCTCGCAATTCGGTCCAAGCATGTTTTGCCTCGCAATTCGGTCCAAGCATGTTTTTCCTCGCAATTCGGTCCAAGCATGTTTTGCCTCGCAATTCGGTCCAAGCATGTTTTTCCTCGCAATTCGATCCAAGCATGTTTTTCCTCGCAATTCGGTCCAAGCATGTTTTTCCTCGCAATTCGGTCCAAGCATGTTTTGCCTCGCAATTCGGTCCAAGCATGTTTTTCCTCGCAATTCGGTCCAAGCATGTTTTTCCTCGCAATTCGGTCCAAGCATGTTTTGCCTCGCAATTCGGTCCAAGCATGTTTTTCCTCGCAATTCGGTCCAAGCATGTTTTTCCTCGCAATTCGGTCCAAGCATGTTTTTCCTCGCGATTTGATCCAAGCATGTTTTGCCTCGCGATTCGGTCCAAGCATGTTTTTCCTCGCGATTCGGTCCAAGCATGTTTTTCCTCGCGATTCGGTCCAAGCATGTTTTTCCTCGCGATTTGATCCAAGCATGTTTTTCCTCGCAATTCGGTCCAAGCATGTTTTGCCTCGCAATTCGGTCCAAGCATGTTTTTCCTCGCAATTCGGTCCAAGCATGTTTTTCCTCGCAATTCGGTCCAAGCATGTTTTTCCTCGCAATTTGATCCAAGCATGTTTTTCCTCGCAATTTGATCCAAGCATGTTTTTCCTCGCAATTCGGTCCAAGCATGTTTTGCCTCGCAATTCGGTCCAAGCATGTTTTGCCTCGCAATTCGGTCCAAGCATGTTTTTCCTCGCAATTCGGTCCAAGCATGTTTTTCCTCGCAATTCGATCCAAGCATGTTTTGCCTGATCTGTTTTGCCCATCTTTCAAATTCCTCGGCTGAACATTAACACACAACATAAATTGTAACAAATACAATAAGAACATTTCCAAGGCTACTGCAAGGGAGGTGGGTTCTCTCTCTCTCTCTACCCTACTAGACAATTATACTAGAGAGCATTATCATTACAGAACCACAGTTCACCCATGCAGTATTGTTGCCACATTTGGGTTGGTGCATTTACCACTAGTCTTTCACTCTTTGACGGTATAAAAAAGACGCCCCAAATCTAATAGGTCTTGCACTGTCAGCTAAGTTCCAACCTCTGTCCCATGATTGCAACCTTGCATTTCTGTGTCTGTTTTACAAGTGCACTAATGGAATGAACTTATAGCACTAAACTCTTGACTTAGCTGACACACAGCAAAATCCCTTTAAGTCCCGAGATGCTGGAAATCCTTATACTCTAATAGTTTCTTCCTTCGGACTGTTAGACTTTGGAATTCCCTCTCTATTTTTGCTTTCCTGGCTGAACTAACCTGCAGAAGTTTAAATGTAATGTGATCAGACATCTTGCAGCTTAACTCCCCACGTACTCCTGTTACACACGATCCCAAATAATAGTCTCTTACATTCCAAATGGCAATATGTCTTGTTTGAGGTGAAAAAGAGTCAACAAAAACAAAAAGACATGCAAGAAATTGTCACAAAATGAGTAGAGTGGTGGGATTAGATCTACATAAAGAGATTACACACCACATGGATAGATAGAGGCACTTAACTTGGTGTTCTTTGAGCGACCCATGTTGGTCTATCTAAAAGACCAGTGTCTCCACGTGGAATGAATTGAGGTGCAAAGATTAGTGTTTATTTAAGAGCAGTAAAAGGGAGGGAGAGAGTATCTGCCTTAAGAACCAAATGTGTGCTTTGATTTTAATACTTCCTTCTTTTATTTAATTGAAACTATAATTTTTGATATTAATTAGTATTAATAATTTAAAACATACAAACTCGTTTACCAAAGGTGATGAATGCTAGAAAAGAGATGCATATTTCCACTTTTTTTATTGTGTATATACATATATTGCTAACTATTACTAATATATTACGAACAAGATGACATGCGAGAAAAATCTGGGAAAATAGTTTCAAGCGTGTAGATAGCATGGAATATAGAAATGGAATAAAATAATACAATAAAATTATTTAATTTTTTAGTAATATCGATTTTAAAGCAGATTAAGGGATGGTCTAAATTTTAAATAGATTTAAAACTTTTTTTTTAATGCAAGCCCCCCCCCCCTCCCCTTACAAAATTTGATTATCATATTTTATTGTATAACATGGGGAGCAGACTCGCCAGTTAAAATCAATTCAGATAAGAATAGGAGTTTGAAAATGTGGTTAGTAGTACAATCTAAATACATTTAAAAATACAACTAATTTTATAGAATAAGTTAAGATAACAAAAGGATGAAGAATTTACAATTAAATTTTATTATGCTATCAGTTCAAAAGGGACTACAATATTTCAGGATAAGAAAACCTCTTTGGGCCATGGCATTTCGAAGCCAAACGCTTCTCATCAGTAGAGGGGAGTAACGACACATTATACAGAGAAGAAATTTTTAAAAAGATTTTATTGCCTTTATGGAAAAAGGATCCAAGGAAAAACAGGAAGCTGTACTGAGACTGAAGCCGATTCTAGGACTGCTATCAACCACCGTAAAAAAGTAATAAAGAATGTGAGAGACTTGTATGCTCAGTCCATTAAGTACAAAGTAGCTGAGCAGCTGTAGTCTTGTCTATATTTTAAATTTACAACATGGAATGTTGCACCAATAAATCTGCTGCAGAATCTTACGCTTGGCTGACAGGTTCCTTCTTGATCAATTGTTTCACCAAAAACAAGCATATTGCCATCGATTTGAGTGGTACTCCATGCAGTTTTTTTATCTACTTCTTCGGGCAAAACTATCAACCTTAGCATTGACGGCTATCTACATTTATCTGTTGCCAATTTTTAACTTGACATATGCCTCTATAGTAGTTGATGGTAACTGCTGAACAGTGTGGAAATATATATCTTCACTCGAACTTGGAGTGGCAAATATTAGCAAATCGTCCCTTTTTGTTGCATACCATGTATGATTTTCCTTTTGCTGGGAACTGTCCTCAAGGATGTCCTTGTCACAATATCCATATTATTAACTTTTTATTAGTTTGAATTACATGCATACTGCTCTCTTCTGCTGGGGTACGTATAACTTCAACTTGCTTGCAAATTGCTTCCTCTGTCTCTACTATGCATAGCAATTTTTCTATTGTCAGATCATTACCTTCCTTAATTAAGAATTTCTACACTGACTTTAGATAAATGTTTAATATGAAGAGATCGACTATAAGGATGTTGTCCATCATTTGATTATATTCACACTGTTGGGCTATTTGGCAGAGCCGTTTCAAGAACGAGTGTGACGATTTATCTGAATTTTGTTTGCACTGCAGCAATTCATATCTTGTCACACAAAAATTCGACCTTGGTTTGGTATATCATCTAAAGTATTTAATGTACATTTTGATGATCCTTTTTTCTTCATGTCAGAAAACAAATGTGTCATTTGTTTCTTGTCCCTCGACACCAGCCTATAACAAAAGATATCTAAGTTTGGCATTGTTGTCAACATTGCACATGGAACCTTCAAAATCGCGCCTACTTGCTGAATAAATCTGTCTATTGATTAGGCCAGGTTTGTGCTGGACTAATCTATTGTTAGTAGAGAAACTTGTGATGAAGCTGCCATGCTAAATCTCATGTTTGCTTGTTTTTTGGAGAAAATAAATGTCACAGCTCATTCATTATTCAACTTCGTTTTATTTTTTGTATAAGTGTGTCCTTATAATCATGATTCTAATATGATATTATGTTATGAGGGTTATCGGATAAAATGGTTGCAATACTGAATGAATAAGATGAAAGCTGATTCATTAGATGCTTTACTTATGAAACACCATTACAAAACAATCACTAAAAACTAAGGGCAATAACTCTTCTCTACTTCCTAGATATACAAAAGATATAACTACCACAACAAAATGGTTTTTAAAATTCTTAGAAAATCCTCAAAGAAATTTAAAAAATTAAAAAGCTCTTGGAAAACGTCAGATTTCCTTTTACTGTTTTCTCAAAGCAAATGAAATCGGTTTTTTCCAAGTGTCCATTAAAAACACGGTTATTGTATTATCAATTATTATTAATTAAAAAAAGATAAATGACGAGTTCAAAGGGTTTGTGGAAACTCCAACGAAATGTTTTGCAGATTTAATAGTTAAACAGCTTTCATTTACGAGATCAAAGCTGATTGGTGCAGGCTAACTTGCTCAATCATATGTCATGTCTCAGGTGAATTGAGCATATGACAAAGTAAATAAAAAGGTTAAATCCAGACATTTCTGTCTGTTTTCCCTCTCTTCTGTACATGAATCCAGAACTGACAGCACCCGTGCAATAGTGGCCCATTGGAGCCTGTTGGCACTAAAAAAATATGTAGTGGACTGGTGGATATATTATATATATCCCCCAGTCATATAAAATAGGAGAAATGATTTGAATTGGGAAAGGAAAAATGAATTGCTTTGAGGAAGGAACGAACGAACAACGTGTTTACTTGAATTAAATGAACTAGAATTTATTTCGTGAAGAAACACATGAAAGAAAAGGGTACCGCACGCGTTTAGTTGGGTGTGTATCTCTCACTGTTTACTGGTGAGAAGGAAAGTCTATGGTCGTAGAGAGAGAAAGTCAATCCAGTTTGGTGTGCATCTCTCGCTGTTAGCTTGTGAAAAGGAAAGTCTATTGTAGTATATATAGAGAGAGAAAATGAGAAAAGTCAATCCAGGCCATGGAGATAAAAAACGTGTAAGATGTACGTACTGTCTGTTAACTCTTTCCCCCACACATACAGTAGGAGGGGATGTGATGTGCACAGGCGCGCACCTCCCGAAAGGGAGGTGGCTGGTTCGCCGAACCTCTCAGCTCAAGAGCTGGTTCGAAAAGGGTTGGTAACAGCTTGTCTCTTGCTTTTATAGTTGTTTCCGGTGGTATTTTGCGTATGTGTGGATTTCCTTTGAAAGGGAAGTGATGTTGTCCATGTGTCCGTACGTTAGCGTGTGTGTGTATACACGTGAAGGTGAGTGTATGTACGTGAACGTGAATATATCTACTTGTGTGTACTTGTGTGTACATGTGCGTATATGTATATGACAAGAAATATGGCTTGAGATGTGAACACGTGTTTTTGTGTGAGACTAGGAAAGACTTCCACAAATTACTAAAACCCATTGCAACTTAAGGAACACACACACACACGCACACACACACACACACACACACAACATTTAAATATTCTTTCAATTTCTTTCTAATAAAAAGCAATGAACACTTTTTAATGACCTTTAAATAAGAAAATATAATTCATATAATTGAGCAGAGAAATTTTGATATGATATTTCAGACCCATGCAATGCATGGCACTAAAACTGTCGATATTGGAACTCTTCTATATTTCAACTAAAGAGTTTCCCTTACTCTACAAGAACTCTTAATATTCACAAACATTCTATCCCTTCTATTGCTGTAATCCTCTATTCCTAAATACATACGAATATCTCTTTTGTGAATGGACGCCTTTTAACTCTTTATTTGTTTTGTCTTGTTCTTTTTGTTTAACATGTCTCTCGTCTTTCTCCCATTATGAACACCCCAAAGCAAAACCCTGAAATGTAACCCTCCAAACTGGAACGTGGTAACTCCTAATGAGGGTCCTCTATGACATAATTGGTGACCCTCCGACGTCTCTGACCATACCTTTCAACAATAAAAATGGAAATTTTACAAGTGGTGACCCCCAAAACAACGTTCATAGATTAAACAGTTTCTTAAGATTATGACATTCAGAATGATTTATAGTTAAAATCAATTCAGTAATACTATAGAGAAAAGAGATTTTAACACTTTTTTGTGGCAGCACCTCATAAGACTCCATTTTATAAAAATCGTGTTTATCATTTACACATTTCAAATCTGTTTTTCTTCAGATTACATGTGTTGTACAAAGTCAAAATGTTTTCAAATTTAATATTTAAAAAAAAACAAACAAAACAAAACACAAAACCATTTTTATCACATTGTTTTTTTCCTTTGAACTCAGCATTAACAAAAGAAAAAGAAAATAGTAAAAATTCTATTATGAGATTAAGTCCATCATAATGCATTTCTTATTTTGTTAATAGTTGAAAAAAATTCAATTACTTTGGGACTATTAAAAATTTGAAAGGAATTTGGAAGTCAAATAGTCAATAATTTTATAAATAGTGTTAGAAATTGAACAATTACATCATGCCTTCCATTGTATTTGTTTTGAACCAACCAAATTGGTAAATTGTATTTACCGTGGAGCATTTTGCTTTTGCAGGTTTTTTGTATTGCGTGTCTTTCTTTTCAGTTTCATCAAGTCAGTGATAGAAGAAGGATATTTTAAAATTCACCCTTCCCATGAGGCATAATGGAGCTTCCAACTTTCGTCTCTTTGAGACTTTTATTTCAAGCCTAAATAATTAGGCTTATTAATTATTATTTAAGTCCGCTAGAGACTTTTTTTAGGTCTGAATGGCTGACCTGACATCAAGGACTTTTCCTACATGAACATTAATTTCCTACATTAATTATGAACTTCTGTAATATCCTCTCTGGGCAAGAACTGAATCACTTTACATCAGAAGGCATCATATCGACCCCTTCAAACAGCTGCAAACTCATATCTTCGAAGACATGAACTAGTTACTAGTTCCTGTCAAAGATGAAAGACGTTTTGAGGTTGTTCACAGTTCTGTTTACAGAGGTGAAAGCGGACATTCATTTTTTTTGCAACCGAGGATCTAATAAAATTTGTATTGAATTTTAAGGTAGGCCTTTGTTGTGTTTGTCTTATTTTGCCAATGTCTTGGAGCAAAAAGCAGTTAGATAAAATATCTAACAAGAGATTAAAACAACATTAAGGAATTTATAGTTTTATAACAATTCGGTTCATTAATAATTTAATTACCAAACGATACTGTAATTAAATTTAAGCAGATATCGTAGTTAAAAAAAAAACAAAAACAAAAAAAACATAAAAAATAAAATAAAATACTTTAACAACGCTGATAGATATAGCCAGTGTTTTGATAAAAATGATTTTTATTTTTAAATTGTATTTATTGTCATAAAATAAAATTCTGGTGTACTTTACAGAGTCTTGTTATAATTCGGTGCTTTTGTTGCGGGACTGTGGGTATCAGTGTTAAACCCCACAAACTCAAAAAATAAAAATAAAATGACCAAAACAAAGATGACCAAGGCGGAGAATAAATTTTATAGAAAATTTATTTCCTCAAAATTGAAAAATAAATGGAAAAAGCAAAAAAGTTTTTCTTTTATTGAGAGTCTCTCCTGCTCCCGAGTAATAAATGTTCTTTAGGAAATAGAGAAACCAGTTCTTTGCAGAAATAATCAATGTTCTTTTAAATGAAATTTAAACAATCAGAATTCAATTGCTTACTTCAGCAAAAAATCAGATAAGAGTAAAAATCCGTTTCCATGTGGAGAATTAAATGACAGGTGTGCGTGGGGTTTAATGTCACAAGGACAGAGTCAATTTTTGTTTGATTACAGCATACTGGGTTGGCTTTGACTGACTATTTTTAGTGAGTGATGAGTTTATAACGACTTCAAACTGGCTCCAGCGAAGGCTGTCAGAAAATTATTTACAAAAATGCGTTCTTTCAACACCAATTGGACGAAAAGTCAACACCACTGTCACGTGGGATGCTTTCAATGCTGTCTGTGACAATTACCAAGTTTTGCTATGTCTGGTGGAATATTTGTGTGGATGTAGAAAAGTAAATGTGCATGCAACTGAAAAAGCCTTAATGTGGCTGCACGCACAACTGGGTTTTATGGTTGGCGAGCAGACATGCATTGTGCACTGTAATTATTCTAGTTGAGTAGCCCTCGCCGTTGTTTGCTAGGGTGACGGCGAGGCTACGATACTTTTATCGCTGGTGGCCATGTTGCCTAAAAATAGATTTAAATAAAACTTTATTATTTATACATGTTCTTGTATTATTTTTTCCAATTATTATATTAAAACAATTTTTTTAAATATTTTTTTTGGGGGGGGGGGAGTAACCTATTTAAAAAAATATATCCCTCAAGAACGGTCATAAAATCTATTTTCAATCGATATTTATTCCATAACTAGCAGTTCAGCTTGGCTTTGCTCGGGCCCTATGTACTGTTCATAACTTGCCCTACCTGTGAGTACACTTTATGTAAGATTTCAAATGTTTAAACCAAAATTTGTCTGAGTAATTTCGTAGAGACCGCAGAGGTAAATTTTTTTTAATTTTGACCCCTTAACATTTATTATTTTGGTCTCAAATCAAAATACAAAGTTTTACCCATGTCAAAGTTACCTACATCTAAAATTTCAAGTATTTAAACCCAAAATTGGCGAAGAAATTTGGTAGAATTTGGAAAAGTCAACTCTTTCAACTTTGACCTTTTGGCAGCCAAATTTTCGCCCCAAGACTGATTAAAATGCTTGCCGGATGTCTGAATACCCATTGTCGTGACTCAGTCTTTCTTTATTGCCCCTCATCCTTCCCTTTCTTTGGAGGGGACAACTTGTGATCCTTCAATGCTAACACCGGGGCTGGCCTTTTTCGCTTTTTCATGGGTTGATGACCACGAGAGTTTAGCTGCTACCGCCTCCACCTTCCTCTCCTCGACGTCAGACCTTCGCTGTAAGTTTTATCCTTTATTTTGTTTCTACATTGGGACTTTGATTAATTTCTTACTTTCTATTTCATTAGTATTTTGGACTTATTCAATTTCGACATATTTTTAAACATTTTCTGCTTCCCCCCCCTTCCACACCAAGCTTCACGCTAATCCTGTTTTATTCTTTCTTTCTGTTGTCAGTTTTTACCTTCTTCATTTTTAATAAACCTGTTGATTCAATGACAAAATGTCTTCAGAGTTTTAATTTTGGAGAAGTGTTGATACTTTCTGTTGTAAAGCTTAAAACACTCTAGACAATGGAGCACGTGGTCTTTACGGGACGGAACATCCATTATGTATAAATTTCAAATGTTTAGACCCCAAATTGGCTGAGTAGTTTGCTAGACACCGCAAAGGTCAAATCTTCTGAATTTTGACCCCTTGGGAGCTCAAATTTTCGACCCAAGCCGATTAAAAAGGTTGCCCTATCTCTGAATACCATTTATGTAAAATTTCAAGTGTTTAGACCAGAAATTGGCTGAGTAATTTTTTTTTAAAACTTTGACTCCAATTTTGACCCCTTAACGTTTAATTTTTGGGGCTCAAATCAAATTAAAAAGTTTGATCCATGTCCAAGTAACCTACATTTAAAATTTCAAATGTTTAGACCCAAAGGTCAAATCGTTAAATTTTGACCCCTTGACAGCCAAATTTCTGTCCAGAAACCGATTAAAAAGATTTTCCAAAATTTCAATACCCCTTATGTCAAATCTCGAGTCTCTAGACAGAAAAGTGACAGCGTTATTTTGTAGGGAAATGTACACACACACACACACACACACACACACACACACACACACATTTTCACTTTTATAGATACATAGACTGCTTAATTTTTCTGCCTAGCAAAAAGGACTCATTTTACCGTGGCCTATTTTTGTGGTAGCCTATAAGGATACTTAGTAGACGACCTTGACGTTCTACAGATATTTTTTAAAGTGCACTTCGTATAGCTCTAAACTGGAGCAGGTTTTAAATTAATTGCCCCTACAACCACCAACGAGTCTTGTTCTATTTTTATATCTTTTTAGAAAGTTCATGCAACTAAATTTTAGTTGGCTTGTTTACGTAATAGTTTGAATTAAAAAGAAAATGAATCCGGTCGGATGGATTCTCAAAAAACTACAGTTACAAAAAGTCACCACGTCATATTTAAGTTCATTTGCGCTAGTGCATGCCGACAAACAACAAAAAAAAGGTCTAACAAGTTCGTGTTTTGTTAAAACTATTATCAACAGTTTTCAAGCGAGGCAAACACATTATTCCTATTATTCAATTTCTCGTCGTAAACTATCTTACCCGCTCAAGTCTTTTAACAGTTTCCTTGTCCGCCCCCATTCCACAATAAACGATGCCTATGGCGACCACTATAGTCGCAAAAACGGAGATCGCCCTTACTATGCTGTGCCTGAAGAAAATTTCGCGGGCACCGATTACGAAACAGAAAAGGAGCAGTTCCGTATTCACGTACCTGAATTCTACAATTTCTGCACGGATATTATCGACAAGTGGGCAGACGTTGAAAAGGTAAGAAAACATTAATAATAATTGAAAAAAATAAAATGAATATATATATGTATAATAATAATAATAATAATTACACATACACACACACACACACACACATATATATATATATATGTATGTATAATAATAATAATTACACAAACACACACACACATATATATATATATATATATATTATTTTATTAAGTCTTGAAAATGGAAACTTAATTCACTAATTTAATCGCTGGCGGCAACTGCTTTTAATTTTCTTGCACTCCAAAGATTTTCACTTAAATAAATACTACAGAAAATTGGCAAAATTAATTTACAAATTACAAGTGTCGAGCGACTCAAGCGTTATGTGAGAACATGAAAAAATTTCTGACATAGGATTATATCATTGGAGTCTCGATAATGACTTAAAAATAAAACAAATTACTGGTAGAAATTAATTCACTCAATAAATGTTATGGTAACATAGTAAATAATCTGTAGAACCTGTAGAGGGGGGGTTCTTTGTTAACTATTCTGTACTTTCATCTAACAATTTAATAAATAAGTCTATCATAAGTTTCTTTTTTATTATTATTCAATTTTCACCCCAAGAAAGACACAGTGCCACTTTGAAGTAGGAGGCTACTATCGGGGACATAAGTTGCAGGGACATTATGAAGGAAGATGAGCAGCAAGATGTAACAGCCGACATTCGCTACATCACAGGCAGAAGCTAATTCTCATGATTCGAGATTTGAAATTCATTTTCTCCCTGGCTTGTCTAATCACAAGCCAGCTCTCTATCACGTGACCGAGTATATAAAAGGCGAAATATGAAACCCTCTTCCTCTTTTTCTCGCTGCTCTGTCAAGCAGCACACATTGCCGGTGGGCTTCGGCCCCCGGCCGAACGTGAGTACTGCAAGCTAACAATGGCTCTTTTCAAACTTCCATTTATTTCCACGTGCTGTATCCAAACAAACATTCTTTATCATGCTAAAGAACATACAACTCACATTCACCCACGACAACATGCAAACACACTGAAGACTTTGCCATTTCTTTCTCCTTTAACCGGTTTCCTCCGTAACGACGGCTACTAGCTATAAACATGTGTAAATGGAACTGAACTATTCTCTGCTTCAACGAGCCGGCATGATATTAAATCTATCTTAACACAAGAACACTTCAACCTACCAACCGGTGTCTCTCTTGTACGCATCTACTAACGAAGATAACAAATAAAGTTTGTTTATTAATATAGAATGAAACTCCATTGCATTGTCTCATCTCTATAAAGATGTCTGTTCACATTACACTTGAACTTCTGCATGTCAGTACAGTTGGGAAAACAGAATCCCGGAAGGGAGTTTCAAAGTCTAGCAGTTCTGAAGAAGAAACTATTATAGTAGAAGTACATTCTTACATCTAGAGATCTCTACTGTGTAGAGGTGGGATTTAGCTGCTTGTCAGGTTTGTCAGGGGTATTTATGTCGAGGGGGTACAAGTCTTTGTAGTTCATCAGAGCATTCACCATTAAAATACTTGTAGAACAGGCAGAGGGATGCAACATTTCGTTTATGAGACAGAGGCTGAAGCTTAGATAACAATTGGCGACTCTCTTTCGAACCCTGTCCAGGAGCGAGAGACTAATAGCAGATGCACCAGCTCAAATGTGGCAACAGTACTTCATACATGGGCGCTTATAAAGGTACAGGTTACTTTCAGGCGTAAGTAGATGTTGAATTGTGTGCGTGTGGGTGTGTTGATGCTTGAATTATAGCAGAGACGTTTAGATGAACAAATGAGTTATTAATATATATATATATATATATTTTTTTTTTTTATTACATTTTCACCCCAAACAAGGCAAATTGCCACTTTGGTGTAGGGGGTTACTATCAGGGGCAATAACTACTGGGGTACTATGTAGGGATTTGGGCAGCAAGGTGTCGGTTCACGTTACACTTGAACTTCTGCACGTCAGTACTGTTGGGGAAGCAGGGACCTGGAATGGAATTCCAGAGTCTAGCGGTTCTGGGGAAGAAACTATTGGAATAAAAAGATCTTTTATATCTAGGGATCTCTACAGTGTGGGGGTGGGATTTAGCAGCCTGTCGGGTTTGTCGAGGGTGCTCACGTCGTGGGGGCACAAGTGATTGCAGTTCGTCAGAGCATTCACCACTAAAATACTTGTAGAAAAGGCAGAGGGATGCAACATTTCGTCGATGGGACAGAGGCTGAAGCTTAGATGCCAGTTCAGGGCCTATCAGGTTTGCGATTCTCTTTTGAACCTTGTCAAGAAGCGAGAGACTAGTAGCAGATGCACCAGCCCAGATGTGGCAGCAATACTCCATACATGGGCGAATGGTGGCCTTATAGAGGTACAGGATACTTTCGGGTGTTAGTAGTTTTCTAGCACGGTAGAGAGAGCCCACCTTTCTTGCAGCGGCCCTGGCAATGCCTTTAATGTAATTGTTCCAACTCATGTTTCCTGTGAACGTTAGGCCAAGGAGTTTGAAAGATGGACTCTCAGATAAAGAGTCGTTGGCCATTGCTATGGATGGTAGAGAGGGTTTCTTGTAATTATTGAATGAAACTAGTTTAGTCTTGGCAGCATTAAACGCGACCAACCACTTTTGACCCCATTCCACTACAGATTGGAGGTCTTCCTCTAGTGTTTCTGCCATTTCTTTAGAAATGTGTTCATTCGTCTTCCTGTCGTGCCTGCCATAGAGTGTAGTGTCATCAGCATATATACCCATCTCAGAGGCAATGTTGTCGGGGAGGTCATTTATGAATATCAGGAACAATAGAGGTCCAAGGATAGAACCCTGGGGCACCCCCGCATTTATATCATATTGTTTAGATGTACGACCGTCGAGGACAACCTGGATTTTTCTCTTATTTAAGAAGGATTTAATGATGTTAAGTATTCTACCAGTGATACCGTATGATCTGATTTTACTGAGGAGACCCTCATGCCATACCCTGTCAAAAGCCTTAGATATATCTAGAGCTACCGCTCTGCCCTCCCCCGCTTTGTCCAGTGAATGGTATATATATATATATATATAAGGAAAAGATATATACATGTTAACTAGCACATGTCCGAGCAGGAAGTGAGGTCCTTGTATATATTCAATATATTCATACGCCAAGGGGCCACAGCTGTTGCGCGTATGAAAGTAGTTCTATGATATTACTGAGACAGGCTCTAGGTGCAGTGAGATGCAAGCTAAATGCACCCGGAAACAGACACTGGAAGTAGTAGCGGTGAGCCGAACAACAGGCGTAGAAAAAGAGAGGAGAGGAAAACAGTTGTAAACGAAAAAAGGAAGAAAAAGGAAAGACAGAAAAGAAGATAAGACCATAGCTTATGGCTGGAGAACGCGATAACGTTAAATTGACCATGACAGTCCGGCGCCGCTCGCTGAGCGCGTGGGTGGCGGAGGATACCAATGAAATTCCAATGTACAAAGCAATCAGTGTCGACTGCCCCTGGGCGGTAAATGACCCCTATTGAAAAGACACGTGGCCTTTGTGGAATTGGATTCAGCTGTTTTTATGTTCTCTCAAAAATAATTAAGTAAGACATTTCTGTTTTTACGACATGTCAAGTTCCATTAGGCTCGCGCCGGCCGAGATTGAGAATGCCCAAATGCCAACAGAGGAAGAAAGACAGCTCCTTTTTGGGGTATAGGCCACCTGGCGAAGATTTGACGGACAGCGAGCCCTTAATTCTGATTGGCCAACGACCCGAAACGGGAGGAGACCCAGTCCATGCCCCCACCATATAACTGGGGAGTTTTTAACACCATGAGAGAGAGAGATTTGCTTCCTTGGGTCCAACGAGCGAAGATCCCCCATCGATTGACCCTGTCACGTAGATAATTGAGTTTTTGTCGGAGAGAGAAGAAAGAACCTTGCAGTTAACAAGTGGCCAGTCCCTAACTTAACAGCTAATTACGATTGTACCCGTAATTGAAATACAAGGAATTTTGAACAAAAGAAAACAACTATTGACTTGGTCTTTTCAATTGTTTTGCATGATGAGTCTGTTTCAGGAAACCGGCCGTTGACATCCTCGTCGAGGAAACACCAGAACCGACAACCGGGGTCATTCCACCACCGGATGACGCGTGGGTGACGTAAGTGTCACATAACTGGAGCCGCGGACACAGGAAAACACGTCAAAAAAAAAAAAAAGAAGAAGCGACGTACGACCGAATAACCACGGGCATAATTCTTCTCTCGTGTCTTCTGAATACGCGAGACCGCTGAAAAAAAGTTAAAACAAACCCAAGGAAAACAACGAACAAAACAAGAAGGGAGAAAAAGAGAGAAAGCCAAAATTGAAAAAAAAGAAAAAGAGAAAGAAAGTAAATTCGAAACCAAAGCACATCTTGAAAAAGTCTAAACAGCTCGTTAGTCATCCACCAGTCGCAGAAGAACACAGGTGCAACAGACCGGGTAAGTCCATTTTTTTTTTGCTGGTTCCCTCTTTTGTATGCTTTGCTTGGTTTCAGCGGCTGTCTGTGTTTTGTGTTGGGTGCTGTTCAACCTTGTAGGGGCGAGGAGTAGTAGGAGTGGTGAAAAAAATAGATAATAAGACAATGCATTCTCAGGGAGGATTCGGGGCGGGTCAATCGATGGGGGAGGGGTCAGAGCAGACTGTTGAGCTGCAGATGACCATGGAGCGGCCACTGTGGGGAATTAGCATACCCGCATATGGGGGAGACCCGAGGGGAGTCAAGGAGTGGTTGGCGATCATAGAGAAAAAAAGATTAGTATATGGTTTGACAGAAAGGGAAATGGTTCTGCTTGCCTGCGACGGTGCAACCGGGGTTGCCTCGGAATATATATGCAAATGCTTGGAAAGCAACCCAAGCAAAGCCTGGTCTGATTTTCGCGATCAGTTTGAAGAGGAAATTCGCCGGCGAAAAGACCACGGTGCAGGCGGTGCGCGAGCTGTCTCGAATACAGATGGCCAACAGGGAGAGCGTGGATGAACTGGTCGATCACATGCAGGAACTGGCGGTCCTAGTGTATCCAGTGTCCGAACACCGTGAGATGCCCACAACCCAAGCAATGCTAGTTGACACAATGGTAGATGCATTGCGGGACGAAGCGACCAAGATAGAGATGCTAAAGAGTTGCCCAGACACTCTAGAAGAAGCACGCAAAATAGCTAAGAACTATGCGTGGTTGCAGAAAAGAATAATGGGGGAGAAGTCGCAAAATAGAAGCGGGGAACTGGGGAACAGAATGAGATATGGGGCCGGAGGATTCGCCCGGGGCCAGCCTGGATTTGTGTGCTGGAACTGTGGGGGCGAGGGCCACCGGTCGAGAGAGTGCCCCACTGTCTACGAGAAGACACCCCGACAGAATGGGAGAGTCAGAGTGGGCATCGTAAAGACCGAACTGAACGCGTGTCAGAGAAGAAGCAAAATTGACCGCTTCTCCTACAGCCACCAGTCCCACAGGTGTTGGCGGTGTGGAGACCTGAGACATATTAGGAGGGACTGTCCTGACCGGAGGAAAAGCCACTCGAGAGCGAAAGATCCTCTGGAGAGAAGGAATCAGAACCAAACCCCACCCCCTCGGCGAATCTGTAGAGAAAGAGAAGTAGGGCAGACAGGTAGGGTTGGAAAGAAACCACTGTTACAAGTTGCGATGCTCATGGGAGCGGGGTACCAGGAGAGAACCCTGAAACAGGAAAAGAGGAGAGCCCAGGTGTTCCCTCCGCTCACCAAAAAGGGGGAACTCACCTGTAATGCCACGCAGGTGAAGGCTCTGGTTGACACCGGAGCAATAATATCCTTAATAGATGTGGACGTCTATCGGACGGTAGCAGGGAGGAGAAGGCTGTACTCGTCGGATGTGGGGCTCAGTCAGGCCGACGGTAGCTGGATGTCGGTGGCAGGGAAGGTATGGCTACCCGTATGAGCGGCCGGAAAGAAAGAGAATTTCCCCCTGTATGTGGTATCCGGGCTATGCAACGAAATGATTCTGGGAGAGGATTGGCTCCGAGCGAGGGGAACCACTCTGAGTTTTAATCCAGACACGCTAACGGTGAGAGGGGTGAAGATACCACTAGGTGACACGAGGTCTGTCCCTCTTCCTGTGGGAGCTGACAGCAACAGGAAGCTTCCCCCAAGAAATGTTGGGTCCTGTATGGGCAAGGTGGATAGCACCAAGGAACAGGGAGGAAAATTGTCCCAAGTCAAACAGGTAGCGACGTATAAGGTTAATAAGAAGGGAGTAACTCCTACAGATCCAGTGGTCCGAGAATCAGGGACGGTCCCTAAAGCGACGGCCGATAGGACCAGGAAGGTCAAGAAGAAAAAAAAGGCAGCGTTTACTGGACAGTTAAGACAGGGTGACCAAGTTTGGATGAAGGAGACGGATAAAAAGATCAAGAATCCCGGGGGTAGTCAAACGCGAGATGAGGACAGAGTTCCTGACGACTATAGGGACGACACCGAGCGACGGTTTAAGACGAGAGAGACGACCTCTATAGAGCCTAGAAATACAGAGACGGACGGAAGGTTGGAATGGGAAATTGCAGGGTTCCACTCCATCAGCTATAGGAGATCACGAAGAGCAGCTGTGGCTCGTGAAGAAAAGACAGTTGAATGGCAGTTGACCGCAGAGTCAGCTGAGGAGTCGAGCGAATTGGATGAAGAGTGTCCAATACCCATCTCCTGGCTCCAGCAAATGGGGAGAGGTGAACCGAGGCTGCCGTTGAGGGGAGCAAGGGACTCCCTGTCCCAGGAGTAGTGTGACGTCCTTCCACCAAGGACCAGTGGGGGTTAGTAGGACAGAGACGGGAGCTTGGAGCGACATCTCCTGGTTGAAATGTGGTGCAATTGTTTTCTCTGTGGATGCATGGAGGGCCCCCATGTGTTCGCACTGTTGGCAAATTGTATCGCGGACTGACCTTGGAGGTAGCTAGGGACTAAAACGGAAAGCTTCAGGGTGAGGGGGCGCCGTAAATAGCAGAAAAGAGCTATAAGTAATTGAGAAGTATCTCGCAGTGATTAAATTGGCCAACGGAGAGAGTAATTTAGCACGAGAAAGTCGCGTATTGAGCGAGGGTGTCTTGGGGGAATTTAAACTGTCGAAAAAAAAGGGCTTGGCCTGAGATTTTCCCAGTTGAAGGAAAACTGTGATAATTAAATTGTGGGGAAGCAGTTTTGGACTGTAGAGAGAACCACGTGATGTTATCGCACTTACTTTTGAGAGGAGACTTAAGTAATTGAGCAGTTCGTGAACTTTGACGAAACATTTTAGCTGGATATCGGCTGTATTTTTATGTAGCAATGTTGAACGCTGTTGTGAGAATTAAACTGTGCAGAGGTGTGTTTTGTGTATGCAGCGAGAAAAAAAAAATGGAGATATAAGTTTCCGAGGGTTGAATTGATTTTTTTGGGAAAAAAATTTTTTGCACCTCAGTCGGATTCGAAACCGACGGTACTGAGGGCAATTCGAATTTTGACTGCGTGACAGTGAAGTAGCCTGACCTCGAAGCACTCAGAGATAGGTGAATCACTGTGGAAATGCGACTTGACCACGACATGCTTGGTTCGGGTCCTTGCAGCCACCAGAGTACCACATTTACTCCGTTTTCGTTTCGCTGACCGGTCGTTGCAGAGTGGATAGGATTGGATTTCAATAGGGCAATCCATCGAGGAGGGATGTGGCAGCCTGAGCAGGCGGTGGTGATATTGCAGTGGAGTAGAGTTGCATCCACGATTAGGAAGCCAAGTTGGTCCGGTGACCGGTGGTTGGACCGAGCAGGCGAGGAGATAACTAAGGATGAGAAATCTCCTCAGCGGAGAAATTAGAAACGATAGAGAACGATCCGTAAGTGCTGGCACCGCTGGCGAAAATAGTGAGTCTGTGCCAAATGTCACCAGGGTGGAGGCGACCGCGCTGAGAGGATTATTTTTCCAGGTGCAGATATTTAGAGGAGAAGTGACCAATATAGTTGACGTCATAATGACAGGACTGTTAGAACTGGACTATCTGGTGTAGACATATTTTAAATTGTTGGCTGTGGCCGGCGGGACAGTCGCTGATGTTAATCTCGGAACGTGTATGTGCGCAGTTAGGTGTGTTGTCATCGGGAAACCTGTACCCCCAGCATAGTGGCCCTGGGAAGGTTGAGAGACGTATTATTGAAAATACGGGTTGAGCGACTGCATGATTTAAGGTTGCCTGTGGACCTCGTTAGACAGGCACTGCAGTGCTATGTTGCACTGGGGGGGGGGGGCGCACCACTAGAACACAGATGGCCGAGCAGCAAAGCGAAAGAAGGGTGCCAGCGGATGCAGCCCCGGTTGTGACAGACGCGGTGGAAAGAACGGAGAACGAGTCGGTTCAAATGCCGCCCAAAATGACTGTTACAATTGTAAGAAAGTAGACCAGAGACAAACAGAAGAGAGAACACACCTACACACGCACACACACACACACACACACACACACACACACATGCACACAGCAAACACACACACAAAAAAAAAAAAAGGAAAAATTGCATGACACATCTTACACCTGTAAACCAAAGACAAACAGAGACAGAAGAAGAGGGAACGCACCCACCCACACTCACCTAACAAACAAGAGACTTTTTTTTTCTTTGGTTCCGCTTGTTTTTTTTGTTTTGTTTTGTTTTGTTTTTGTTTTTTTTTGTTCTGGTTTTTGTTTTGTTTTTGTTGATTTCTTACTACCAAACCGAACATTTAAATTCCTAGAGACGTTATAACTTTTGGCATGTGATTAAAATGCCCCCCCCCCAAAAAAAAGAGGGGCTGGCCAACGATTTACGAATATTTTTTTTTTCTTTCTCTCTCGTTAAATCGGTCAGTGCAGTTGGCAATCCAGCCAACTGACAAACAATTCACCTGGGAGAGTTAAGATGTATTTTACGATGTAAAAGACAGGTCGTGGGGAGGGAGGCAGAGTGAGACAGGCTCTAGGTGCAGTGAGATGCAAGCTAAATGCACCCGGAAACAAACACTGGAAGTAGTAGCGGTGAGCCAAACAACAGGCGTAGAAAAAGAGAGGAGAGGAAAACAGTTGTAAACGAAAAAAGGAAGAAAAAGGAAAGACAGAAAAGAAGATAAGACCATAGCTTATGGCTGGAGAACGCGATAACGTTAAATTGACCATGACAGCCCGGCGCTGCTTGCTGAGCGCGTGGGTGGCGGAGGATACCAATGAAATTCCAATGTACAAAGCAATCAGTGTCGACTGCCCCTGGGCGGTAAGTGACCCCTATTGAAAAGACACGTGGCCTTTGTGGAATTGGATTCAGCTGTTTTTATGTTCTCTCAAAATAATTTTAGTAAGACATTTCTGTTTTTACGACATGTCAAGTTCCATTAGGCCCGTGCCGGCCGAGATTGAGAACACCCGAATGCCAACAGAGGAAAAAAGACAGCTCCTTTTTTGGGTATAGGCCGCCTGGCGAAGATTTGACGGACAGCGAGCCCTTAATTCTGATTGGCCAACGACCCGAAATGGGAGGAGACCCAGTCCACGCCCCCACCATATAACTGGGGAGTTTTGAACACCACGAGAGAGAGAGATTTGCTTCCTTGGGTCCAACGAGCGAAGATGCCTCATCGATTGACCCTGTCACGTAGATAATTGTCGGAGAGAGAAGAGAGAACCTCGCAGTTAACAAGTGGCCAGTCCCTAACTTAACAGCTAATTACGATTGTACCCGTAATTGAAATACAAGGAATTTTGAACAAAAGAAAACAACTATTGACTTGGTCTTTTCAATTGTTTTGCATGACGAGTCTGTTTCAGGAAACCGGCCGTTGACATCCTCGTCGAGGAAACACCAGAACCGACAACCGGGGTCATTCCACCACTGGACGACGTGCGGGTGACGTAAGTGTCACAATTACTAAATCCCCCTTACCAGATAGATAAAAAAAAACATTCTTCAAATGTTTATTATATACACCAGTACATATGTTATTTATATCTTTTTGGCCTATGTATTTCACGGCCACATTTTGTGTGATATGTTGATTGTTTTGGTGCTAGCTGGTGTAAGCTATTGTTTGTGTTAGTGTAGTCACTTTCTGATGAGGTGATTTGATCATTGAAATGAACCTGTTTATGGGTAGATGTTCCAGTCGCCCTTATTTAGACTCTGTTTCGTCTTTTTGAAGATCCATCTGGGAGTTGAAGGATGTATGATCTGGGTTCTTCACGTTTACTTAAAACTGTTGCTGGTTTCCATTTCCCTGTCTGATTGTCTAGCATTCGAACATTTTGTCCAGGGACAAGTGCTGGTTAATCATCAGCTGTTCTGTCATGATACATTTTCTGCATATCTTGTCTATGTTTTAGTTGTTCATGGATATGGTCAGTGTTGGGAAATCTGGGATTTAGAATTTTCGCAATTATGTTTGATCCCATAATGCGGTTGTTTAAAAGTTCACCGTTGCTTGGTAACTTGTGACTGATTGGTGTTGTTCGTAGGCATTGCTAAATTAGAGTCTCTACTTGCTTGTTTTGCCTTGATTAGTCGTCTTTTAACTGTTTGGATTTGATGCTCAACAAATCCATTATATCTTGGGAAATTTGGGGATGACGTTATGCGGTCAAATTACCATTGTTGGGCAAATTTTCTGAATGCTTCACTGGAATATTGTGGTCCGTTGTCACTGATAACTCTGGTGGGAATACCATGCTCAGAGAAAATCTGTTTCATTGCTGAGATGACCATGTTGTTTGTAGTTAAGCTAGTCATTTTCCTTATAATTGGAAATTTGCTGTAGTAATCAGCAATTATTAAATATTCTTGATCATTACAGTGAAACAAGTCAGTTCCCACAACTTCCCATGCTCTGCTGGGGATGTCATGTGGTTGTAGAGTTTTCTTTGGTTTTGCTGGAAGATTTTCTTGACATGATCAAGAAATGTTCACATTTCTTGATCATGTTTTTGATATCAGAATTAATCTTCTCCCATTATACAGCATCCCTGGCTTGAAGACGTCTTTTCAATACCTTGATCGCTGTAATGAAGCTGGTCTAAAATGATTTTCTGTTGGGTTTCTGGGATAATAATCCTTGACCCTTTCATGATGATACCATCATTGACAGATAGTTCATCTCTGTATGACCAGTATGACCGTATTGCTGGCGGTACTTCCTTTATTGAATCTGGCCATCCTGTTGTTATGATTTCTTGCAGCTGATCAAGTACTGGATCAGCCTTTGTTTCCTTTTTTATCTCATTCAGGAACTCACTCCTGAATCTCACCAAATCGACTTGCACGTCTAAGTCAATTGTGTCTGTGTTTTCAGTGCTAGGCTCAGAGTATCAGTTAGAGTCATTTCCTGTCCTGGTATGTACTCCATTTGCATCTGATATCCCTGTAACTTGATCAGCATTCGCTGCAGTCTAGGAGGTGCCCTAGTCAGTGGCTTCTGTAAAATCATGATGAGTGGCTTATGATCAGTGAGTACCTTAAATCTACGGCCGTATAGGTGTATGTGGAATCTTTGGACCCCAAATACAATTGCAAGAAGCTCTTTTTCTATGCATGCGTAATGCTTTTTAGTGTCTGTTAGAGACTTATGCAATAGATTTTTTGTTTTGCATTAATGCAGCTCCAAGTCCTTTTAAACTTGCATCCATTTGTAGTGTTGGTATTTCAGTTGTGTTAAAATATGTTAACGTAGAATTTTACCTAATTGCTGTTTTGAGTTTATCAAAACATATCTTCCCAAAGAAAAGGTGCATCTGTGGTACGATATCTTCACGAACCCGAGTTGGCCGATGGTTTCGTGATTACCACATACGTTGACTGGTCTTTCTCTGTTTCCTTCCACGCCCACGTTGCTTTAAGATCCGTAGAAAGAATAGATGAGTATGGCCCAGTCGACGAAGGTTGAATTTGTTGCTGGAGGGAAGAAAAGTTGCCAAGCAATCAAAGAAAAAATGTCTGAAAGCGTTTGTTATAAACAATAACAACGTTTATTAACACAATCTTCAAACACCACGCAAGGGGAGTGATTGTGGTTGACTGGCGGAATAAAGTTTTCTTAGAAACTCTTGACTGCAATTAAGCAGCGTTGATGAAGAATGGCAACGGATTTGGTTCTTTAAGCGGCGGCAAAAAAATGAACCAACTCGATTTTTCGCTTTGGGTATCCTCTATTTATTGGCCCGAATACTTGAACAATCAGTGTCTGATTGGCCAGCCAATGGGGATTGCCGACTAATAGCTATCGTCGTAACAATCACTCAGGTTAGCCTTTGATTGGTTTTAGATAATCGGCCAATTAGTTGCAATCATTGGGAGGGGCTATACGGAGCAATTCTGTGATTAGTTGATGAATAATGTATAGCCGCCCAGTCCTTGTGCCAAGCTTGTACTCAATTCCAAGTTAGGCCGACCCAAAAATGATTGCCAACTTAAAAATATATTTATTGTTTATAATTTGATAAATTATGATTTTTCAGCAGGTGCAAACGTCTGCACTTTGTTTTTGTTTTATCTGTCATTCCCAATTTCTTTGCACTTAAAATGTCGGACTTTCAAACCGAATTAATTTTACTTATATAGTTCGTTTATAATTTTGAAAGGTCAATACACCTACAGATGGTTTTTGTTTTATTGACAGATTTATAGGTCAAATCCTGTTCTTGCTAAGGTCGCCATCTCTTTGCACTCAATGACAGTTTATTACACTTGGTTCTTAAAAAATGTTGGCTACCTTAACAAATTTTATACTGTTCAATAAAACAATTAATATTATAATTTAATTAATTATTGTTTAATTAACTTCGCCAGTCAACCTTTTGACACTTAATTAAAAGTGTCATACTCCTCCCCCACTTACCGACATTTAACCTTTGGTTAAATGTCGGTAAATCATGTTTAACGGTACATACAGAAGACATATAATTACAATGATTGATTACACAGTTCAGTTTTGTATGTGTCCATAGAAAAAAAATCAATTGTTCATCCTAACAAACAACCCCATCTTTTTTTTTCTTCACCCCCCTTTTTTTTTTTTTGACATTTTAAAATATTACAAAAAATGTTTTCATTTTCTTTTTTTTTTACAGAATTATTATCTCTTTTTTTTTATATAATGATAATAATGACAACAACAATAATAATAAATGTTCATTGCAGAGTCCTTCATTTTTTTTTTCATGCATTTGTAGAAAATTTTTTTCTTTTTTTTTTTTTTTTTTTTAATGCATTTGTAGGAAAATTTTTTTTTTCATGCATTTGTAAAGATTTTTTAATCGATTGTTCCAAGAAATTCAGATCATTACACTGAAAGTATCTCCACCGATGGTAATTGCAAGGCTTCTTTCGGGATATTTGTGGTCTGTGGAGTTTGTATGTCACCTATTGGTTCAAGTTCGATTTGTTGTTCCAGTCTCTGCTGTTGATCAGTGACAACCGTTCCTGAGCTCCCAACATTCTTGTGCAGTTTAGTTGGTTCATTTCTCTTAAGCTTACTTAAACAATGGCGTACTATCAGGCTTGATGTTAACAAAACTGATACAATTAATAAGATGATGGCTATTACCAAAATTAACCAGGTAGAACTACCTACTTGTTCACTTTCTGTTAGGGAATTTTCCTCTCTAAGTGCATCGAGTTTATGTATTAATTCCCTTAAATTTATTTTCTTTAGAGGACTTACGACATTAGGGATTGCTTGCGGGGTCATGTTTGGAAATCCTTTTATTAGAGGTTCCCATAGGCTTAATCTACTAGTAAGTGTGATATTCATCAATGGTAAAAAAGAGTCGCTGGTCTCAAATTTTTCCTCGGCTTGGTAATAGGGAGGAAGGGTTATAGCGCCGCCATAGACCCCACAGCCCAATGGCACCTGCAGAGTGGTCAACGGAGGAGATATTTTTATTGTTTTTGGAGGTTTTCCGGTACATACCTGAGATAGTTCCAACTCATCTTTCGCTGCTATCGCCCATGCCCCATCTGTTATCCTAATAGCATTTGGCAGCATTACATCTAGGAGGACTTCTATTTGACAATGCTGCCCTATTCCCTTTTTATTATCCTTGAATAATTCGATTACACACAAATGGTGATTGCTGAATGTATATATCGGGCTATTAGATACGCAGGTTCCGAGTAGATCATGTGTACATTTTTCTGCCTCGGAAGAGGTAAGCAACATGAACTTTTCTCTAGTTTGATCAAGAGCAATATTTTCGGATTCTATTTTGTATTTTGCGACAGTTCCCAATCCCTGTTTCTCATGTGGATAAGGAATCGGTAAATTAATGACTTGAAAGACTTCATATATACTACCGGTATCCAACAATGGAAGTGACACCACAATCAGCAATTTACCATCTTCGATGAGAGTTAGACAACCCAATGACTTATAGTAATACCACAGCTCAGCTGTGGGATTCGCTGGCAATCTTAGGTGATGAGGTAGTTTGGCCTGAACTTCTAGTAAGTGGTCTTTTAATGCAAAAGGTTCCACTATATTTGGAGACAAATGACCCAAAGCTAACATATCAGACTGTGCTTGCAGGTTTTGTATGGAGTCCAACAGTGCTTGCAACTTTTTCTGCAATTGTTCGATGATTGTTAAAAAACGAAGATATTTTCTTATGCAATCTTCCAGTTTTATCACTCGGATCATTAATTCTCCAGTGATATTTCCGAGCTCCACTTGCATTTCCTTAAACCCCTCCACTAACTCATTTATTTTGCGACGGTTATCGGCTAGTTCCACCCTGGTTATATTTAGAATAGTAATACTATCCTTTTCTACTTGGGCCAATTTCATCTGACCTTTTTCAGAAGTCCTCAATCTTTTCTTTAGGGCATCTAATTGTTCCTCTGTTATAGTCCCAAAAAGTACGTTTAACGCTTTCCCCATTATGGGAAGTACCGATCTTTTTTCTCTATTTTGTAATAGTTTCAATCCATCCAAATATTTTTCTATAACCTCCACACTAGTTTTCATAATCTTTATGTCCTGCATAAGTGGGCACCACAGATTAAAACATTTCCCTTTTTCATTAGCTATGCAATCAATTTCCAAATCCTTTCCTACTAAGGTGACCTCGTCTATTTCTTTTCTCAACTTATTTAATAAGGAGTAATAGGGTTTGAAGTTCATCGTAAAAACTATTAACCATTTTGACCTTGTAATCGTTACTTCACTTGTTTTGCGAAAAATTACATTCTGACTATGTCGCAGGGCTGCTACTGTTGTCAGCATGCTCAGCAGGAGTAGGGACTTCAATTCAGCCATCCTACAAGAGAATAGGGGGTTAAATTCAGTCGGTTACTAATGAAAGGTAATATGGTTCCGTCTAACTTTAAAACCTACTTCTTTTCAAGCCTTCTGTTTATATATTCCTTCTCTATATTTTATTTTATTTTGTTTTGTTTTTCAGACGCATCCATGGAAACTTACATAACCATCTCTCTGTTATATAATGCCGGTTTTAGATTTTATCCAGCACACATGCTTGATTCGCTGAGTCACAACTTGGTGCAAGCTGGTGATCAGTTATATTATGGGATTGGCCCGATGTCAAGTCATCCCTTTTTTTATTTTGATAGCTTCTTAATCTGTATTTTAAAGGTGTATCTTCTTTTTCTTGATATCTTTTTCGTAACTCTGACAGGGGAATTTCGTCTTCACTCTCCCAACTATCCAATTCATTTTGCACAAAGGCATTTCCTACTTCTTCAATTTCTATTTGTGATCTAGCAATTGGGCTTGGCTCAATCTCAATTTCTGACTCCGAATCAGTCTCCGAGGGGGCTTCTACCCACCTCGTCCATCTCATACGTGGATTTGCTTCTTTTCTTTTAGGAATTTCCCATTCTTCTACTCCTGCTAATTTTAAGTCATTTGCATGAGCCTTTTTTACTTTGCCATTTATTTGGTCCCATACAACAAAAGTTACTGGACCTGTCTGATTAATTATTCTATAATAAGGAGACCATTTTTCGTCAAGCTTCCCTTGTCGTAGATGCTTCTTATGATACACCGGATCTCCTATTTTGAGGGTTACCTCTTTCCTCCCCAAGTTTACCCTTTCATTTCGTTTCTTCTGGGCACGTTTTATCCTCTGCCTAGCTTGCATAAATATCTTATGTTGATTTTGGAGGATTATCTGGTGAAAATCTTCTCCCAGATATTTCCTACGGGGTTTTAATAGATTATCAATAGGCAAGATTACATCTCGACCAAATAGTAAAAAATAAGGGGAAAATCCGGTCACTTCATTAATAGAAAATCTTATGGCCGCTAATGCCTGAGTCAGGAATAAATCCCAATTTTCCTTGTCGTCTTTAGTGAGCTTTGCCAATGTATCTCCCAAGAATCGGTGGAACCGCTCAACCTTAGCATTAGCTTGTGGGTGATAGGGGGATGTTACAATGTGCTTGATGTTGAGACCTTCAGTTGTTTGTCTCATTACTTCATTAACGTTTTCTGGGCCATTATCAGATACCAGTTCTAAGGGGGTCCCAAAGCGCGGGATTATTTCGGTTAGTAATAGTCTAGCTACAGTCTGAGCTTTCTTATCTGGTACTGCATAGGCTTCCGGCCAGTTAGTTAGCCAATCCACAAAGCTAACTATGTATTTATTTCCCTGTGGAGTTTCCCCATAGGGTCCGGAGACATCTACACTAATTTTTTCAAAGGGATAAAATGGGACATCAGTTTCTTCAAGGGGTGCAATTTCAGATTTGCCGCTCCTCGACTGACAAACAACGCATAGGTTTACATGGTTTGTGACTTCCTTGTACAACCCCGGCCAGTAATATTTCCTGCCTATGAGTTCGTACGTCTTGTCAATACCAATATGCCCCATTTTATCATGAAGCTGTCTCAATATGTCCCCTCGAATCTGTTTGGGTATATACAACCTAGGTCGGACGTCTCCGTCTCGGTCAGAAAGATAGTATAGCAACCCATTTTGTACCATATATCTTTCTAGAAATGCTTTAGATGCTTTACCTGACTCTATGGTTCTTTTTAGCGTCTTAATTTCTTCATCTTCCTTGTATCTGTCTAATTGGGGCATTTCTTTTTTGGGGTTTTCATCCGTTCTATCTGTTTCATCTAAGGTGTGTCTATAATCCAACCTATGTGAGTTTATCATGTTTATTTGATAAAATTTATCATCAATTTCAAGTTCTTGAGGCGTCGATTCTTGTTCTAGCTGATTAGGGATACGTGACAATAAATCGGCACATGTATTTTCTTTGCCCGATAGATATTCTATGGTACAGTTGTATCCACTTATTTTTAAGGCCCATTGTTGTATCTTTTTATTTGTCAAATCTGCTTTAAATAGATATTTCAAAGGCTTATGATCTGTTTTTATCACGAATTGTGCACCGTTTAGATAATAATCAAGTTTTTGGAGAGCATATACAATAGCAAATGCTTCCTTTTCTATGACAGGCCACTTCTGTTGCGTAGATGTTAACTTGTGAGAAAGAAAGTAGATAGGTACTTCTTCTGGTATTCCTGGGACAGGACCGTCCTTCTCAGGACATGGTTGAGTTAGACATGCCCCAATACACAGGTCGCTCGCATCTGTGTACAAGATCATAGGTTTATTTATGTCTGGGTATGCCAATAAGGGGATCGTTGACAGTTGATCTTTCAGCGTATCAAATGATCGCTGGCAATCATCTGTCCACTTAAAGCGAGCACTTTTTTTTGTGAGAGCTATAAGAGGGGTAGCTATTCTTGAAAATGCAGGTATGAATCTTCGGTAATATCCGATTGCGCCTATAAAACCCCTGACCTGTCTAACAGTTTTAGGTTCTGGCATCGAGCGAATTACTTTGACCTTATCATCATCTGGCTTGATTCCTTGTTTATTTATGACAAATCCCAAGTATTTAGTTTCTGCCATCATGAACTGACACTTTGCCAGTTTTAATTTTAACCCATGTTTTCTCAGTTGATTGAATACCGTTTGAAGGTGTTGGAAATGTTCATTTATATTGCTCGAGAAAACTAGTATGTCATCGAGATATGCCATAGCAAAGCCTTCCAACCCTCCAAGTACTATGGACATGAGTTGTTGGAAAACACCTGGAGCATTAGCCAATCCAAAGGGCATAACTCGAAATTGAAAAAGCCCGTAGTGGCACACAAATGCAGCCTTTTCACGGTCATCTTGATCCAGGGCTACCTACCAGTACCCTGATCTCAAATCAAGGGTGGAAAAACATCTTGCCTTGCCTAAGAGGGCCAGTATATCATCTATTAATGGTAGTGGATAAGCAAGCGGCTTAGTTATGTTGTTGAGGGCTCTAAAATCTACACAAAAGCGGTGTCCCCCATCCTTTTTGTCAACCACTACAATGGGAAAGCTCCAAGGAGATCGTGAGCGTTCAATCACCTTAGCTTCCAGCATTTCTTTGACAGCTTCTTCTACTAACTCCCTTTTGTGTATCGGAGTTCTGTACGGTTTCATTTTTATGGGTGGGTTGTTTCCAGTATCTATTTTCATTTGAACCGACTGAGTTCGTCCCAACTCCTTATCTGAGTTAGCGACAACATCTATATTCTTCTGAATTAAATTCACTATCTCTTGTCTATGCTCATAAGGTACGTTGATGTCCTTAGGATTAATTGTATTTTTGCTCATCTTAATTGGGCGTTTCTCAATGTACCTGACTTGCTTCCGAATTCTTATTGGCGCTACCCTTCCCAAATTTTCACCCTTGGGAACGCTCAAAGTTTTATTACCCAAATTTGCCAACATAACTGGAATCTTTCCCTTCTCATTTTCTTTTACTATCGCTTCAACTAACACTATTTCTTCCTCCTCCGGTATTACCTCCTCCGTTGAAATCACCTGGTATAGGTTTTCTTTATTTGGCTCTGAGGGGACTAGTTTGGCTGCGCAGGAGATAGCAGTTCGTGGGGGTAATTTTACACTGTCCGTAGTGTAGATTTTAATTTCCCCGCCGGAACTATTACCCAAGGGAATTTCTACCCCTCTTATCGTTAGCCGATTTGGATTAAAACATAATTGTGCTTTATTTATTTTTAACCAATCCTCCCCTAAAATCATGGTTTGGTCTAAGTCAGGTGCAATGTACAATTTTGAACCTGTCTTAATCTTTCCGATTTTAATAGGTAGGTGGATCATACCATTTAGTTTCATTTTCTGTCCATTTGCTTGAGTTACTGTTAAATCTGAGTCTTTCAACTTTATTTTGCTATCTCTTAGGTCTTCAAAAATTGAGGACTTTAGAAGCGAGACTTCTGACCCGGAGTCTATCAATGCTTCTACCTGCTTGCCCATGATATCTACCCTACACGTCATGTCCGAGCCCTGTGTGAATAATTCATATTCTTCTGCTCCTTTTGTGTTGGGAATATTAATCATTTCCCGTTTAGAGCAGGAATTTCTTGGATTATTCTTTTTAGGAGCAAGAGTACCCTTATTCTTTTTTTCTTTTAATGACTGAATATGGTTAGTTCTGCGACTTTTTGTTTGTGCCGGTGCCTTGGTGTTTCGTTTTTCTGAAGTCGAGTAAGTTACATTCCCGCTTTCAGACTTTGGACACCTTTGTTCGTAATAATTCCAGCGTTCATGCTGATTTGAAGTAATCCCCTTTTTTTTTACTGGTTGTCTACAGCTGTAACAACCATGACTCTCTCCAGACCATTTTCTATGGTAACCCTCCGCCTTTGGTTCCCTTAGTACTGTATGAGAGCCTATTCCCTCCTGTTGCCAATGATTTCTACCTGAAAATTTATTATTCATTTTTTCTCATTTCCCACAGCCCCGAAGTCGCTCATAAAGCCTTTCACTTTCTCTGGCTGATGACAAAGCCTCCGACAGTGTCTTTGGGTTGGCTCTGGCCACATCTTCCTTAATGAAAGTATTGTTTATTCCATCAATGAAGAATTCAGCTAGCTGTACCTGTACAGCTGACCCTTCTCTCAGTTCAGAGTCTCTATAAGCCAGCCTTGCAAGACTTGACATTCTACTAGCCAGTTCTGCAAGCGATTCATTTTTTCCTTGTATCACCTTAATCAATGCTCGAGCAGCATCAGCAGGGTTGACAAACTCTCCATACTGTGCTGTGATTTCATCGAATAAGGCTTTACTGGAAGTATCCGAATGGTCATCAAGATAAGTTCCAATCCATTCGGACACTACTCCATCTGAATAGTCATAGGCTAGGTTAATCAATTCAGGGTCCGATAAATTATGGACCCTTTGTTTTTTTTTCAATGCCATCAGCCATGGTTTCAGATCTGCCGGTCTACCAGAAAAAATTGGGATCTTTGATCCAGCTGTTACCAACATAGGTGAAATATTTGAACGAGAAGTAGCCATTGTATTAAGAAAAAAAAAAAAATAAACACACCTAGAAGCTATTTAGAAATGAACCAACATGCACAGTGAATGCAAAGAACAAAGAAAAATAGTCACTTACCCTGACTCTGTGGATTTTTCTGGTGAGTGGCTTGAGTAGGTTGAGCTAATTGCTTCCTAGGCTGATTTCTGGGTGGAGTGTCATTGTGCCGGTGAATATACAGAGTGTCGATCTTGTGTTTTGAAGCGCCGATACTGGATTCTGCGACACAGATGCGACGAGATCCGTCTGGTAATTAACCAGGGTCAATCCTGCGTCTTAAGGCACCAAATGTGGTACGATATCTTCACGAACCCGAGTTGGCCGATGGTTTCGTGATTACCACATACGTTGACTGGTCTTTCTCTGTTTCCTTCCACGCCCACGTTGCTTTAAGATCCGTAGAAAGAATAGATGAGTATGGCCCAGTCGACGAAGGTTGAATTTGTTGCTGGAGGGAAGAAAAGTTGCCAAGCAATCAAAGAAAAAATGTCTGAAAGCGTTTGTTATAAACAATAACAACGTTTATTAACACAATCTTCAAACACCACGCAAGGGGAGTGATTGTGGTTGACTGGCGGAATAAAGTTTTCTTAGAAACTCTTGACTGCAATTAAGCAGCGTTGATGAAGAATGGCAACGGATTTGGTTCTTTAAGCGGCGGCAAAAAAATGAACCAACTCGATTTTTCGCTTTGGGTATCCTCTATTTATTGGCCCGAATACTTGAACAATCAGTGTCTGATTGGCCAGCCAATGGGGATTGCCGACTAATAGCTATCGTCGTAACAATCACTCAGGTTAGCCTTTGATTGGTTTTAGATAATCGGCCAATTAGTTGCAATCATTGGGAGGGGCTATACGGAGCAATTCTGTGATTAGTTGATGAATAATGTATAGCCGCCCAGTCCTTGTGCCAAGCTTGTACTCAATTCCAAGTTAGGCCGACCCAAAAATGATTGCCAACTTAAAAATATATTTATTGTTTATAATTTGATAAATTATGATTTTTCAGCAGGTGCAAACGTCTGCACTTTGTTTTTGTTTTATCTGTCATTCCCAATTTCTTTGCACTTAAAATGTCGGACTTTCAAACCGAATTAATTTTACTTATATAGTTCGTTTATAATTTTGAAAGGTCAATACACCTACAGATGGTTTTTGTTTTATTGACAGATTTATAGGTCAAATCCTGTTCTTGCTAAGGTCGCCATCTCTTTGCACTCAATGACAGTTTATTACACTTGGTTCTTAAAAAATGTTGGCTACCTTAACAAATTTTATACTGTTCAATAAAACAATTAATATTATAATTTAATTAATTATTGTTTAATTAACTTCGCCAGTCAACCTTTTGACACTTAATTAAAAGTGTCATACATCCTTCTTTAATAGTCCTCTTAAAGTATGTGTCTTGTCAGCAAGGTTATGAATAAATGGTGATAAGTATGTGATAAGGCCTAAGAATTCTTGTAGCTCTTTCTTACAGGTTGGGTGTGGCATGTTTTGTAGATCTTTGAGCTTTTATAGAATGTGGTTGTGTTCTTCATCCGTTTTACTATAGACAACAACATCGTCAGCGATTCCCACTGCACCATCACCTTGTTCAAGTATCTAGTATATCTTCATTTGGGAAATATCTTGCGATACACTCAATCCAAATGGTAATCTCTAAAAACAGTACCTACTATAAGGAGATTGGAATGTTGTTAGTAGTTGAGACTCACTGCCCAGGTGTATCGACCAATAACCAGCTTTAGCGTCCAGTTTAGAAAATAGCTTGGTACCTACAAAATTGTGTGTTAGCTCTTCCACTGTAGGAATGGCATGATGTGGTCTTTTGAGTGCTATATTCAGGTGTCTTGGGTCTAAACATATTCTCAGGCGCCCATCTTTTTTATGTGAGTATGCTAAACTCGAAACCCAGTCTGTTTGTTTTGTCACCTTTCTGATAAAATTGTTTCCGACCATGCTATCAAGTTCCTGCTTTATTTTGTCTTTTAGAGCAATTGGTGTCGATGTGCAGTGATATGCTTTTGTTGAGTGATAGTCGCACAGGCCCTGGCATGGAACCAATTTTATCAAACTGATCTGGGTGCATCTGCATCAGGCCTTTTATTGTATTGACTGGTGTTGCAGCAGGAGGCTGATGTCTTTCTTATTTCCTGATTGTGCAGTGAAGGGTGACTAATTTGAGCTGTTCTAGTGAGGGTAATCCTAGAACTGCTGGCCCTTGTACGTCTACAATGTAAAAACATTGTTGTGCCAGTCTGTTCCATTGTATTTGCATGGCATATTGATGCTACCATAGCATTTTATCAGAGTACCATTATATGCTATTAGTTTGTTTTTCCTTGTTTTGCTTTCTATGTTTGGGAAACCATAGGCATCTAATTTCTCTGGGAACATTCTACGATATGTAGAGACTGGTAATGTGTTATCTTGAGTTCCTGTATCATTTCTATTAGACAATTTGATATTTGCATAAACAAAAGCTTCATCTCTCTGAGTGATAGAGAACGTTTTCATGCTGTTAAAACTAAAAGTAAGGCTTTCAAGTTTTCATCTATTCCTTGAGTATTGCACATTGCATCAGCTTGGATGGGCTGTCTTTTCTTGGACTGGTCTCTCCGATATTGTGGTTGATACTCTGGCCTTGACCTTTTGTAGTCTCTGCTTCGTGACTTCGATCTTTGCCGTGGTTTTGTTTTGTTTGATAAACAAACTGCTGCCCAGTGGTTATCTTTACCACATGTTTTGCATTTTAATCCATATGCTGGGCAAGCTTCACGACGAAGTCCATGGCTTCTACCACAATTAAAGCAGTTGTTAAATTTCTTAGAACTTTTTGATGTTCTTATCGTCTGGATAGTCGTGCTACTAATGGTGCTACTATTTTCGTTGCTATTTAACATAATCCTGAGCATTTTTCCGATACGAATAGCTTCTTCTAATGTTAGGGTATTGTCTTTTCCCAACCACTCCTTTTGGAAATCTACAATTGGAGTGCTGGCGATAATAAGTTCAATTATACGTTGTTATTGATCAGATTCGCATAATGAACATTTTTGTGTGAGTCGTCTGCATCTATTTACAAAATCATCCAACAATTCATCCTGTTTTTGTCTGTAAGACATTAATTTTAATCGATTCACTCCAAAATTCTCTTTTGACTGGAGCTATTCTATGAATTGATTGAATATAAATTCATGAGATTTTTTTTCTTCTTCCGATAATGTCCAGGTATTAAATCTTCTAAGTCCCTCATCCCCGATTTGCAATAAAATATAACTTATTTGTTGTTCTGTTTTTATTTTATCAAGAATAAAATACAGTTGCAAACGTTGTTTGAAAAGTTTGAAAGTTTCTGCCGGATTTTCTGTTTGCCAATTCATTGAGGGAATATCGTTTCGAGACATCATAATATAGACAGCAATAACAAAAAGAGATAGTAGCAATAGCAACAAGTTTTAAAAATTGGCGCCAAAAAATACGAGAAGTTAAGTTACACATAGTGTTGAAAAAAAAGAGAACTCAAATACCTGATAAGTACTTGTATTCTATGAAAAGTCTTTTTCTTTCTCTTTTTTTCTCCTTCTTTTTTCGACTTCCAGATGAGATATTTTCAATTGTTTTCAAAAGAATGTTTGTTTTCCATTATTTGTTCGTTTTTTTTTCCGTCACGTCACTTTTTTTTTTAAAGCAATTTTTCTTTTTAAAATCCTCATCGTTGCCACCATGTTGAATTGTTGTGTGCGTGTGGGTGTGTTGATGCTTGAATAATAGCAGAGATGTTTAGACGAACAAATGATTTATTAATATATATATATACATAAGGAAAAGATATACACATGATAACTAGCCCATGTCCGAGCGGGAAGTGAGATCCTTGTATATATTCATACGTCAAGGGGCCACAGCTGTTGCGCATATGAAAGTAGTTCTATGATATTGCTAAAGTAGAGAGATCCCACCTTCTTTGCAGCAGCCTTGGCAATGCTCTCAATGTATCTGTTCTAACTCATGTTCCCTGTGAACGTTAGACCGAGGAGTTTAAAAGAAGTACTTTCAAGTAATGTGTTTTTGGCCATTGCTATTGGTGGTAGAGAAGGTTTCTTGTAATTATTGAAGGAAACAGGCTTAGTCTTGGCAGCACTGAATATCACCATCTATTTTTGTCTCCATTCAACTACAGATTGGAAGTCACCCTCTAGTGTTTCTGCCATTTCCTTAGATGTGCGTTCATTTGTTTTCACCTCCTACCTGTTATAGAGCGTTGTGTCATCAGCAAATATATCCATCTCAGAGACAATTTTATCAGGGAGGACATTTATGAATATTAGGAATAAGGTCTAAGAATAGACCCCTGAGGTACTCTTGCATTTATGTCATATTGTTTGGATGTACGACCATCAAGGACAACCTGGATTCTTCTCTTAAGAAGGATTCCAGTGATACCATATTATCTGAACTTCCTGAGAAGACCATTGTGCCATACCCTGTCAAAAGTTATAGCTATATCTAGGGCTACCGCTCTACCCTCCCCTTCTTTATCCAGTGAAGATCATTAGTTACCCAACTAGGGTATTGAGAAACTTGGGAAATTGAAACTCTCACTGGAAGTTATATTACTGATGAAGTTTAATATCAGGGGCAGAATTTACCGAAACACCGTTTTCTGCTAACTTTGAATCAGGCACTCTTCTGGCTTACTAATATTTATAAAATTATCGGGGCTTTTGTTTTGTTTATGTTTTTCCCAAATTTCAATTATAACTTTTTGTTGTGAAAGAAAATTAGCTATCATAAGAGCTCTGGGTGCTTATGCAGACTAGTATGGAATATGCTTAAATAATGACGTTATTATTTTAAAAATCATTCTCTATTGAAAAAAATCCCCCCAAATTAAACTAAATAGTTTTCAGTTCAGTATTGATGAAGGGCTTCTTAGCAACTGGTAAAAATTACAAGTTTTCTGGGTAAAGAACATAAAAAAGGACAAAAAAGCAAAATAAATGAGTCCTACACAGTGGTGACTTCTGGCCTGGTGGGGGTTTTAAATTATGATGAAAAAAAAAAAAGAGTAAAAATACAAACAATTAAGTGTTCTATTCATTATCTCTACCTCCACAAAGACTTTTCACACTGGCTCACTAAAAGAATTTCTCAAACTAGCAGAAAGCATTCTTGATCATGATGAGTCCTATTTTAAAAAAAGAAAGCTTAGTCCCCACCCCTACCAACATAAATGCCTATAAAAAATATTTATTTAATTATTTTTGGTCATGGTGGGGGTGGGGGGGGCTTAGACCTATTTTAAAGTAGATGAATGGGATCTTAACCTGCACTTCTCGAACGGTCCTAACTTCAGTTGTCAAAGTGCGATTTTTATCTATTTATTCACTTTTGCCATTTTTACCTAAATTCATAGACAAAGATGTTGTCAGAAATTTCATAACTTTAAATGCGAATATTCATTGGTTGATATCAATTGATGCCTTGTTTTATTATAGCCTTTCTGATTGGTGGATTTAAATTTTAACTCCGCACATGCGTGGGGAATTAAAATGGACAAAGTCTGTTCTTAAGAAGCTTCCTAACACGATGGATGTTAGTTCATGTTTATCGTTGAAGCTTCTTGGACTCATTGATTTAAGGGCGAATTATACCTTATTAGTCTTGGCACCGTGAGACAATTTAACCTAACTCATTAGATTTTCTTTCCAGATGAAATATTGTCTTTTAAATCAACAGCTATGTTGACATTGGGATTCAGCAGCATTTTGAAAGAACGTGGAAATATTGGACTCTAAACAAGAAACCATGAAAGCCTTCTCAGAAGAAAAACTACCACTTCATAAGAAGTTTACCTAACAGACTCGAAAGAGTGGCTTAAATGACACAGAGCATTTTTACAAATAATGAAAAGACTCTTCCAGCTGCATCAATCAAGTAAATTTGCTTTTCATTGTTGTGTCAATTTTTCTGCACTTCAGAATTCTAAATTATGTGAGAATAAATTTCTCACATAATTTAAGTTGCAAAAATGGTCTCAACTAATTTAACTTTAATATTTTGCGTTGCAAAATTGTAGCTTAATTTTAATTTGTCTTAAACACTTTAGGTTGCATGATGTGATTTTTTAAAATTTAATTGTCGTAAATACTTTAAATTGCAAACTGTGATTTTAATTAGTTTTAATTGAAAAAGTTAATAAAATTAATTGAAATTAAAAAAGGAAAAGTATGTGATTTTTAAGTAATTTAATTTGCTTTAAATTGTAAAAATTATAGTTGAAGTAACCTTACCTTTGATTTTAATTGCAATTGCCTTAACTTATTTCAGCTTGAGTAGCAAGATTACGTTAAGTATTAGAACTATATTTAAAGCTGCGAACTCACGAGTTGAATATTTGACGTTGCTAAAATTGTAAAATCGTAATTCGTTTAGTTAGTTTTAATTTTGTCTAATATAACGAAATAAGACAGTTACTTCTTTTAAAATTTGCCTATCAATAGCAAAAAAAGAGGGAGTGTTAAACTTAGTGGCTTATTGTGCCATTTTTTAAATAACCTCAGTTCGTATACGGTATTTACATAATTTAAAATTTGCCCCCCCCCCAAAAAAAAAGAGAGAGGGGGCAATTTTCCAGATTAAGATTGTAATTCTCATTACAAATAAAAGATATATTCCTACTGTGGTTAATTTAATTTTAATATTGGTTCTTCGGCAAAACATTTTCGGTAAAACTTTTTCCACCACATGGCTTTAAGTGCCATCTTAAAATTTGAGAATTTTCTTTTTTGACAGACATTTACTGTGGAACGGTGATTTGGATATTTAGAGAATGGGATTTCTCTTAAAAACAAAAAATATTTGTTTTTGTTTTTCAATATTAATCAATTGCCTTGCTTACTTGAAATTAAAATGATTTATTTCATTAGAGGGAAATTAAATTTTATTCTCTCCTTTAATTTTCTCGTTGGGTTTTGTTTAGCAAAGGTCGTTTTATTACCTTTATTCTTATATCATTAATTTTGTTGTCGGTAATTTTTGTTAGTTCTCAACCTACTTGACATTTTAATTTCACAATGGCAGCCTACAAGAAATGTTGTATTATGAATATAGTGAAATGGCTGAATGAAAATTCCTCCTTGACTTCAATTGAGTCGAGAGCAGCAGACGTAGAAAGGTGGCTAAACAAAATGGAGGACATGATCAAATTATTCTAAAATCTCATCAGGAGGAGAGGTTGACGCTTTGTCAAGATTCTGAAATATTTTCTTTCAATATTAGGGGAGTATTACATAAATTAAAGTCTGGCCGTAATGTTAAGAATCCTTCCCTTATTAAAGATCGAATTTTAAGAGGAAATAATTCCTCAAGCGCTGTTGATAACAAAATTAGAGGAACTCAAAACCATTGTTGAACAAGTTAAACTGAACTTGTCTGAATTAGATAAGTCTTTCAGTACAAACTTTTTTTTATAGAAGGCTCTACTTCTGGCACTATGCTTGCTCATATACTGTTCTACAAATTCCTTATTAATGTTAGAAGGGAATTAATGTCAAGAATAAAAGAACGTTATCTTTCATTCTTATCTATCATGTCTAACTTCTTTGACATAATAGAATTTCTGCAGACAGTGCCATTGAATATAAAGAAGTGGGAAAGCCCCCCCCCCCCAGCCACGGCCATTTTCTTCTTCCTTTTCTTTTTTATCAGAAGTTCAACGCAATATGGTGACCAGCTGCAGTAGTAAGACCGCTAATCATAAAAAGGGCATGAATCCCTTAAAACTTGGTGTCTTGGTGTTCACTCGGATTAAGAATGTAAGAAGAAAAAGGGATTTCCGGGTTTGTATTACTGTACACATAGATTCGAAAAAGTTGTCAAAAAAACAAATATATAACAAATAAATGTTATCAAAGGCAAGATAAATTACTTTTCTACTAAACTGGATATAATTTTCGTGTTTTTATTCAATTTAACATCTTTATTCAGCTCGAAAAGCATACAGTGTTTATCGATGTATTGGAAAATTTAAAATGGCAGCCGACTTTCTCTTTAACACGGTAAGTTCGGAAAAAGGTGTAATAAATAATAAACTAGACAAAATACTGGTAGAAATTTGCTCAATATATGTTACCGTGACATAACTTGACATATATTCGGTGGTTTTTTAATAGTGTTTTGTCTAGTTTATTATCTATAATACCTTTTCCCGAACTTACCGTGTTAAAGAGAGAGTTGGCCGCCATTTTGAATTTTCCAATACATCGGTAAACACTGTATGCTTTTTGAGCTGAATAAACATGTTAAATTGAATAAAAACACGAAAATTATATCTAGTTTGGTAGAAAAGTAATTTATCTTGCCTTTGATAACATTTATTTGTTATATATTTGTTTTTTGACAACTTTTTCGAATCTATGTGTACAGTAATACAAACCCGGATTTCCTTACCCATGGGCTACTTGTGGGTTAAAGACTCTTTTTTTCTGTAATGTGCTCTAAGACATCAAAATCCTTTGTAGGAAGGACTGCCTTATCTGATGGGGATAATTGTGTATTTCCTGTTATCAGAGTATCCTTGAAAGGAAAAGGACCCCCAGTGTTTTTCCATTGCATTTTGGACACTGGAAGTAAAAAATCTTTTTTCTCCCAGACTATTTTACAGGAACTGAAATCTAAGGAAAAATTAGTACCTAGACATGTAATAATGCTTGTGAATACATTTATTAGAATGAGGTTCATGGACCTCCTGGGCTCTCAGAAACCCTTTCCTTTCACTGCCCTATTCACGGACAGTCTTAACTTGAAATTTCAAGTTGACAAATTTAATGAGACTACATCTAACATAATAAAGCAGGTTTTTATCTCTCATGGATATAAGGATTTAAATGGCAATGTGCTGTATGGTCTTGTCGGCCTTAATTTAATCCATTGAATAAAAAATTAATGTCTTAATGGGGCAGCTTAGAAAATTTCGAATAGAATTATCCCATTTGAGGACAGTCGTAATTTTTTGAAGCCCAAATCAAATAAGGAAACTCTGAATAAGTTGCCTCCCTTTGATCAAGTTTGCCAATCATTACCTGCTTTTTCTTCATATTTGGTAGAAAGTGTATTAAATTCTATCCCTCTTATTCAGACACACTTGGTCCAATTTTTGAAGAATCTTCCGTAGAACACAGTATAGAGAATATTCTTTCTCTCAATTCCCTTGGAATCAATGAAAATGCTAAACTGTCTTCATATGATGAAATGAAGATAGCTGAATTAAAAAACAAACAAACATTGTACTAAAAGATAGGAAATATTATGTGGATCTGCCCTGGGACTTCAAAAAGTTGGCACGAATAGATTCTAATTATGTACCTTTCCTAAAGATTATGCAAAAAGTGGCAGTTTCTTTAGAGAAACAAGGTTTATACAATGAATATTTACAAGTGTTCGAAGATCATGAACCAATTGGTATCACTGAACCTTTCTCTTCTGAATATGATAAATATTGTTGGATTCCTCATAGATCTGTTATTAAGGAAGGCCTTGGAGTCACCACAAAAATCTGTCCTGTTTTTAATTGTTCTTTGAAAAAGAAGGGGTGGGGTTCCATTAACGAAGCAGCGTATACAGGTGCGAACCTAACAGCACAGCTGCTTGACCTTCTGTTGGTCTTTAAATGTCCTTTTGGGAAATCTCCGTAAGGCTCTCTTACAAATACGCCTGCAAACTGAGCAGGACAAAAACAGATTCTGTTACTTTCAGAAAATAAATGAGAAATTGTGCACCTATAGCTACAATTCAATCATTTTTGGATTTAATACCAATCCCTTCATCTTGAGTTTCATATTCAAGTCTCAAACAGAGAGATATAACTGATAGTTAGAACTGGTCGTGATTATGACTCGCTCCTTTGTGTTTATAATACCGTCTGTGACAGACAGAAGGATGCAGGATTCAAACTTCGGCTCTGTAACTCCAACTGCACAGACTTGCAGAACAGGATGATTGAAGATGGGTTTATTATCTCCCCTCTTCTCACCTTTGAAAAGGTCTTGGTGTACCGTTATTCCCCTAGTCTAGATACAGTTAAACTGGCCCCTACCGTGATAGCTTCTGAAGTCAACATGAAATGTGGGCTTCTTTCTCAAATTTCTAGTATATATGATCCTTAATCTTTACTGATCCCAGTTATCATTCAAGGCAAGATCCTTATTAGCCAACTCTGGAAAAGCAAGCTATCCTGGGATCAGGAGACTCCTGAAAATTGTACTGGCTTTTAGCAAACACTTGTAAAAGAGGTGAACAAATTAAGTGATTTTGAGTTCCCCAGACGTGTAATGATGGAGGACTACCTGGCAGAGTTTATATGCTTCTGTGATGCATCTAAACTTACATAGAGGTTTTCCCTTTATGTAAAACAAGGAATATAATGCTCCCTGTTGTTCGCTAAGGCAAAGGTGGCTCCCATCAAGTAAAAGACCCTTCCTACCTTAGAACTTATGGCTATCTATCTGGCTCTTAAAATTGTTCCTAATGTGCTGAAGGCTTTGGGGCCTATCAATATTCATGCCATTTTTCTTCTATCTGATGCCCAAGTGGCCATATCTCGGGTTTTAAATAGAAAAGGAACTAAGAAAAACATTTTTGTGGAGTATCGTGTACTGAACATTAAAAAATGCCGAATGATTTTAATCTAGAATTCAAAATTCTCCCTCAGTTCAAATATGTTCCTTCATCTGAAAATCCTGCAGATTTGTTAACTAATTCGTTTAACAGATTTGTTTCTAAGTTTGAGCAATTATAAAATTTTTGCGTATACAGCTCTGATTGGTCAAATCGACATACACTGCTGATCAAAAATTTAAGACCACCTAAAAATCTTTTAAAAGGAACCTTTTTTTAAGGATAGATTTTAAACTCTTCCGACTTAAGTTACTAATATTATAATCTAAAAGGTTATGGAAACAAAAAGGTACATTCAAAAAATTTTATTTTAAAATTTGCATTTTTATTAAATTAGGCTTTTTATTATAAATTATAAGACCAAGGGTATAAATTGTTAGATTTATGGTAATTCTAATGTTTTTAGTTCAGTTAGAGATTAGCAATCACTGTATAAAGGTGTTACTATGCCTAAAGCAAGAAAACTAACTGAAGTTGAGTGCTCTCGAATTCTAGGATTCCATAAGCAAAGTTTCTCAGTGCAAACGATAGCAGCTAAGGTAAATTGCAGTAAAACTGTTATTTGCAACTTTCTAAACAACACTGAGAATTATGGAAAAGCAAAATCGTTTGGTAGCCCCCCCCCCAAAAAAAAATTTCTCCTGCATTGAGTAGGAGAATCAGACGGGTTGTTATGAATGACAGAGGACTTTCTTCATCAAATTAAGGCGGTTACAGATGTTGATTGCAGTCCAATAACCATCAGATGACACTTACAAAAAAAAGGCATGGTACGTCACAAAGTCGACAGTCGTGAATACCAAACCTGGGACATTGAGAAGTGGAAGAAAATCCTGTTTTCTGATGAGAAAAAATTCAATTTAGATGGTCCGGATGGCTTCCGGCGATATTGGCATAACAAAAACATGCCTCTTGAAATTTTTTCCACACATCATAGTGGTGGAGGGTCTGTAATGCTATGGGGTGCCTTTTCTTACAGAGAGATGATGGAGCTCTGTTAGCATGCTACAAAAAGCATCTTTGATGATGGAGAGTCATCGTTTGTGTGGGGATGGATGGATGGTTATTCCAACAGGATAATGCTGCAATCCACATTGCAAGACGGACCTTGAGTTTTTTACAAGAAAGTGGAGTCCATCTCTTGGGACATCCTGCATCCTCACCGGACTTGAACCCAATTGAAAATGTTTGGGGATGGATGACAAGAGAGGTTTATTGAAATGGCAAACAATATTCAACAAAAAATGAACTTCGTGAAGCCATCTTCAGAAACTGGAGTAGGGTCCCTCACACCTTAATGAAAACCCTTATTTCTAGCATGCCCTAAAGAATTTTTGAAGCCATCAAAAGCAGTGGGGGTAAAACTCATTATTAAGTTTGATTGTTGAATGTTTTCATACACTTTTTGTACAATTTAATAGAATTTTTGTCTATGGTCTTATAATTTTCATCATGTGTAAAAAGCTTAATTTAATAAAAATGTAAATTTAAATAAACAATTTTGGAATGTAGCTTTTCGTTTCCATAACCTTTTAAATTGTAGTATTGGTAACCTTAAGTCGGAAGAGTTTAAAATCTATCCTTAAAAAAAAAAGATTTTTAAGTGGTCTTAAATTTTTGATCAGAGTGTATATGTGTGTGCCTGCATGTGTGTGTTGTGGTTGTTTCTGTAATTAAATTGGAACAGTACATTTTTTGTTTGTAAAGTCAAAAAAGGAAAACTAAACTTGATACTAGTGTAATCTTATGTGATAGGTTTAGAGAGTCAGTCACCAGTTTTTAGGGATGTGTTCATACCTGTTTTTGGGTTTGACTTTATAGTGTTTTGTAAAAGGAGAAGTATTTTTGGAATGAGCCGGATTTAGAGAAATGTTTTCAGTGAAAAGGATTTTTGCATTTATAATTAGATGTGAGAAAAACGAGAGACACTGTCATATGGTAAACAAAACAAAATAATGAGTTAAGAAGGCATATTTTCACAAAAGAGATATTTTATATATGCGTTTAAAATGGAAGTTTACAACAATAAGAAAAACAGAATTTTCATGAATATTTTTAATTCTAGTGAAAACAAAGAGGATCCATTAGCCGAGACATTGAAGAAGTCTGAATTGATTCATTAAAAGCTGTGACTTTCAGAGGTCAGGAAAAACGCTTTCAAATTTCTCTGCTCATTTATATAAATTGTAATTCATTGAAAGTTGTTTATAAAAGTCAATGTTCATTTGTTTTTGTATTAGAAAAGAAGTTCAATGATAAAGATTGGAAATATTTAAATGAATAAAGTTTACATAGATTGCCAAACGATAATAAGTCAATGAGTTTTGTGTGTCTAGGTGTTTGTGTGTTTCTGTGTGTGTGTGTGAGTGGAGAGATGTTGCCAAAGGAGGCGCCCAATGACACTGATCCATAGACTCTGGTCAACTGGGTTCTACTGGTTTATTGAAGAAAAACTTGATTTTTTATAGGATTTAAGTGGCTTCCAGCAAGAATATTTAAAATAAATTCAGGAAGTTTTCTAATTGGTCCAAAATATAATTATTTTTATTTGTTTTTATTCAGGATAGTGTATACGCAAATGACATGGGTACAAACCAGTTTACACATTTTGAATTTCTACTATTAGCTTGGTGTAAAAATAATTTTTGACGTTCAACTTCAAAAGATCATAACTCCTTTTATAATAAACTTTATTAATCAAAATAAGAACCATTAGAATCGACACATTTTTGCCAACAAGAAACTAGTTTATTTATCACATTAGCGTAGAAATCCAGAGTTCTGGAAGTGATGAAAGATAATTTTGCATCATCTCAGCGTTTGAAGCATTTTTTTTTACAGGAAGTTGTCAAGATGATTGAAAAAGTGATAATCAGTGGGCGAGAGGTCCGGTGAATATGACAGATGAGGCAGAGTATCATAGCCCAATTCATTCAGCTTCTGCAGGGTCAGCTGAGCAACATGCGGGTGAGCGTTGTCATGGAAGAGAATTGGTTCCTTCATATTGACCAATCTTGGGCACATACATTGGAACTTCTGTCGGCAGTACTTTTTTTTTTTTTTTTTTTTACATAGAATTCACCACTTATCAAGGTCCAAGGGTCACTCGGGGATAAGGGTTATTGTGTGTACAGTAATCAATGGGATAGTGTAGTAATAGTATTTGGAGAATTGGTAATATGTCATTACTTAAGGGGGCGGTTCATCAGGAATTTGTGTTGGACTTGAAGACATCAAGGTTGAAGTTGGGAGGGAAACAGGCAAGCGGAACAGAGTTCCACAGGTGTGCAGTTCTAAGAAAGAAGCTTTGTTCATGGAATCTACGTTTTGATTTAGGCACAGATAAGGAGTGGGGAAAATTATTGACGGTGGTTTCAGCTAGTCGGGTGTTTTTTGAAAAAGATTGGCGAGGGGAGACCAGAGAATGGAGCTCAGACGAGCACTTGCCATGGAAATAACGATAGAACAGAGATAGGCTCGCTACGTCTCTTCTGTGGGAAAGAGGTTGCAGGGAAGAGAAAAGGACATCCCCCACGAAGCCACGAAGTCTATTTTGTACTCTGTCAAGGCAGGATAGGCTGTTTTTTGCAGCTCCTGCCCAAATGTGGCAGCAATACTCCATCCTTGGACATACTTGGCTTTTATATAGATAGAGAATTGCATCATGAGTGAGATATCTTCTGGAGCGGTAGAAGGATCCCACCATTTTCCCCATGACCTTGGCCACAGACTTGATGTACGTGTTCCATTTCAGATCAGGAGTAAAGGTCATACCCAGAAGCTTATCAAAACATGGGGCCTCTCCTAGATGACAGCCATCCATTTCAGTTGATGTCAGATGGGGATCAGAGCGTTTATGATGTAGAGATAGGAGCTTGGTCTTAGATGCATTAACGGTAACCAGCCACCTCTTCCCCCACTGTACCATGCGCTCAAGATCAGAGGAGAGAGAATCAGAGAGAACATCATCATTTACGGCCTTTGATGTGTTGCCATAGATAGTCGTGTCATCAGCATAGATGTAAACGAAGGATTTTAGTATGTGTTTTGGGAGATCATTGATGTAGATCAGGAAGAGAGTTGGACCCAGTATGGACGCTTGAGGGACTCCAGCATTAATACTGTGGGCTTCTGATTTCTGCCCATCAACCACTACTCTTATGAGCCTATAAGAGAGAAATGATTTAATGATCGAGAAAACATTTCCAGTTATACCGTAGCTGGAAATCTTGTGAAGTAGGCCTTTATGCCAAACCTTATCGAAGGCCTTTGATGTGTCAAGAGCAATTGCCCTAAAAATGAAGCCTTTGTCAAGAGATTCACTAATTCTATGAGATATAAACGTTAGCACATCTGCTGTAGATCTAGCAGAACAGAAACCATATTGCGTGTTACTAAGAAGGTTATTTCTGCTGAGGTGGTTGACTACTTCTCTATTTAATATGGATTCCAGCAACTTACTCATGACACACAGGAGACTTATTGGTCTGTACTGAGAAGGAGATGACTTATCACCTGAATTCTTAAATACAGAGCATACTGATGAGGTTTTCCATGGTGTCGGGAAGCACTTCTCCTTAAGGCAATGCTTAAACAGTTTGGTAAGTATGGGGGCAAGTTCTGGTTGTAGCTTTTTTAACACTATAATTGGAATACCGTCAGGACCAGTTGCTTTACTGGAGTCAAGGTTCTTGATTAGCTTGGCGACCTCATGCACAGATATTTGTATATTGCATAGCGTGTTGTCTGTTATAGGAGGAAATATGGGGAGTTGATGGCCTTTGTCGCACAGGGCAGAATTTGCCGCAAAGTTCTTGGCAAATAGTTTGGCCTTGTCGGATGCTGTCGAGATGATCTCTGGTCCATTGATAATAGTTGGGATAGAACGCACGTTTCTGTTCAGGATCCTATTTGCTGTTTGCCAGAACTGGTGGGAATCAAGCAGTTGCTCAGCTACTTTAGATTTAACGGATTGAGCATATAGTTCTCTTGCATTTTTTATTACTCTTTTACAGTGGTTGCTGGCGGTCCTGAAAGCAGCTTTAGTCTCAGTGCATCTATTACGTTGGTAGCTATGGAAAAAGTGATTTCTGTGTGCGATGGCAGCAGCACATTCTGGGGAGAACCATAGCTGGCTGTTAGGTTTTTGTTGGAATTTTTTGGATGGTATGAATTGGTCTATGCCTACAAGTAACCATTCGGTCAGGTCTGATACTATAGAGGACACATCCTTTTTAAACATGGAATGGAGAGGTAGATCAGATATAAATGTACGGAAGCTATCCCAGTCCGCCATAGAGTATCGGTATACAGTACGGTGGAGAGGTACGTCTGTAGATTTATTATATTTCATTTTTATCTTAACTGATACAACGCAGTGGTCGGAGGATCCCAGAGGAGATAGAATGGAGCATGAGCATAGCTCAGGGGAAGTGGATAGAAAAAGGTCTAGAAGGCTTGCGTACTGACCGGTATTATCGGGCACATGGGTGGGCTCCGGAACAATCTGAGTGAGGTCATAAGCAATGGTAAAATCATGACAGAACCTCCCCTCATCATCAGTCTTATTTGAGTGGGTCAGCCATTCTACATTATGGACATTGAAGTCACCGCAAATGTGGATGTTAGCCAAGGGATGAGCAGACAGGATGTGGTCAATTTTCTCTGATATACTCTTAAAGACAGTAACTGTTGTGGGGGCGATAGAGGGCAAATATAAATGCGGTGGTGTAAGCAAGTGCAACCCGGAAGCACATATAAGGTAGATTAGGGTCTTCTCTGGAAATATCCCTGCCACACGGGAAGCCATCTTTAATGTAGGCACATATTCCATGCCCGTGGCGATCTTGGGGATCAGATTGAGATGTTAAGTTGGAGTATCCTTTAATTATGAACTCATCTAGGGAGGTGGTCGGCCCTATTCCAGTTTCGCTTAAAAAGAATATGTCAAGTTTTGTCTCCTGTAATTGGGTTTCAACCTCTGGAAGGTTAGAACGTAGACCCCTGATGTTGGAGAAGGAGATATGGTAGTAGGGGTCTACGTTGGGGGATGGGGTTCTAGGTTTATTCGTGTTTTCTTTTTTGAGATATTTCATGTTGATCATTTTGGGATTTGTGGAACAGGTCAGCATACTTGGTTAGAGCAGAACAGAGAGGGAAAGTAAGAGAGGAAAGACGAAAATTTTTTTTTTTTTCTGTAGCACATGATAAGGTAAAGCCGTAACAATTACCCACTAGTATGGCACGAGAGGCTCCACCAGAGACTACTGCATGGTCCAGAACCCATTCACCAAATGGCAATACAGCAACCCCAATACTTTGCACCTACTGATAGGACAGCCTCCTTAGTGGTTATTCCAAGGTTCGGGTCCCTGACTATCAGGCAGTTAACGTCAGCCCAGATGAAAACGTTTACCTCCAGCACCCTTACTAGTGACATGGCCGCAAGGATAGACATAGAGACAGAAAATTTCCGACATCTCAGACTACTGTTCACAAAGTACTACCGACCTAGGAAGCAGCTTTTTCTTCACCCTTTGTCAGAAACATCACCCATTAGAAATGAGAACTGAGGGACAAAAAAGGAGAAGCGAGAGTTACTAGAGCTGTTGATAACACATCCACTTCATTATCTACTTTCTGCTGTTATCGTTTCACCCGTATTCAAGAAGCTGTGATGGATGAGACCGGCTGCAGATCACCAAATAACTTTTTTGGGTGCAATTTCGGCTTTGGGAAGCATCCAACCACTGCGCCGAACGTTGTCGGTTGTCATACCACTTCTCATCACAAATCACAATCCGCTCAAGAAACAAGTCATTTTTGTCGCGCAGAAGGAGCGTAGAAGACACCTCAAAACAATTTTTTTGATTATTGTTCAATTTATGTGGCAACCATTTATCCAACTTTTTGACTTCCCTATTTGCGAACGGCGAACGATTGTTGAGTGGTCGACCTCGAGTTCAACAGTAACTTCTCATGTAGTTTTGTGAGGATCAGCTTCAATTAAGGCTTTCAAATGTTCATTATCAACCGCTGTTGGCTGGCCGCAACGGTCTTCACCTTTGAGGCTCTCATCACCATTGTGAAATTTCTTGAACCACCATTGTGCCATACATTCATTAGTGGTTCCTGGGCCAAACTCATCATTGATATCACAAGCTGTCTCGTCAGCTTTTCCACCTAGTTTGAACTGGAATAAGAAAATTGTGTGGATTTTAATTTTGTCCATGCTGTCAAAAAGCCTGCAAAAAAATGAATGAAGAGATTGAGAACGGTAACGAATAACATGATTCGATAGAGCGAAAAACGCGCTTCAAAATGATATATTAACATGGCTATATATATATATAAATTCAGAAATCATATATAAAAGTAACATGTGAGAAAATATTTTTTTTGACCAACCTAATACATGGGCATGTGTGGAAGTGCCTAAAAATAGTATGGCATGCTCCCACTGGACACCCTTTGAGGTATGAGAATGCACTCGCACAAGAGCGATCTAAGACTAATATTCGATTCACTCACCTGACTTTGTAGATCGTTCTAAATATGTACTATTGCAATTTTTATATTTTGTTAAACTTGTTATTTATTGTTGATGCCTGTTATCTTTATATATTATTGATTGTTACCTGTTATTTTTACCAACTTTTTTATTTGTAGGTCGGATTATATTTTGATATCCCCGACCATAATTTTAGGGCAGCAAAAGTGATACTAGAAAGTAGATAGGGAGTGGATGAGGGGGATAGCGATAATTTGATTATAGTTAAGGTTGAACTGTACTCCTTTGATAACAAGGCAGATCAGGGAATTATAGTTAGGGCCAGGTTAAGAAGAGTGCCGAACACAGCAACAAACATGGCCTCTTCACTATATGTAGAAGAACGTCAACAGTCCACTGATCAACACATCACTAATGTCACATGGCTGGACATTACAAAACTTTCCTTGGCAAATTTGAATGATGGTGGGTGAAAGTTTCACATTTATATAGTTTGAATAGAGCTAATCATAGTGGTACCTGCACATACCTTAGAGGATATTGGACAACTGAAACGACTACCGACCCATTTTTGACACAGTTAAGAATAGTAGATTATTTCTTTATCTCTGCCCATTTTTAACTTAGCGAGTGTATCCATGATGTCATAAGGAACTCTGATTTTCCCCCCTACTTTTTGTTGATAATCTCTATTCCTACCTCCAATTAGGTGACAAATTCCATGTTTTCTCAAAAATGTTGATCTTCGTTTTTTTTTAAATAGGTGTTTTGGAATAAATTTTGTTTTGGGGGTCAGTATCTATTTTTTTTTTCAACTAGCAAAACTACTTATCTACCACATTCTCTAATGAGGGGTTCTCATACTAACAGCCATTTTTTCATTCTAAATATTTCATTATTGTATATAAAATTATTTCTCCAGCTCCCAACATCAGGTAAATGTCATTGTTTTTGTGATTGTAACTAGTTAAGTTAAACAATGTTAGTTAGATCCAGTTACACCCCCATCCCTTATTTTTAGCCTTGTGCCACATTTTGCATGTATTATCATATTCATAAATATTGACTCCATAGATCACTCTGAGTCCGTATCAATGTTATCGGTTGTGTTCGTTTTGCCATTACTATTAGAGTCCATGCCAACGTTATTGCTCAGGTCCATATCAGCATTGCAATTAGGTACAGGTCAGTGAACATTCTGAGTGAAGAGTTGCTTTGTATATATATTTTTTTAAACACATTTTGGTGCTTATTAAAATTGGCGGTGCTCATGAAGTTCTTGTCTCATTTTTTTTCTCGCTCACATGCCCCTATTCTGAATGTGTCGCCATGGGCTGGCATCAGTAGACATGTTTTTTTGTTTTTTTTTACCAAAACGGTTATATTATAAACTATGTTTTTTTTTTTAAATTTAGCCTATTTCATATATCACAGTAAAGTAATTTAATTAAAACAGAAATCATTTTTCTTATAGCAAATTATTTTAATCAAGTAAAAATTCCATTTACTTGATTACTAAATTTTGAAAACTATTCTAGCAAATTTGAAAGTTCTCCTGGGACTTTATTTTTACTTAAATAATTTGAAATAAGAAAATGATGGTATGTATACATTTGTTATCACGCTGAAATAAAACCATTATTTAGAAAGCCATTCTAAACATAGGAAGGTGAGGCTGTTTTTTTAACTATTGTGTACTTTCACCTAATAATTTAATAAAAAAAATATATATATAAATTGAATTTAATTTGAAAATACTATTAAAAATTAGTGCAGTAACAGGGTTTGTACAGATTTTCAATATTCATTTTCAAGGACTTCTTCAGACAAAATTAAAAGTTTTCAAAACAAAATTTGATATATAAACAATGATATAATAAACCAGAATTTTAATAATTGACAGCAGGAAAAGTAATTTTCATTTATTTCTTTATTTCATGAAGTAGTTTTAAAGGTCAGTTATTTACATGAACATAACATGCAACAAAACTGGTAAACTATAGCTTAAGATCATGACTACACTTTGTGATCTAGTATTTATAAATGATTTTTAGCTTTTGTTTAGTTTGAAGACTTTCTTTGAGCATAGCTGGTTCAGTTTTTTTTCCAGAGGCTGATTTTCTAAAAGCATTTGACTTTGTCAAATTCAAATTCTATTCATTTCTCTTCTTTGTTTTTCTAAATACACGCCATACTTCTGTCTGTCTAGCCATGGATCAGCTATCATACCGTATTCCTTTAGCTTCCTGTTGTGCACAAGAATATTTAATGCACTTTTAAATTGTCTTCTACACTCTACTTGGTGACTATCAGTTTTGGGTTGAGAGAAGACAGTTGCCTGATAAGAGAATAGAACAGTGGGCATTTATTTAGGATTTTCTTTACCACAGTCAAGAAATTTAATGATCTCAATTCTGAAGACAAATATCTGTCTCTCAGATAGCCTATTCTTTGCGGCTTCCTTGACACTCTTTTCTGTAAGGAACCAAAGTTCTAGCCCCTTGAAATCGAGCCTCACTTCCTTATCTTTAGCTAGACTGCTCAACTTCTCAGATACATGTACACCTTCAGATCTTATATAACATCTCATCAATCCTCTGACCATCTGACTGAGGTATTCTGCCAGGAATGGCACCATGGGTCTGTCAGTTTGATAAACATCCAGGAAAGGCTGCAGGTGACTTGCAACAAACTTAAAAAAAATGCAGCTTTGGAATCAGAAGCTTGTTCTTTGTCACTTGGCAAACTGTCTCAGATTAGCATGGGAAGTTTCTTTTCCTGCACATTCTTGACACAACAGGATCATCCGAGATAAGGATTGCTCTATTACATATGAAATTCTCCAACCACCCACGATTTGATAACTTCAGTGGCTTCAGTTGAATCTGTGATATGTTGAGGTAGTCTTCAAGCCGTGTATGAGAGTTCTTGAACAAGTAATACAAACTTGACAAGAATGACCCAATGTTCCATCATGTAGCAATGGATCCACTTTTGAAATGGTTGTGAATAATGTGGAGGCCACATGATCTAATGTTTATTGTTGAGAAATCATAATCATCTTTAATTTTTTTAACAATGTAAAAAATGACCATTTTAGATTTGGCCCATCCACACACACTTGCTTCATATCTTTGACATCCAGTCCACTCTCCATTACACCTTTTCAAAGTGTTGTAACATCCGTTTGCATGACCTGAAAAAGATTTAATACACTTTATTTATAAAACAAAACATGTAAAACTTAATAAAAAAGCATGCTATGATGGCCGGTTCATAATGATTTTATTGATAAAATTCAGTTACTTAAATTTCATTTAAGTTCCTTCACATAGAATAAGAAATATATTACAAAAGCAAAGAAAAAAAAACAACGTTTTTTTTGCAGATGAAATCAATTGACCAAACTAACCATTGGTGATAAGAAAAATACATTTAAATAACACTTAAGATAAATAATAGAGTTATCTTTAAGCTTAGCCTACATGTATTGTAGGCACGGTGATAAAAAAAAAAAAAAAAAAAAAAAAAAATGGAAGAAAAACCAATTTTTCTTTTTTTTTTTAAACAAATTAAAATCTATTAAAATCCATTATTCTTGACCAACTTTTCTTCCCAGAAAAATAAAACCCTGAATTTTATCATATGAAAAGCAGAATAATATAAAACTTTTTCTACTATTTTTAATAGAATTTAAAATTTTCTTAAATAAAATCCCATTCACCAACATTTTTGTCGATGGATATAACAGTAAGACATTTGAATAATTTTTTTTTTTTTTTAAAGGTTTTTGAACCAATTTTTTTTAGTCTAAATAAGATTTAGGATGATTTGTTATAAGAATATGCAAAAATATTATAACACTAGCAGTACCTGCTAACCGGCATTGTCCAGTGGAAGCGTGCCCCCCCCCACCGCGCCCCTTTCGAAAAAAATTAAAATACCATAAAAAAATAAAAATAAACCCATAAAACACAACTAAAAGAAAACACCCCAAAAACAAATGAAGGTTTATCGTTTCATTTCAATACAAAAAAGGGGAGGGGGGCGAAGAAATTAATAAAACTGTTTGAATTCGAAAAAAAAAAATAACTGAGAAAAATGAAGAAAAACAACATGAAAAGTTATACATATTTATCGCAAGGCATAACCCTGTTTAAATGTTAAAAAAAAACACTAAAATAAAATAAATCCATTACTTGGATGTGAACGTATAACCCATTGGTTGCAACATGGATCTGATATTGACTGCTCCACCACAACCGCATCGAAATAACATTGTGTCTTTTTAAAATTAAACCAAATAACTGGATGCGGTAATGTAATGAGGTCAATCCGTGATCATGATTCTCTCCCTTTCTTTCTCTGCCGTTAAGATGATTTTTTATCTCTGTCTCTTTCATTCTGGTACAGTGGTTGAATGTAAAAAAAACAGATATAACTCTCGCTCTGATCTCTCTTTCTCTAAACACATTCAGAGAGAGGAGAGAGGGATAGAGAGAGAGGAGTGAGAAGCAAATACCCCCATGCTGTTCAGTAATCACTTTATTTAATTTAAAATTTCCACCTCCTGTATCGGTAGACACCATATTGGATAACAGCTTGAATGTTTGGTTTAGTTAACAGAATTGTATTCTGGAATAAGGGATTGATCTGATCTAAGCCAATGAGAATAGCAGAAATGTTATAAAGGAGAATTTATTATTTTTCAAATCGACGGATGGGAGTTTAGCGTTTGAGATATTAGCTTATGAATCAGTTATGAAGGGGGTAACCACAATATCCATACCATGTGTATAAATTCCTGCGGTATTTATGGAGATCAGTAACAGGATTTCAGCAATAGGGGGAAAAATTGGGATTACTTCCTCTATAGGTTAATGCGATAGTGCTGGTGTAGCTCCTTGGAAGGAATCTAGGATTTTATTTAAAACACTTGGATGTGTCAGAAAAGTATTTATAAAGTTACATAAGATAATAGTGTAGACATAATGATTTTGTATGTGTCATCTATTGTTGAAAACCTACAGTATTTTGGTCCAGAGGGGAAAAACTGCACATCTTATTATATATAGGAATAAGTATCTGAAGTTCAAATAATTCCATCTTTTATCTCACTCTATAGATTTTGTGTAGCGAAATTATTAAATCCAAAATTTAATGATAGTTTGGAAGAAATTACAGTATAATAAGCTCATTTAGTCCTGTAAATTTCTATGTATTTTTAATGTTTGATTTGATGTGTTTTTAACGATTATTTTGACAATGAATCAACTTTATAAGGGTTTAAGTTTTTTTTTTATAAGTGACATATATATATATATTTGTTGTCTACATAACCCCCAAAGTCAAGCAATGATGATGCTGGCCAGTACCACATGAGTGACCATTTTAGCAATGCTAAGCACCGTATGTGTTAGAGACAACTTCTGCATCTAGTATCATGTTTGGTCGTCTTGCCATAAGAACTAAGTATTTTTGGACAAGATAGTGTGGTAGATGCAAGTCCCCCATACTTTAAACTAAGTTAAATGCAGGTTACAGCAGAAAGGAAAAGGAGGAGATAACAACTGTTTGTAAATACGAACAACTGTGTGTAGACCTTATGGTTTACCATAGGTGAAGAAATATCACCTAACAGCAAATTGCCAAAACAAATTATATTTTTAGCAAAAAGTGCAGTTATTTATCGATTGTTTTTTCTTTTTGGTATTGATTCTTCAAAGTATTTCCTCAATATTGGGCTCACTAAAAGAAAATTATTTTTCAAGATTTAAAAGTGTTTTTCGTAAAAATAATAAATATATATAATTTTTTTGCTGATTTGAAAGATAATTATTAGCATATTCAACGAATTTCACAACACAAACAATGAAAAATTAAACGCATTAAAAATTCGGATTTTCAACCATAAAATCGGATACATGCGCATTTTTTTTTTTTAATCTACAATCCTCACCCTCCCCACAATACAATATATTTTGTTCAGTTTCGGCTGATTATTCTAAGCATATTTGTAGCCATAAATAAAGAAGAGGGAGTTTTGTAAGCAAAAAAATATATGTAAATATCGATTATGAAAAAAAAAAAAAAAATGTACACCATTATAAAGTTCGTTCTTCACTTAATAATCGGTGAAAATTTCGTATTGATTCAATAATTACATGATTTTTGGTAGATTTTTAAAGAGAGACTCCGTTAAAAATACTTACTCCCTCCTTCCGTTTTGGCTGTGCCTAATGTATTGACAAAGGCTTGATAAAGGTTTTCTGCAGCCCTGTTGGTAGAAACTGTAAAAAAAAATTTCAAAGTTGTTTTGTTTTATTTGAAGTAGCTTATTTGGTTCATGTTAAGAATAGCTTTCTAAATGTTCTTATTTCAACCTTAATTTCTTTTGAACTAAAGAAAAAAAAAATCGATCTGTCAACTATCTTAACAAGCACCAAATCACAAAATTAAATTTGGATTGATATTTTTATTTTCATGTAATTGAATTTATTTTTTTGTGTTCACATCTAAACAGAATTTAAAAAAAATGTAGTTTGTCATGACAAATTGACATTATAAGCATTAGGAAAAAGTTAAAATTAACTTACTGAAAAACTGTGATCCAAAGTAGGCAGTTACAACTTTGTTTTCTGAGGTCTAATATCTCACATGGATATCCATTTGTTTTTTTTTGTTCTTTATTCAAACTTTCATCAAATAATATACAGCATTTTCTTTTAATTTGACTCTTTAATGTTTAGGAAAAAAAAAAAAAAAAAGGTGCAGTTCCAAGCCCACAAATATGCTATTTTTTTTTTTTTTTATTTCGCCACATGCAAACTTACTAGCAATTGCACTGTCAGGGAACATTGACCAAAATACATTTTCAACATGACCGATACGATGCATGGTCACTTACAGTTTTCAATGTCCACAAAATCTCTGCTTGAAGTGTGTCATTCTTCAAAGTGAAATCCAAAACAGTTTAGTTTGTAGCTTATATCTGAAGTTCCAGTTTGTGGCAGGCCTGAAATTTCACATGTTGATTTGAGCTTATGAGTTGAAGTTGATGGTTTCATAACAAAATTATAACTTGTCTATTTGAGTGTTGACACGTGTATTCGTTAGTTACGTTTTTACCAGCCATGTACAATTTTAAGGCACTTTCACCCATTTTGCTCAGAACAAATGTCTTTTTACATACACAACAATATGCTTGTCAATAATCATATTTACATTTTCTGACCAACTTATATTTGTCCAACCAAGCGCAATTGTTGAATGTGTCTATGCTGAATTCGTTTTACTTTTACTTCAAAATTTGAAAGTAAGTTTCATAATAAAGCGACATAACTCCACAATATGATGCAATTTTAGAACAATGTATTTTGATTTTATTTTCAGTATTTAAAATATTTTAATGGCATTTTATTAATACTTAAAAAATAATTTAATCGTATTTATTTCGATTTTATTTTTAATATGTCGACACAAAGAATACAATTTTCAAGGTCTTTAAGTTTGTGCAAACCTTGTACAGTAACATAGATGCAAAAACACTAAAATGGTTTTTGTTTTTAAATACTTTTATTGTGCAATAATTTATATCAGTGGGTTTTTACATCTCAAATCATCTAGACCATGACACTCTTACCTCTCAGATTTTTTCCAAACTTTGTCTATATGTTGGTATCATAAAAACTAGGGATTTCTGAAAATTTGAGCCTGTAACTCTAAGTGGTTCCAGAAATATCACAATTTTGGTATATTACGTATATCACGTCAAGTCAAGAATTCGCGACATTTTGAGGTATCAAAAACAAAAATAATTCAATTTCCAATAGTGCCACATGGTTTTTTGGGCTGTGCAAATTTTGGCTTAAAAGTTCAATAACTCAAAAATTCAGTTTCAAAGGTTTTAGATGTGTTTTTTGGATTTTTTGTGTGGAAAACTTTGTCAGTGCCAATTTTCAAAGTTCTACCTAGTCTAGAAATTGATTTATGCCCATATTTATGCTTATAATGTTGCGATTTTGTGAATCAACGTGATATACGTAAAACTGCAATATTTCCGGAACCGCTGAGAGTTAGAGGCTCAAATTTTCAGGATTCCCTAGTTTTTATGATACCCACATATAGATAAAGTTTGGAAAAAATCTGAAGGGTATGGGTGTCAAAGATGTTTTTTCTGGATGATTTTAGATGGAATTTCCTCAATATTAAATAAGTAAAAAAGACAACAAAAAAAAACCTTGGTTTATAAAAAAGTTCACTGATGCCAGCCCACACCTACGAATTCAGAATAGGGGCATGTGAGCGAGAAAAAAAACGAGCCAATAAAAAGTTACTAAGTACTAAATTGACATTTATGGCAGCAATTAAAGTAAATATAGAAAAGTGTATAATGTATGTACCAGTCATGGAACGAAGATGAAATATTCCAAAAATCATGTAATTTGATCAAGTAGATTTTTTTCCAAGAAAATTAAATTTTACTGTTGATGAAAAAGGAGGAAGTAGCGGCCATAGTTGAATCAACATCGGACAACAGACTTTCATTTCAACTTTTTTAGGGGGAAGGTAAGGTCAGAAAGACAACCGAAATGTAAGATTTAAAATCAAACAATAATTTATTACACATACATACTTTTTTTTTTTTTTTCAAAAAATAAAATTTTCAAATTATGAAAACATTTATTTAGAAGGGATATTTATGTACGTTAAAAACAAAATTTGGAGAATATTAAAATGGCTTTAGCATTCATTTATGGGTAAAAAGTGGCAATTTTGTTAAAAAAAAAAAAAAAAAAAAAATCAATTTTTGTGATTTTTGGAATCGTCATAAGAACCAATCTGAATAAGCATCAGTTTTTTTTTTTTCATTCGAAGTCGGAAAATATAGCATTATAAATGCAACTGAAAAGAAATTGTACCTATTTACTATGCCTCCCCACGGGACAGAGTTAGACACCAGGGTCGTTTTTTAACATGGAGAAAAGGTACAAAAAGAAAAATTGTCTCAGTCGTGAAGAATTTCTCCTCCACCGAAAGAGAACAAGAAAATGAAGTGCAGCATCTGAAGAACAGATGGTATTTATTTGCTCCCCCACCGAGCAAATTAGGCACAAGGCCGATTTTTAATGTGAGGAGTGATGGGAGGGGGAAGGGAAAAAGGGGACCAGCTCCCGAGAGGTGGGAAATGGGAGCTGGTTAAAGGTCAGGCATGTGGGGTTGCCCCCACATCTGGTCTTTGCTAGTCATAGCTTGCAGTATCTGCCGGAACTGATGGTATTTATTTGCTCCCCCACCGAGCAAATTAGGCACAAGGCCGATTTTTAATGTGAGGAGTGAAGGGAGGGGGAAGGGAAAAAGGGGACCAGCTCCCGAGAGGTGGGAAATGGGAGCTGGTTAAAGGTCAGGCATGTGGGGTTGCCCCCACATCTGGTCTCTGCTAGTCATAGCTAGTCATAGCTTGCAGTATCTGAAGAACAGATACTACACTTTGATCTTGACCAAAAGGCCAAGTAAATGAAAAGAAATTGTAGTGAATCATCATACAGACGAATATTGCTGAACAGTTAAAGGGAGATAACTTAATCAAAATTATTTTCAAGGCGTCAGTTCTAAGAACACCATTTCACCCATGTAAAAGCGGCACTTTTTTTAGACAAGGTCATTATGCAGAGGGAGACAGCTCCATTTTATTAAGAGATTCGTTCATTTTTTTCATCTCATAATTTAGGACGCTACTACTAACGATATTTTTATTAAATCAAAACAAACAAAAAAAAAAAACTGCGACAAATTTTTTTTTAATCTAACAAAGTTGATAACCTTTAATAATACAAAACGTAGTCTTTACGCGACTATTAAGAGAATCGTTTCTGTTTTCATATCACAATTTATGACACTAAAACCAACGATATTTTCATTAGATAAAAATATTAGTCTTTAAGCTTAAAACCCAAAGAATGAAAACTTACAAAAGAAATGGAATTTTTACAACTAAAGTTTTTTAAAAACTTTTTTAAATCAATGTTATGGTAAGATTTTTTGCGAAAATAAAGGAAAATGCAACGACAGTTGGAAGAGGAAATTGTGATTTTAACAAACTCTTTATTAAAACAAGGATGAAAGCTTTTTTAAAGCTGTGGCGATTTTTTTTCTTTTTTTTTTTTTTACTGTAACAAACTTATAATATTAATAGCACCAACATTTAGTTTTAACATAAAAATATTGTTGGTTTTAGCATCATAAATTATGATATGAAAACATAAACGATTCTCTTAATAGTTGCACGTTTTGTATTATTAAGGTTATCAACTTTGTTACATAAAAAAAAAAAAAAAAAAATGCTGCAGTTCTATTTTTTTTAATGTTTTGACTTATTAAAAATATTGTTGGTTTTCCTTAATTATGAAATGAAAAACTAATTCCACTACAACTATCACTGCATTTTCATTTTTTGTAATGTAGTCGAAAAAAAAACTGACATGAAAACAAAAACGATTCTCTTAATCATGTAAAGACTACATTTTGTATTATTAACGTTATCAACTTTGTTAGATTAAAAAAAAAAAAGAAATTTGTCGCAGCTTTTTTTTGTTTTAATAAATATATCGTTAGTATTTTTTAGTATTTTTATTAAATCAAAACATAAAAAAAAAATGTCGCAGCTTTTTTTTTTCATGTTTTGATTTAATAAAAATATCATTAGTAGTAGCGTCCTAAATTATGAGATGAAAAAATGAACGAATCTCTAGGTAAAATGTAGTTGTCTCCCTCTGTACAATGACCTTGTTTAAAAAAGCGCCGTAAAAGCAAATAGTGTAGCGTTCAATGAATTCTCCTCAATCCTACGTAAATACGATGCAGACTAATTCTTGTCTTTGCATGTATGGATACACAGGCCAGAACTTTCGAGTATGCTGTAATCCCGACTATAAATACAGTTTCACAGTAAAAATAAATCAGTGACTTTCTTTGTTTGCACTTATCTCCATTATAAGAGGTAAAAAGTTTTACCATGGATTTCATATGCCCTGGAATTAACGCACGTGAATGACTACCCTTACCAAGTATTTCTGCCTTACCAAGTAACCATGAACAACTTTCTTTCAAATTTTTCTTTTATCCTGACATAGGATTTATTTTGAACTGTCTTCAGTAAATATTTACTAAGTATTTTTGGACATTCTCTAAAAAATATGGACTTTGAACACTATCCTTATGAACCTTATAATAGTCTGGCCGACCAAAAAGAGTATACTCCACCTCTATAGATAATAATTACTATCATAAAAACATAGTGTATCATTGTTCGGTAATAGAAGCAGAATAGGAGGATTTTTTGGTTTGGTTATTTTTTTTTTTTTTAGAAAAAAGAAAAAAGTAAAAGAGCAAAGGCATAATGAAAAAAAAACTTTTCTCCTATATAAATACAAAAGAATTTTAAACCTAGACCACAATGTAATAGGTTTATTTGTATTGCTTGTAAATTGTGACTTTTCTATAAATGTTGAGTGCTCTTTTGTAGGGAAAGTATTATTTGGAAATGTGACATTTTTATCAGAAATTTCCTCCAACCAATAAAATGTACCTGTATCTACACATGTACAGTATGGTTGGTTTTTAAGTGTTGGAAATTCTCTCATAGTAGCAGTATTATTATTTGGAAGTAATGTGACATTTTTGCTAGCATTTTTATTAGGATTGCAAGAAATATCAATATTTTCATGCGTAACACATGACATGTTTGTACTTGTCGGATGTTTTCTTGTAGCATCATCATTTGGCAATGGTGTAACATTTTTACCCGATTTTTTTTTCTTTTTTCTTTTCCGTTTCATTTTTTTTGTATTTTCTATAAAATGTTCCCTTTCTTCGCCACTATTTACTATCGTCTTTGGTTCGTTTGATGAGCTTGTAGAATAATCTGGTGTCATTACCAAGCTAGCAGCATTCTCCATTACATTCACTCGAGTAACGGATTTAAATAAATCATCACTTTTCTTTTTGCTTCTAGTTATGTTTAATAATAAACGCTGGTAAATTTTCAGAACTTGATCATCAGAGTTCTTTTCTTTTCTTCCAAACAGTGAAACTAGCTTTTCTTTGATTGCTGATGATTTATTTTCAATGCCTATAAAACAGAAAAGGAAATCTTTCATTCCAGCCAATTGTACATTAGTTATAATTACTGCTAAATCCAACATGTTTATGAACAAATAATTGTTTTCGGCAATCAACTTTTTGAAATTAGATATTTGTTCATTTTTGAATGACATGGAATCATTTGAAAGTTCAATGAATTTGATAGCTTCCTTTAAAAGGTCATTAAGTTGTATGATAATATTTTGATTGTCATCAAAGTTTCTTACTATAGCCTGCATTTCCGAAGACTTAATTTCGACCAGTAATTGAAGATCTGTTGCAGGCTCACAATCCGGAAAAGATTGTTCATGGATAATGGTGCATTTCACACACATAAACAAGCGACATTGATTACAGAACTTTTGAAACGGAACATTTTTGTGGCTACGACACTTTAAAGGCGGCAGCAATTTCTCCTTGATTTTCTTAAGTTTCATTGAAAGTTTGATGATGTCATTATTTGTATGGAGTGTAAACTGTTTGTGTTTTTCTTGGCACTTTTTACACAGGCATTGATCACATTTTCTGCAATAAATTATGACAGGTGACCGTGTAGATTTGTCTGAACATTCCTGACATATTTGTTTTTTCTTTTCTTCAAAATCTTTTTTTACTTTTTGACAAATTGAAAGGAAAGAGGTAGCTTCTAAAGTTTGAAGAACTTTTTTTGCTTTAACATCATTAGACATGCGACATTTTTGAAATGTTGACGGCAACAGGTCTTGTAAACAAGTTGGGCACTTGAATGAATCATTTCCAAGGCATTCTCGTTGTCTTTGTCTAAAGTATTCGATTAAACATCCGTAACAAAACTGGTGAAAACATGGTAGCTTTTTTGAATTGACGTCCAAATTCTGTTTGCATAAACCACATAAAAAATCAGCCAGGGACAATTTTGTTTTATAAAAAGATCTAAAGTGCAACATTATTGCAACGAGAAATAATGTGGAATCCTCTTTGATATTGCTTGGTGGTGTTTATTTCTTGGAATGAATGTTGTGTTGGAATACGGTGTGCTGATCAAATTTTTGAACGCTAGAAAAAAAACAAAAGAAAAGAAAACAGTATGTATAGTAATTTTAATGAACAAAATCGAAATACAATTAAAAATGATTCTTGGTTAAGTCACTTGAGGTGATATAAGAAAATAATTCTGTGTATGCATTAAAAATGTTTCTTATGTTAAATATTATTACATGGGGAATCATTTCAAGTTAAAATTTATTTTATTTTACCCAACTAAACTCACGAAATGCATAGTTAAAATATGCAAGCATTGCTTAAATACTATCCATCATGGCTGCTTTACAAATACTTCATATCAAACATAATGGTCTTGATATTTTTGATCAAAAAGACAAATTGAATTAAACTGAAATGGAAAACGAATTGAAAACTCGAAAATTGAAAACTTGAATAAAAAATCCATAAAAACAATTATTGTGCAATTAGAAAACAATAAATTAAGTGACATTTATTTCTAATATTTCCGCTCGGTTCGTTTCGATTTAACTCTTTTTGATGAAGAATGTGAAGACCATTAAGTTCAATATGAAACCTCTTTAAAAAAGGTACTGTATTCCATCATTATCTTGAAAAAAAAAAGGTGGGGGAGGGGGGGAGATAACTCCACAATAATTCAAACTGTGAAATCAGCTTTGTAATGCTAGCAATTTCATATTAATCGCTTTAAATTATTTAAAAATGATTTTCTTCATAAAAATAAAACCACTACATAATTTTTGGAATATGACATTTTCACTTATATATGACAGGTACGTACATCATAGATGTTTTTGTATTATTTTTTTTTAATTAGGTTTAATTAAGGTATGTGCAAAATGAATGCCGATGCTCAAAATGTATAAATATTTTGACCTCCCCACTTTACTTAAAAATTCACTAAAAATCAGAAAACCAATTTTAATGAAATTTTCAGTATTTATCAAATAATGATCACGGAATATAATTAACCAATTATTTTTATTTAAATCTTAGTGGAAATGTATTATTTTGTTTAAACAAAAAATACCTTTATTAAAGTTATGCTTTTCAGTAGTAAATAAAAAACGCAAGAATTTATTTTTGCTTTTTTTATGTAAATAAAGCATCGTTATTTGTAACAATAAAAAAAAAAAAATTTTTTCAGAAACATTACGAAAAAAGCCCCAAAAGTCCATATTAACAAAATCGATATAATTCGAAGAAAAATTAATTTCTCGAACTAATGATATTATCATTGAATTAGCATTGTTTATTTAATATTTTCACACAAAAAAATTATAATTGCAAAAATTATTTCTACTTTTTTTTTCACGGTTACATTTTTAACGTAATCTTTATATGTAAGATTTCCATTTCATGCATGAACATATATTTATCAACGTAAGATAATGTTCATATAATCTTGGAAAATAAAGTGAAAAAAGTTCAATTGAAAAACAGGAACATAGAAAAATAATTTAATTAAAAAATGGTAAAAATTATACGAACGTTCCATATTGGTAAGTGCGGATGCACAGACTTGACAAGAAAACCAGTCTGTTTTGCTCACCCTCCTCTCTTCAACCATTCACCTGTTTGTGTTTATCAACTTTAAATTTCATGTAAACATTCTAATAAATTTTAACCTAGGCTTGCATTTTTTTAGTGTGTAATTTTTTTAATAATTACAAATTGTTTTCTTGACCAATTGCAATTCTGTATTAATATTAATAAATAATGGTGCTAAATTTTTTTTTCAATGAATAAATTGTCAGTAGTATAATTAATGAATTTAACTTTTATGCATTTTTAAATGAAGGGAGGGGGTCTGCGACTAAAAAAAAAGTCGCTCGGTATGCCGGAATAATGTTAAATAAAGGAATAAATTATGTCTAATTTGTCCTTCCGTACATATTTGAATTTTGTCGCCATAGTTTTTTTTGACACGATAAAAAAGTCTCGTTCCTACCACTGTCGCATTTTAAGATAATTATTACCTTTTTTTAGCAAAAGTTAAGTACATTTATTGTAATAATTCATTATCTTAAGATAATGAATTATTACAATAAATGGACTTTAACTTAATACTTGGAAATAATTCCAGAAAACTTATATTTTTCTTGGAAAATAAAGTGAAAAAAGATTGTCTGATATAGATGGTGTTTCAACTGAGTTACTTCTCCTTTTGCTTAACCACGTGACCCAATATGTTCGCCAAAGCATGTAACTTCATTGAACCGTTTTAAACCTTTTAGGAATCGTTTTTCATGAATAACTAGCCTCGGTGCCCGGCGTTGCAGGTGTGTGTTGAGCAAAAAAAAAAAAAAAAAGGTAGTAAGCAAGCAGGCTCAAACCCATACCGCGAAGGAGGAAAAGAATATGAAAAAAAAAACAGGACGTCTTTAACATTGTGTCCATCACCAAACCGAAAGTGGCAAAGGTTTAAATTAAGGCTAGTCAATCGAAAAGAGGGGATGACTTTCGAAAATATTGGTGAAAAAAGTGACCCCTCTCCTTGTAGAAAAGTGCTGTTGAGGGTAAGGGAATTAATGTTTTTAGCCAATTCTTCGATATCTGTCGTCCAAAGGGTTGAGCTTCAAAACGATACTGATTGCTTCTGTCATAAGTTTTAGGCAGACATACAAACATACATACATTTAAACAGACAGGTGAGATTTTTTATAATAGACTAGCAGTACCCATTAACCGAGACAGAGGACATCCGAGAGGTAGCTGAAACATGAAAAGGAGGAAAAATGAGAGAACTTTGAAGCTATGTTCGGTGATCCAACAGAGAATTCATTATTGATGCTGCCTGCTTGGTCGATAGCTCAGTATACTCTACCGGCAAAACCGTTTGATTTTGTAGCAATTCGCTTGAAGGCGTCTACTATTTTGAATCAAGGTCTTCATCTGCCAATTCTAAGAGATGGTCAGAAATCATCCTCTACATCCTTCAATTTGCTTTAATTCAATTATGGGCAACACTGACAATTCTTTCTCTGAGTTATCTTGAACAAACTGGCGAAAAGTTTTAATTTTATGTAATAGTTTTTTCGCCAGCTCGTTCTGCTTACATTTCTTGGTTTTTGACGTTAACCGTTTGTCCCAGTCAGATCGGCGCAAGCCTGGCTCATCCATAGCACCAGACACCTGGCAGCTTCTTCACTCGTTACTTTTTGGAGAGTGCTCATTTCATAAAAGAATATAAAAACAATAAGAAAAGAATCCGCAAAGTTCAACTTGAAATTTTTATTTTTAACAAAAACAGTAGTCTTCTCGTCGAGCAGTTTTTTTTGTTTTTTTTAAATAATAACATTTAGAAAGCCATTCTTAACATAGGGACAGAAGGGTGTTGTGTACCTATTCTGTACTTTCACCTAACAATTTAGTAAAAACAGGTATCGTAAAACTTTAATTAAACTTGAAAATACTATTTAAAAATAGTGCAGATCAATAAGTGCACTAGCACCAAATAAGATTTCACAGTTTTGATAAGCTTTTTGTTTATTTTTGCATATTACCACAATTGCTAATCTGGACTTGCACCAATTTTCCTGTTAATAATTACCTATAACTATACAATCTGAAAAAGCGCAAAGTTCAATCCAAAATAAAAAAATATCCATCCAAAAAAAAAAACAACAACAAAAAAAAAAAAACATTGGGCTGACGTACACAAGTAAGGCTCCTATAGCAAAATACGCATCCGCTCTGATGTTGTACGCAGCATGTTCCAGGGAGCTATTATTATCACAGATTAATAATCTTAAAAGAAAGGAAAAAATTTTGGTGTTTTTTATTATTATTATCATTGGCTCACAAGGAGCTTTCACACAGGTCTTCAGAGATCTTTCCCTGAAAATAGCCTGTAGTGTTCACTGAAAGCTGAGTGACAACAAGTCCTCCAGGTTTCCAGTACTCTCCACATTTTTCAATAACATTTGCAAATAAATTTGCATTATCGCAACAGCTGCTTGCCATTGATTTCTCGTTTGTAGCAATACACATGAAAAAATTTAAATGGCTTGAAATATTTCAATATTGGTATCTATAGAAAGAGCTTGATAAGCTAAGAAATAATCTTTTAAAATTTTTAAAATCAAGGAAGTTATGACTATTTTTATGCCTCACACATTTGGATATTTTCCCCTCTTTAAGACCATATGCGTTTTGCCACATTTTTTGCACTACTTTTTCAGTAAAAATGCTATATTTTTGTTAAAACACAAGACTAAGCAATGAAATTTACCAAATAAGTGTATTTTTGTGCAAGGAATCTGAATACGCTACCGAAAATCTCCAGAAATGAATGGTTTCCAAATAATCTTCAGTAAATGCACATAATTATGCTACAATTGCTTAAAAATGCCATGTCTCCATTAAAAGAAAAGAAGTTAGAGAACTCAAAGTTGAATTGTAATGCATTTTATGTGCCAAAGCTGAAATCGAAATCTAGGATTGGTTAAAAATGAATATATTGCAATATTTCTTTGGTATTATTGTAGATTAATACCTTCTGTTACCCCTCCCCATCTGACCACCTCTCCAAAATATATTATTCTACCTTTATAGACAATTGCATGTGAACAACTTGAAAAAACTTTAATAAAATATAAACAAAAATTATTTTAGAATTTAATGTAAAATGATTTCCCATTTTGAATCATTCGAGCGTTTTAGGGCAGTTATCCCCCCCCCCATTTTCCTATGATAGATAAATCCTGGGTGCTTTGTTTGTTTTCTAAAAGGCGATTATGCGTGATTTTAAGAGGGTCTTTGTGCAATTATGAGAAGGTGGGGAGGTTGCCACTCTGACTTTGGGTTAATGATAGGGCTAAGGAAAATTATGTGTGAAGACTTGATAGAAACAAAACAAAAACAATTTTAGAATTTAGAGTAGGGGTTGGTTTCACATAAATGTAAAATAATTCACCATTTCAAGACGATCCTAGCGTTTTAGGACAGTTGACCAATTAATTTTTTTATAGGAGATTAATCATGTGCACTTTCCTTTTAAACGTTCTTACACTTTTTTTTTACGCTTATATGAGCTCACAGAGGAAGTTTGTTTGGTGGGGAGTCCTGCCACTTGTACTTAACGTTATTGTTAAGGCTAAAGGTTTTAGGAGGCTTGCCACTCGTACCTAGGATTAGACATAGAATTAAGCAAGTTTTTTTTGTTTTTTTTAAGAGGATGTTTGATACCCATTGTGAAACTTTACAAGAATTATGACAAACAGACAAAGATAAATGTTATTTAAAAAAGTGACGTCCCTCTTACAGAAAACATGATGCTTGGAAAAATATGAAGTATTTTTGTCCCACCTATTTAAATATAAAAAAAGAAACAAGTTTTTATTAAAGCTGACAAATTGTTAAAAAAAATTTAATTAATGTTATTTTGATTTTTAATTTCTTGTCTTTTTCTATAGTTTTTATCTTTTAACTGAGCACCTCCTACAAATATTTAAATATTGATTATGTTTTTTTATTCATTTTTTAAATAAACGGGTAGATTAGTTTCCATTCGATAATAATTCACTGAAAAGATTTTTTAAAGGACGAAAATTAGAAGTGTATACCGTTCGTACACCTGAACCAAAACAATCATATTTAACATCTTCGCTTGTTCAAATATTTTAAAAATTTACTACTATCCAATTTTAAAAAATATTTGTATGTTTGATAACAAAATAGCTCTAACTAAGCATGTAAGAAATTTTTTTTATAACCAGATTTTCAATTAAAAACACAAAAAATCTTAATATTTCAGCTGTTTTCATGATTGTTGTTCGTTGTATTTTTCCAGTCATTCCTTTGATTCCAATTTTTTCCCCATTCTTTTTTCAAAGAATTTCGGGATTGTTCCTTGTGCTCCTACTATTATAGGTATTGTTTTGATTTTCTTCATCTTCCATATCCCTTTCAGCTCTTTAGCTAGCTCCGTTTCTCCTTTTCTTTGATATTCACACTGTGGTCAGCTGAAACAGAAAAGTCTACGATTTGACAGGATTTTTCTTTCTTGTTAATTATTTCGACATCCAGTCTTCTTGCTGGAATGGGTTTATCAGTTTGTATGTCCATGTCCCATACGACTTTGTGATTCTCATTTTCATATACTGTTGCGGGCTTATGTTTGTACCATTTGTCTGTGCGTTCGAGAGATGCAATAGTTTGCATAATTCTCCCACTCTTCCCACTTGGTCGTGTCTGTTCTTGTATTTCTTTTGGGCCAGTTTGCTGCATTCACTTATTATATGGTTTATCATCTTATCTTTTTGTCCATAGAGTCTGCATTTGCTATTTTTTTGTGTTTTTTTGATCTTTGTTTTGATGTGGTTGGTTCTTATAGAGTTGTCTTGTGTTGCCGTTATTAGGGATTCAGTTTCTCGGCTTATGTGTCCTTTTTGCATCCATGTCCAGGTGTTTTCGTTATTTTCATCTTTTGTTATCCTTATGAATCTTCTGTGTAGTTGTTTCTCTTCCCACTTTTCTTTTTTTATCCTTTGTCTCTTTGTTTTGTTGTGTTGATTTTTTCCGTGTCTCTCGCTGCTATGATTATTCTTTCAGTGTTTTACATGAAGTATTTTTCTAATTCTTTTTTGCTGTCATTCACAGTCTTCTATATTGACCAGTTCCCTCTTGCTGTCTTTTCCTTTTTTAGTTTGAGTCGGTCAACATCGTCCTTCGGATGTAGTGCATTGTGCATGATCATGAGTTTCCTGATCTTCTGATTGAGTTGTCTCAGTTCTTCTTGAGTCCAACCTATGAATGGTCCAGAGTATCTTATTAGTGATACTGCCCATGTATTTATGCCTTTTATTAGGTTTCTGCCATATAGTTTGGTTTCAATAAATTTTCTTGTTCTCCTAAGGTATTCCTTGCCAATTCTTTCTTTCATTTCTGTTGCTTTGATGGTGTCTGCTTCCAGTACTCCTAGATATTTATAGGCGTCTTGTCCCCCTAGTGACCTCCTCTCCGTTTGGTTGGATAGTTCCATACCTTCTGTCATCTCTAGTTTTCCCTTTCTTATAACTAGTAGTGCACACTTTTCCATACCAAACTCCATTTGGATATCCTGGGTAAAGATCCTGGTGGTATTTATTAATGTCTCTAGTTCATTTTTGGTACTTGTGAAGAATTTCAGATCGTCAATGTACATCAGGTGGTTCATTTTGTCCTTTGTGTTAGAGAAACTGTATCTGGCTTGGCACTTTCTCAGTATATTGTTCAGGGGCATCATGGCTATGATGAACAATAATGGTGATAGTGAATCTCCTTTGAAGATGCCTCTTTGTATGTTGATTTTTGTTATGTGTTGTCCATCAGCTGTCAATTCCAGCCTCCATGTTCTCATTGCGTTTTCAATCACATTGATGATCCTGTTTGATATTTTATACATTTTTAAGCATTCTATTTTCCATGTTTGAGGGATCCTGTCGTACGCCTTTTTGTAATTGATCCATGCCATGGCTAAATTCTTTCTTCTTTTTACCGCCTTTAGGATCTTTTGGTCTAGATATAGCAAATCATGTGTGTTTTTTTTTTTTTACATTTTCACCCCAAACAAGGCAAATTGCCACTTTGGTGTAGGGGGCTACTATCAGGGGAAACAACTACTGGGGTACTATGTAGGGATTTGGGCAGCAAGGTGTCGGTTCACGTTACACTTGAACTTCTGCACGTCAGTACTGTTGGGGAAGCAGGGACCTGGAATGGAATTCCAGAGTCTAGCGGTTCTGGGGAAGAAACTATTGGAGTAAAAAGATCTTTTACATCTAGGGATCTCTACAGTGTGGGGGTGGGATTTAGCAGCCTGTCGGGTTTGTCGAGGGTGCACACGTCGTGGGGGCACAAGTGATTGCAGTTCGTCAGAGCATTCACCACTAAAATACTTGTAGAAAAGGCAGAGGGATGCAACATCTCGTCGATGGGACAGAGGCTGAAGCTTAGATGCCAGTTCAGGGCCTATCTGGTTTGCGACTCTCTTTTGAACCTTGTCAAGGAGCGAGAGACTAGTAGCAGATGCACCAGCCCAGATGTGGCAGCAATACTCCATACATGGGCGAATGGTGGCCTTATAGAGGTACAGGATACTTTCGGGTGTTAGTAGTTTTCTAGCACGGTAGAGAGAGCCCACCTTTCTTGCAGCGGCCCTGGCAATGCCTTCAATGTAATTGTTCCAACTCATGTTTCCTGTGAACGTTAGGCCAAGGAGTTTGAAAGATGGACTCTCAGATAAAGAGTCGTTGGCCATTGCTATGGGTGGTAGAGAGGTGTTCCTCTTTTTCCTTTCTGTTCCTCGGGAAGAAGTCCCCAATTACTCAGGGACTGGTAGATTTGTTCCCTTAGTTGTGCTGTCAGTATTTTACACATAGTGGGTAAGCACGTGATAGGCCTATAGTTGCTGGGGCGGTTCCTTTCTCTGTGTCGTTCTGTATCTATGTAGTTCTGCCTTTTGTCATCCAAACTGGTACGTTTGTTTCCTGTATACATCTTTTCATGTTTTGAACTAGTCTTCCGTGTAGAGTTGTAAACTTGTTGAACCAGTATGTGTGTATCCTGTCGTGTTCTGGTGCTCTCCAGTTTGCCATTTTTTCTATGGTTTTCTTTATGGCTTCTTTGCTGATTTCATTCACTGTCCTTTCTTCAATTTGTTGTAATTCTTCTGTTTATCGTTTTGGCTTCTATTTTAAGTTTGTTTATTTGGGCTTCTAATCTTCTTTCCCATCCAGGTTTTGTCGAATTATTCCCCGGCTGTTTTTCTGATTTGAACTTCATATTTACCATCTTGGCATAAATTAAATTGTTTAGTTCTGTGATTGTATCTGTTGTGATGTGTGGGAGGAGCTTGTTAATCTTCTGTTTCTGTTTTTAATTTCTTCTGTTCTTGATTCCTTAGAGATGGGAGCTTTGTTTTTTCCTCATTCATGAACTGTATTATTTTTCCTATTAGCTCTGTTTCATTGTTCTCAGTTTCCTCATTTGTAGGGTCCAGTTTTCGCAGGTTCTCTCTCTGTGGTGTTTCTACACGTGTGGTTCCAGTGGGAGGCTGCTCTATGCTCATTTTCCTCATTTACTTTATGTTGTATTTCTGTTAGTTCCAGTTTTGGTCTGCAAGTCGTTTTGTTGTATTGTAATCACTGGACTTGTTCCATAGCATTTTCATGTTTCCAGTAGCCTCCATATCTATATTTAGGATTACTTCTATAATAGCATTCCATAACGAGTCTAATCAGGGCTCTACATTGTGAGTAAAACAGTCGCATTTGCAAATATTTTTTCAAAATGGCAACTAAAAATAATGAAACGCTTATCTTTTGGCATTTCTTTCACTGACAATCTTCCAAAGCTCACTACTGAGTGAAAAATATCTTTTCAACTTTATTTTTTTTTTTTTATAAAATGAACAAAGTGAAATTATTTAAATAATAAAAGTTTAATAGAACAATATAATCTTTTTTTTACAAAGGCTGGTTTAAAAAAATATCTGAAGAAATGAGAATGTTTATACCATCAAGTATCAACATAAAATTTGTTTTATATTTAGAATTGCACTTATTAATGTCCCCATGTTAAGAATGTCTTTCTAAATAATGTTTTTATTTCAGCACAGATCAATAAGTGCATGAGTAACTTTTATTTTCTTGAATAAAAAACCTACTCAACAAGAACACCACTGTTTTTGTTTTAATAATTTTTTATTCAAAGATAAAAAATAAAATTTCAATTGATCAAAACCTGTTTTTTTCCCCAAGTTTATTGGGAATTTTTTTTTAAATCACCATATTCTTCATAAACATGCTCTAAAAATGTTTCAAAATTATCTAATTCTATCGTTTTCGTTTTTCATATTATAAACCTCATCAACATGAGACCATTTCATTTCTACTGATCCCGATATGTGTTTATTGCCACAAGTGCTAATCTGGACTTGCAGCAATTTTCCTGTTAATAATTACCTATAACTATAATCTCTGTCCAAAAAAAAAAAAAAAAAAAAAAAATATATATATCTAGCTAACCCCCCAAAATATATATAGATATATATATATATAACCCCCCCAAAATAAAATACAATAACAAAATAATCCACGTTCCCTGAAACGCGCTGCGTACAACATCAAAGCGGATGCGTATTTTGCTATGGGGGCCTCACTCGGGTACGTCCGCCAACAATATATTTTAGAACATACAAGCAAATTAAATAATACAAAGAAAAGGATAGGAGATAGACATGACAGCGAAACCAGACACATGCGATAAAAAAAAGGGTTCTCCAAGACTATCACGTGGAATGAGAAATATGACTGCCAAAAAGAAAAAACAAAGAAAACAATGCTACCTAAATAGTATATAGTAGAACAATCCAAATCATTTTTCTTGTTTTTTCATTGAGAAAATATTTCTGAATTACAAATGCGGCTCATGTCATTTTTATTTTCTATTCTATTCTATTCTAACTATAAAGTTTTGATTTTCCCGCGTGTTTCTTGGTTACAAAATGAAGGATCGATTTACCAGAATTTTGTAAGTAAAAAGTGAGCACCACTTACAAATGTCGAAATAATGACTGAAAAATCCCCCCCCCCCAGCAAATAAAAAAAATTACGGGGGGCGGGTGATGATGCTCGTTCAGGTCCACTAATTTTTCTTGCACTTGATCTGATATATTCGCCGGGTATTTTCCAAAATTCCTGTTTCTTTTGATATTGTACATAATACCTTGGTATTTTGCTATCTTCTCCCTCTCAGCTCTGTTTAAGCCAGCATCATTAGATATGCTGACTTCAACTAGGGTTGCTACTTTCTCCCACATCACTATGTCAGGTTTAATAGCTTTGTTATCTAGGTACATATATTGTAGCCCCGCCGGCGACTCAGCAAACGATGGTGGGATCTACTTAAACAGAATAATGGCGTGCTGCCCTAACTGTAAAACCCAGTTGCGCACGGATGTACAAACATTGTTTCAGCTGCGCGTACATTTCCCTTTCCACACCCACGCAAATTCGGTGGACTTATAAGTGAAACTTCACCTGTTCACGCGGACGTCTTATGAAGCATCTTACGTCACACAGATGTTATTATTTTCATCCAATCGGATTACAAAGAGAACAAACTTAAAAAAATGGGTGGATATCGGGATAACCCTGTAGCAGACGACGCCGCCTGGCGGTGCCAGGCGCACAATTCAACTAACACCGGTGATTCGACCTTGACATTGGCACAAGCACATGGCGTCAGTTGTTTTTAAACACGTCAAATAGCAAACATGCTCGAATATTCACCAGCATTTTTTTAAAAATATATTTACAAAACCTTTGAAGATTTAAAAGAAAAAGTATATATTTACAAAACATTTTTTTAAAATAAGTAACAAAACGAACGTATTTAAATAAAAGATATTTAAATAAACGGGTGTCTCTTTCTGTTTCGGATTTTTGCGACCAAGATTGATTTTTATATGCCGTGTTTTGGGGGGTTCTGTGTGCGTTTTTAAGACAATTCAATATTTATTTTTTAAAACATTAACTTCAGCGACAATTAATATATTTTCAAAATAATATTTTTAAATATTACATTTTTACGAATATTCGCGAGCAAGATTTAAAAAAAAAAAAAAAAGATGAGGTGTTTTTTTTTTTCAATTAAATTATAAACTTTATTTGAACTTTTACAGACATAAAAATAGACTTTATAGATATTTTATAATAATTTTTTAAAAATATATTTAACGAAAAGTTTTTTTTTTTATCATTTCATTGGTGAATAAAATTTCAAAGTAATAAATGGTGAAAAAAAATATCTCGAAAAGAAAAAACACCGTCTTTTTTTTTTTGTTTTAAATAAAACTTTAATTTTAAAATTTCGATGTTTGAAAAACAGTCCATAATATATATTTCATTATAAAAGTTCTATTTTTGTTTGATAAAAAGAATAAAACAATAAAAAAAACAGTCCATTAAGTTCAAATAAAGACTGTTTGAATAAAACTTATAAAAAAAGATATGAATAAAATAATATATTTTTTTATCTCGATTGTTTATACTTGTGATTTTATTATGCATAAAAAATTGCCTCGGCCTAAAAGGATTTCTCCTTCACTGACCACCGACATACATCGCACTGTAAATAAATATTGAATTGTATCAAAAACGCACAAAAAAGAAATGGCCACAACCGTATAGAATGAACCTTTTTTTATAAGTTTTATTCAAACAGTCTTTATTTGAACTTTTTTTTTTTTTTAATCTTGCTTGCGAATATTCGTAAAAATGTAATATTTAAAAATATTATTTTGAAAATATATTAATTGTCGCTGAAGTTAATGTTTTAAAGAATAAATATTGAATTGTCTTAAAAACGCACACAGAACCCTCCAAAACACGGCACATAAAAATCAATCTTGGTCGCAAAAATCCGAAACAGAAAGAGACACCCGTTTATTTAAATATCTTTTATTTAAATACGTTCGTTTTGTTACTTATTTTAAAAAAATGTTTTGTAAATATATACTTTTTCTTTTAAATCTTCAAAGGTTTTGTAAATATATTTTAAAAAAAATGCTGGTGAATATTCGAGCATGTTTGCTATTTGACTTGTTTAAAAACAACTGACGCCATGTGCTTGTGCCAATGTCAAGGTCGAATCACCGGTGTTAGTTGAATTGTGCGCCTGGCACCGCCAGGCGGCGTCGTCTGCTACGGGGTATCTATTCTTTACTTCATCCAAATGGGTAAAACTATACAAACACCGTGACAGCGAATTAACCCTAACCCTAACCCCAACGCTGTCACGGTGTTTGTATAATAATACCAACCTTTTTTTAGTAAGACCGTACAAGTACCAAGTTCCAGTTACGCTGACGTGTTAATTAGTTTCAATGTCAGTCGAAGGTCCTCCGCGATGTTTTTTTTAGCGATTTTTGAACAGTGGCAGGAGTGTTAACCTCTTTTTTTGGTTGGGGGGGGGGACAAAAATCAGTTTCAATTAGTTTTTGTTTGTTATATTTTTGTCATGTGGTTGGTACGAAGATACGTCATAAATTCCTAGAACTAAGCAGTGCTTAGTTCTAGGAATTTATGACGTACCTTCTAAGCACCAACACCACAGTACATCACCGAGGATTTCATATTGGCGCACTGCATTTCTGTTTAAGTCAACAAAATTGCTGATTTGGTTTTTGCAAACAGAATTTGGACATCAATTTAAAAAAAAAAAAAGCAACCATGTTTTCATTAGTTTTGTTACGGATGTTTAATCGAACACTTTAGACAAAGACAACAAGAATGCCTCGGAAATGATTCATTCAAGTGCCCAACTTATTTACAAGGTTTGAGTATCATATTCGTTGTCAGCGATCTCGAATACGCCCTAAAACACACACCCAAATTGGCAGTCTTGCAGTTAAGTCCCGGCAAATTTCGACAACTCTACAAGTATTTTACACCGTCAAATCACGACTATTACGAATTATTAGTCTTAAAATAAAAATTATTAAAGTAAAAAAAAATATGTAATTAATATAAAATATAGACGGCGCAAGAAAGGACACACATTTCCACGAATTATTAAAAGCATAAGACAACAATACACTTTTTTTTTTTCAAAGTTTTTTTTATTTTGTATATATAAATTTGTTTTGTTTCGTGGTTCATTACTTCAGATTTTATTTTGTTCGTTTTTCTGTTAATACACTTTCTAAAAATTGTTTCATTTTTCTGTTATGTTGGAAATACAAGAACATGACTTACCGGATGCTAGCTAGGGAGAGATGGAAAGTTTACCCCGGAAATTCCCGCCAATCTTATAGCAACCGGTGTTATTCCTATTTACAATGCCTCCCCACGGGACAGTTAGACACCAGGGTCGTTTTTTAACGTGGAGAAAAGGAACAAAAATTGTCTCAGTCGTGAAGGATTTCTCCTCCACTGACAAAACAAATTGAAGTGTGACATCCGAAAAACAGCTACTACACTTTGATCTTGTCCCGAAAGCCACTGATTGGATTTGCAAGCATATAAAAGGGTCTTCTGGGAACGATCACTGGGTTCTTTTTGGCGCTAACTTCAGTTGATAGACAGACTGTTGTAATTGAGTTTACTTATTTTTCCAGTGTAATTGATTTCTGATAATCTTTTACAAGACCGATTTTAAATTACCTAAATTAAGCGAAAGGTCGCAACATACCTTTGTTGCAATTTATTTCCTAATTTTACTTTGAGAAGTTTGAGTGGCTTTTTCCCCACAGTTAAATAGTTATAAATATATAATGACATTATACGAACAAAATATACATTATAATAATGTATATTTTGTTCGTTTATTTTATTTAATCAAGTGCTTACTTCCAATATTAAAATATTTTTTATATTAATTACATATTTTAAAAAAAATTTATTGTTTTAAAACTAATAATTCGTAATATTCGTGATTTGACGGTGTAAAATAATGTGACCCTTCTAGAGTTATCAAGCTTTGCTGGGACTTAACTGCAAGACTGCCCACAAATTACTGATTGGTGTTCTGTTGTTATTTGTTTAAAATTTAAACTTTAATTTTACACACACTCTCCTTAAATCAATCTTGATCGAAATTAAATGATATAAATCGTTATTATTATTATTATTATTAAATAATTGTTGGAAGTCTGTTCAAAGTGACATTATCATTTATTTTTAATAAACGTATCGGTTCTCATTCCCTACTTCCTCCATAAAATCTTATTAGTAAATAGTAAAAGCATAAAAAGTTAGCGTATGATTCAAACAGATGTTAGAGTTGATTTTTTTTTACACTTTAGCTGACAGAAAAGAAAACAAAATACGAGTATCTACTCATCATTTTAAGTATACTACTTAATACAGTCATAAATATAGAAACAAAATATAGATATTAAATCTTCAAACTTCAAAAGTGTAAAAAAAAAAAAAAAAAAAAAAAAAAATTTAGAGTAAGTAAGTTATTTCTGAACAAGAATAACGGCGCTTCTACACTATTAGGACGAAAATTTGTAGTCGATAAATAGAGTTTTCAGATAAAAAAAAACATACAACAAAAAAAAAAAAAAACGGTAGTGCACTTATTGATCCGTGCTGAAATAATAACGTTATTTAAAAAGCCGTTCTTAACATGGGGTGGTAGGTGTGTCAGAAATTTCGTGAAAAATATTGAATAATTCCACCCCGTCTTTCCAAGCTTATAACTCCTCGAAAAATGTAATTCAAGCCCTAATTTTTTTTTTTTTTTTTCAATTAAAGGACCAAGGTTTGGAAAGAGCATAAAATTTCACATTGACCCTGAAAATATCGTAAAAATTGAATAAATAGAAAAATTGATAGATTTTTAAAGTTTAAAAATTGAAAAATACTGGGCTCGTAAAATTCAATTAATTTCATTACTGTTTTTTAAAAAATAAAAAATATTTCCATTACTTTTAAAACAAGTTTAATAGTCTATTTTGGAAGTATAATCCATAAAGAAAGTAAACAACCCACTTTTAAAAGAGAAATTACGAGTTTTTTTATATTTTATTCGCAGTTTCGTGTTAGGGGTGTCAAAAATTCCTACAAAAATTCTGATACACCCATTGGGTTGGTGAGGGTGTTTTGTAACTATTCGATACTTTAACCTTATAATTGAATAAAAAAACATCATAAAACTTTAATTGAACTTGGAAATACGATTTAAAAAATAGCGCGGATCAGTAAGTGCACTAGCACAAAAAAAAAAAAAAAAATAGTTTATACTGATTTTTTTTTTTTTTTTTTTTTTTTTGTCAATTCTAATGAATTACAATCGTACCTTACAAATTATGCTGTCGAAATTACCTGAATATTATTAAAAAAAAAAAAAACTTTAATCGTGTTAGCAGGTGAAAAATTGCGACTATCTTGTTTCGATTGAAACGGAAAATTACCTCCCTTTCGAACTCTCTTGTCTTATGATAGTTTTCTTCAAATTCTGTTTTTGTTTTCTTGAACAAATAATTTTCTACCTTATCGATTTTCGTAAATTTTGAATATAATCATCTTACAAGTACGAGGAATACGTAGATACTATTGTTTTCATGTGAAATTCAGTATTATGATTTCCGAAATTTCGTCCTTATAGTGTAGAAGCGCCAGAATAACTGCTTTCGGAGAAATCGGTTTCATTTTTTTGTTGGTCATATTTGTGTCATGTGATATGAGGATATAAATTACAAGAAATAAACGCCATCAAATAACGTCATTATTTCTCGTTGCAATAATGTCGCTCTTCATTTCTTTTTATCAAACAAAATTGTCTCTAGCTGATTTTATATGTGGTTTATGCAAACAGAATTTGGACATCAATTCAAAAAAGCTACCATGTTTTCACCAGTTTTGTTACGGATGTTTAATCGAATACTTTAGACAAAGACAACGAGAATGCCTTGGAAATGATTCATTCAAGTGCCCAACTTGTTTACAAGACCTGTTGCCGTCAACATTTCAAAAATGTCGCATGTCTAATGATGTTAAAGCAAAAAAAGTTCTTCAAACTTTAGAAGCTACCTCTTTCCTTTCAATTTGTCAAAAATTAAAAAAAGATTTTGAAGAAAAGAAAAAACAAATATGTCAGGAATGTTCAGACAAATCTACACGGTCACCTGTCATAATTTATTGCAGAAAATGTGATCAATGCCTGTGTAAAAAGTGCCAAGAAAAACACAAACAGTTTACACTCCATACAAATAATGACATCATCAAACTTTCAATGAAACTTGAGGAAATCCAGGAGAAATTGCTGCCGCCTTTAAAGTGTCGTAGCCACAAAAATGTTCCGTTTCAAAAGTTCTGTAATCAGTGTCGCTTGTTTATGTGTGTGAAATGCACCATTATCCATGAACAATCTTTTCCTGATTGTGAGCCTGCAACAGATCTTCAATTACTGGTCGAAATTAAGTCTTCGGAAATGCAGGCTATAGTAAGAAACTTTGATGACAATCAAAATACTATCATACAACTTAATGACCTTTTAAAGGAAACGATTGAGTTCGTTGAATTTTCAAGAGATTCTGTGTCATTCAAAAATGAACAAATATCTAATTTTAAAAAATCAATTGCGGAAAACAATTATTTGTTCATGAACATGTTGGATTTAACAGCAATTATAACTAATGTACTATCGGCCATTACGAAAGATTTCCTTTTCTGTTTTATAGGCATTGAAAATAAATGGTCAGCAATCAAAGAAACACTAATTTCACTGCTTGAAAGAAAAGAAAAGAACTCTGATGATCAAGTTATGAAAATTTACCAGCGTTTATTGTTAAACATAACTAGAAGCAAAAAGAAAAGTGACGATTTATTTCAATCTGTTACTAAATTGAATGCAATGGAAAATGCTGCTAGCTTTTTGATGGCAATGACAAATTTTTCAACTGAACCAAATATAATGGAGAACGCCACTAGCCTGGTTATGGCACCGGGAGATTATTCTACGAACTTATCAAATGAACCCAAGACAATAGTAAATAGTGGCGGAGAAAGAGCATGTTTTATAGCAAATCCGAAAAAAAATACACGCAAGAAATGTTGGAAAAAGCAGAAAAAAAATCCAGATAAAAATGAACCAAATATAATGGAGAACGCCACTAGCCTGGTTATAGCACCGGGAGATTATTCTATGAACTTATCAAATGAACCCAAGACAATAGTAAATAGTGGCAGAGAAAGAGCATGTTTTATAGCAAATCCGAAAAAAAATACATGGAAGAAATGTTGGAAAAAACAGAAAAATCTAAGTAAAAATGTCACACAATTGCCAAGTGATTTTGCTACAAGAAAACATCCGACAAGTACAGACATGTCATGTGTTACGCATGGAGATGGAGATATATATTCTGAGCCTAATAAAAATACTGAAAAAAATGTCACATTACTTCCAAATGATAAGACATCCACTACGAAAGCATATATGACAGTTAAAGAAATGTCACACATTACAACTGATAGAAATAAAAAGGAGTTGGCTAAGAAAAATACCTCTAAAAATGTCACACCATTACAAAAAGATGGTACTATCACCACAATAAAACAAACAAATAAAAAAAATCAACAAATTACAAATAAAAATATATGTGAGCCTAACAAAAATATCTGTAAAAATGTCACACCATTATCAAATGATGATAATGTCACTATGAATGGACTTCCAATATTTAAAGAAAAACCTGAGTTAACAGTTAAAGATACAGCTGAAAAAAAGAAGATCAAGTTATAACTAAGAATGATGATAATGTCACTATGAATGGACTTCCAATATTTAAAGAAAAACCTGAGTTAACAGTTAAAGATACAGCTGAAAAAAAAAGAAGATCAAGTTATAACTAAGAATGTATTGTCCAAACATGAAAACAATGCTTATGAAAATGCTGCAGTATTACCAAAGAAAGAACATCCAATATTTCAAGAAAGGTCACACTTTACAGATGTAGATAGAGATATATTTTCTTCGCATGAGGAAATTGCTGTGAAAAATGACACATCTTTTAGAAATTATAATACTGTATTGACCTATGAACATCCAAGAATGAAAGAACAGCCACGGTTTACAGATGTAAATAGAAGTTGGCCGGGAGAAATTGATGGTAGAAATCGCACATCCTGTAGAAATTATAATACTGTATTGACCTATGAACATCCAAGAATGAAAGAAAAGCCACGGTTTACAGATGTAAATAGAAGTTGGCCGGGAGAAATTGATGGTAGAAATCGCACATCCTGTAGAAATTATAATACTGTATTGACCTATGAACATCCAAGAATGAAAGAAAAGCCACGGTTTACAGATGTAAATAGAAGTTGGCCGGGAGAAATTGATGGCAGAAATCGCACATCCTGTAGAAATTATAATACTCTCCAGACGCATGAATTTCAGACATTTAAAGAAAAGCTGCACTCTACAGATGTAGGTAGAGATATATTTTCTCGGCCTGAGGAAATTGCTATGAAAAATGACACATCTTTTAGAAATTATAATACTGTATTGACCTATGAACATCCAAGAATTAAAGAAAAGCCACAGTTTACAGATGTAAATAGAAGTTGGCCTGGAGAAATTGATGGTAGAAATCGCACATCCTATAGAAATTATAATACTCTCCAGACGCATGAATTTCAGACATTTAAAAAAAAGCCGCACTTTACAGATGCAGATAGAGGTATATTTTCTTTGCATGAGGAAATGTTAACAAAAAAGTATGTATCATCACCAATTGATGATACTATCACTACAGAAGAATATCAGACATTTGAAGAAAAGTTACATATTGTTTTTTATATAACTATTTTGGTGATTTTCATGTTTTGGTGGTGTTGGTGAACAGATTAGAATGGAAGATCAGAGATTATATCGATTGAAATGTGAAAATAACACTCAAAATGAGAATAGTAATCTGAACAATGTACAATGGAATGTTTTCAATGAACCAATTGCAAAATTTACTTTATAACCAATGTAACCGTCACTGTTCAGTTTGTCAGTCACGACCAAGTAGAAGTCCTAAGTAATTTGCCATTATATTTTGAGTATTGCCTACACGGTGAAGCTAAGGTAAGTAGGTCCAGCAGACGAGCCTCGTTCTGAAAAATCTGAACAGTTGTGTCTACCATTATGAACAGTGCTTCTACCATTATTGACCCTTTGAATGATGGATATAGAAAGCACTCGTCTGCTGGATCTACTTATCTCAGCTTCACCGTGAATTAACCTCTCCGAATTGTTTTATTTATAAAAATATTTATTTATTAAAAAAAAAAAAAATCGTTGAACTGCTTTATGCAAACAAACATTTGAATTCTGTTGCTTAAAAAAAGTCTGTTTTCCTTTTTATGTTGACTTATTTTGCCTTTATTTTCATTTGTTCATTATGTCTATAGTAATAAATGTTTGAAATTGCTTTTAAATTTTTCTTTAATTCTTTGAATTTAAGAGAAAAACAGGTAAATATAGGGATATGCTGCAGCAGAACACCGATCACTCTAATTTGTTTTTTTTAGGGGTAATCGAGGTCGCTGAGAACAAATCTGATAAGCAAACCCGTCGCAAATTTACCGTTTGCATGGTATTAACTCCTGAATCCACAAACTACTTTCCGCCATTTTACAGCTTCCGATTACGTAGTGTATGTATCCCTATATTTACCCCCCAAAATTTTACTTTTAGCTTAACTTTATATTTCACCATTTCGTTTTTTAGTAATAAATGCTTCTCTAAATTAAAAACCGACCTTGTGTCTAACTCTGCCCTCGTGGGGAGGCAAGTAAATAGGAAGTAATATGACAGCTGAAAAACGTTTTTCGACCACCATAAAACCATTACAATACATTTAAACCCTGAAGAATTTCCACCATGCATACTTGTTGTTCTAAGTTAACTAGCTACTACTTGTGTTTCAAACATTTAAAAAAAAAAAAAAAAACAGCGCATTAATGCTTTTTTCATTTGGAAGGGGGGTTTCAGTCGCCCCTATTATCCCAAAGAACCAGCTATGTTAGGCACCGCTAAAAATGGCCGAAAAATCAAGTTGTTGTTGTTTTTTAAAACGAAATTACATTTATTAAAATCCATTATTTCTGAGTAACTTTTTTTTTTCCAGAAAGATAAAACCCTGAATTTTATCATATAGAAAACAGAATAATGTAAAACTTTTTCTATTTTTAATTAAATTTTAAATGTTAAATTTTCCCAAAAAGTTAATAATTGACATTTTTTGTCTTGCACAAAAAAACGTACATAAATATTTAAAAACAAAAGGTTTTTGAAATAATTAATTTATTTATTTGTTGTTTAAGTAAGATTTAGGATGATTTTCTATGAGAATATGCAAAAATATTATAAGTACCTGGATTTCAAATAATTCCACTTATTCATATAGGCAACCAGTTACTTCACGTCGATCTAGAGTCTAGATCGACAATGTTTACGTTTGATAATGTTTACGTATTCGATAAAAAGCAAACTATGGAAGACCAAACAGGTTAAAAAAAAACTTATTTTTCAGTGACGAAAATTTCAATGTATTATTAACGCTGAGGCTGGCCAGTACCAGATGGGTGACCATTTGTATGAGTTTGGTTTTTAATGTGTATGTGTGTGGGAGCCAGGCTCCCCAAAATGGGGGGGGGGGGGCAATTTAAAGCAGAATAAAAAAAAAATTATTTCAGCGCGTTTGGGCCACCGTAGTCGAAAGGCGGCAAACATTTTCAAACGGGATCGAAAAAATGATGCTATTTTTAACACAAAGGGCACAATATTTATCAAATTTTTTTTTTTTTTGTATCGATTCTTCAAAGCATGCCCTATAATGGTCCTGCAATATTCGGCTCGCTAAAAAAAAATTGTTAATTTATCTATCAAAGATTTTAAAATGGCTTTTTTCATATAAATATTAAAAAAATTTTTCTTTTGTTTTGCTTAACTTAAGTTAATTATTTTACTTAACATATTCACACTTCAAAACTCAAAAGCGGGATAATTAAACACAATCGAAGTTCTGATATTCAGACGTCAAAATAAGGTATGCAAACAATTTTTTTTTTTTTTTAATCTATAATTCTGTCCCTTACAACAACACAATATGTTGTGTTCAGTTTCAGATGATTATTTTAAGCATATTTGTACCCCCCTCAAAACAAGGGGGGAGGGTTTGTAAGCAAAAAAAAAAATATATATATAAATATCGTTTATGAAAAATAAGTACACTGTTATAAAGTTCATTCTTCTCTTAATAATCGCTGAAAATTTTGTACTGATCGGATAATTACCTGATTTTTGGTAGATTTTTAAAAAGACGGTTCGTCAAAAAGTACTTACCTGCCCCCCCTCCCCAGTTTTGGCGGTGCCTAAGCTATGTAAACGCTTTGTAATATTTTTCAATAATTATTTTTAAAAAAGTCTTTACAATCAATTTTTATTTAAAATTAAATTATTTTCTAAAATATTTTGTTTATATATCTTTACATTGTTTTTTAAGTAAAATTAAGAAATTAATTTTAATATTGTTTATATCCTTCTTCATTCAAAAGGGTTACTTTTCAGTAGCTTCACTGGTTGTTAACCTAAATTTTCCAAATGTCAGAACGAGGTTCATCCGCGGGACCTACTTATCTCAGCTTCACCCTACTTTATCCAATAATTGGGCCGATTAATCAGAATCATTAATCGTAAGAATCGTGTATTTTGGAGGGAATCGGCATTGGAATCGCATCGTTAAAAAATACCTTATATTTGATTCTTTCATTACGATTCTCTTATATTTTTAAGTTGAACTGTTTGTTTGAAGTGCTGTCAAAAGTTTATGATAAAAACGTCATAGAACTTTTCATAACATATTTAATATGATATACAAGAATTTTATGAACTACTTTAAAGGTAATCTTTATCTTAATGAGTTTTCTTATTCCGTCACATACATAGGCGCTGTCTGTCTTTTTCGAAACTTTGTGACCCATGATTGGTTATCTGTTTGCACTGTTACAAAAGTTTAGGGGCCGCAAGGTAACATTGTTTTCATTTGTGAGCAAAGTTTATTTATGTATAAAACAGCCTAACTATGTCAAGTCCATGAAAAAGTTGATGAATGCTTAACCCTTAGAGAAAAACGATTTTACAGTGCTCTCATTGCAAGTAAATCGTTTAAAAAAAAAGGGGGGGGGCTTATCTTTCGACAAGTTTTTTTTGTTTTACCGACACTCTTCATTAGTAAATGAATGAAAAATCTCATTAAATGAAAAATGTCTTGTCAACCTTTATATTTTTTAAAAAATGAAACGAGGAAAGCCAAATTATTTCAACAATAGAACAATATATATACTTTCTATTTTCTGAACGAAGGCTGTTCAGGAAATATTTCTAAAACTAAAGTGAAACTGATTATGTCGTATCAGTTTGGTCGGCTTTTTTTTTGAAGTATCCAAAAGCAAAAACATTAGAACTACATATGCTGACTGACAGTTCTGCTTATGGTCTTTCGAAAACTACAAAAGAAAAAAATTATTTTGCTATCTATTAAATAAATGCGGTAAGTGAATTTAATTTTTTTCTTTTAAAAATTTACATTTCATTAAAATATTCTGCGAATGAAGCAATTTCTTTTGGAACTTCTTTGCACAACGAAAACAAAAAAAATATGAAAAATTTATTAAAAAAGGAAAAAAGTTGGTGCTAATGAAGAGACTGATCCGCGCTATTTTTTTAAAATCGTATTTCCACATTTAATTAAAGTTTTATGATATTTTTTTTATTCAGTTGTAAGGTTAAAGGTACAGAATAGGTACAAAACACCCTCCCCTCCCCATGTTAAGAATGGCTTTTTAAATAACATTATTTCAGCACGTATCACTCTGCATGAGTACCAAAAAGTTTTTTTTTTTTTTTTTAAATCCTTTGAACCCTAACTTTGCAAACTAACTAGTCACTCAGAGCTGTTCAACTAAAGGACCATATTAGGGCCAAAATGTCGAAATATTGGTGTGTCTTTTACCTCGGGTCTCCAGGGCCGATATATCGGTCCATTAGGGTTGAAAAGGGTACTCCTGCAGAGAGTGATCCGTACTGAAATAATGTTATTATTTAAAAAGCCATTCTTAACATGGGGAGGGAAGGGTGTTTTGTACCTATTCTGTACTTTAACCTTACAATTGATAAAAAAAACAAAACTTTAATTAAACGTGGAAATAGGATTTAAAAAATAGCACGGATCAGTAAGTGCACTAGCACCTTGAAAAGCTTAATGAATTTCTACTTTACGCACAGGTAATTTTTTAAGAAAGAAAATTTATTTTATTTGTTTTCCTGAAATTGTGACTGTAAACTTCTATTTTTGTCAACTATATTGAGGCAGGTGGTGTAAAGTTAGAAAAGCGTGCAGGATTGTAGTTTAGGTGGCAATTAACCTCGAACCCAAAACAACCAAAAACGAAAGGGACACAAATATTGATTCACCGGTTTTTATCCATGGAAACAGTGATCATATCGTTCAGTTTACAAATAAGCTGAACTTATTTTTCAAAATTAAAAATATAAACAAATTTTTTTCTTTTATTTTAAATATTCTAAATTTCTTTTAATATCGACCTATCTTAATATTAATCTTTTTCTTTATCGAAAATGTATTGTTAAAAGGCATTAATATTAATTTTAATTCAATTTTAGTGATATTTGTTTACTCCGTTGACAAAAAACGCTGGAAATTAAAAAACCCCAAAAAACAAGTTTGTATTACTGTACACATAGATTTGAAAAAGTTGTCAAAAAAACAAATATATAACAAATAAATGTTATCAAAGGCAAGATAAGTTACTTTTCTACCTAATTGGATATGTTTTTAGTGTTTTTATTTAATGTAACATGTTTATTCAACTCGAAAAACAGTGTTTATCGATGTATTGGAAAATTAAAAATGTCCGCCGACTCTCTCTTTAACTAGGTAAGTTTGGGAAAAGGAGTTAAAAATAAAAACTAGACAAAATACTGTTAGAAACTCTCTCAATATATGTTACTGTGACATAGGCTGACATATATTCGGTGGGTTTCTAACGGTATTTTGTCTAGTTTTTTTATTTATAACTCCTTTTCCCAAACTTACCGTGTCAAAGAGCGAGTAGGGCGCCATTTTGAATTTTCCAATACATCGGTAAACACTGTATGTTTATTAAATAAAAACACTAAAAACATATCCAGTTAGGTAGAAAAGTAACTTGTCTTGCCTTTGATAACATTTATTTGTTATATATTTGTTTTTTGACAACTTTTTCGAATCTTATGTGTACAGTAATACAAACCCGAAAGAATTTTTATTTACATTGTAAACATAGAAATAGAATTTTTGATAATTTAAAAAAATTTAAACAATACGAACAGAATTATTCTGGTACTTTTGGTGGGGGTGTTTGGAACTATTCTGTACTTTCACCTAACAATTTTTTTTTTTTTTTTTTTTTTTTTTTTACAAAAACAATTTTTTTTTTTTTTTTACAAAAACAATTTTTTTTTTTTTTTTTACAAAAACATCTTGTTCACGGATGCATTTTATTATAAGGGGAAAGACTTCCCCCTTTTTCCCCACATCAAATGTTGCCTTTCTACCTTTCCTCACTTTTTTTTTTTTTTTGCAATGTGACCATAAAACGCTGGAAATGAAAAAAAAAAAATATAAACAGATTATTTTAAATAAAAAAAGAAACAATTTTTATTTACATTGTAAACATATAGAAATAAAACCTTTTGATAATTTAAAAAAATTTTAAACAATATGAACAGAATTGTTCTGGTACTTTTGGTGGAGGTGAAGATACAGAATATTTGCAAAACACCTCCACCAAAAGTACAAGAACAATTCTGTTCATATTGTTTAAAATTTTTTAAATTATCAAAAGGTTTTATTTCTATATGTTTACAATGTAAATAAAAATTGTTTCGTTTTTTTTAAAAAAATCTGTTTATATTGTTTTTTTGTTTTTTTTTATTTCCAGCATTTTTTTTTTTATTTTTTACGTGACGTCAACGGAGTAAACAAATATCACTAAAATTGAATTAATATTAATGCCTTTTAGTGATACATTTTTGATAAAGAAAAAGATTAATATTAAAATAGGTCAATATTAAAAGAAATTTAGAATATTGTTTAAAATAAAAGAAAAAAATCTGTTTATATTGTTTAATTTTGAAAAATAAGTTCAGCTTATTTGTAAACTGAACGATATGATTACTGTTTCAATGGATAAAAACCGGTGAATCAATATTTGTGTCCTTTTCGTTTTTGGTTTGGGTTGTTTTAGGTTCGAGGTTAATCGCCACTTAAACTCTAATCATGCCAAAAAGGGTTTCTCTAATAATTTTTGTTTTATTCGAAAAAGCATAAGATTTTACATTAAATATGACCCCCAGCCTCCCAAAGAAAATATTAGACGAATAAAAAAGAAAAATTGTGAGTGAGAGGACTTTCCCACACACCTTTAATAGCTTTTTTTTTTTTTTTTTTTTTTTTTGGTCATTTTTCAATTTTTTCAGCGAATTATCGATTGGACACTATCATATTATCCAAAAAAATCGTGTGTGGGGGGGAAATCAGTATTTATATAAAAAAAAATTTTAAGGGGTGCTCAGATCAGTAGGGACTGCCAAAATTCACCACAGAATTACTCCCCTATATATAACACTATGTAACTTTGTTATAAGTTAATATTGTCAGTATAACTTTTGTACCATTTAAAAGAAGGGCAAAATAAACTAGTAATTATTTTTCAAAAACATTTTTCCATCGTAGGAAAATAATGAAATTGGGAGACGTAAATCTTGTTTACATAATTGGCGCTTTAAAATAACGTTCCCATGTAGAACACATTCCGAACATGAAAACATACCCATGTTTAATAAATCTAGCAAAAATCAACTAATGGTAAATTTTTTGTGAAATTTTCGATACTTATCCAGTTTAGAATGAAATTACATATAAAATGCAGTTTCCGTCAAATATGAGAGGAAATATTTTTTTAGTGCGTGCGTGTGCACCCCCCCCCCTTCATATTTATTTTTTTCGAAATTCGAACAAAATATATCGAAATTTTGGTATGTTTTTACATTCGGTCCACCTCCACAATTTTGTTTAAAATGACGACTTTAACTGTGATAATTAAATTGATTGACTTACCGAGGGTGGCTTGGTGGGAAGGGAAAGACACTCATGGCTGTGAACGGCCCGGCTTGGTGTTTGTTAATGAAGAAAATAGGATGTCTATTCCTTATAGCTTAAATAGACATTCCAGTCTCGTTTCAATCTCGCTGAACGAGAGATTGAGACTATAAAAAGAGTCACCTTTGTAGGCTTGTTGTTGTTGTTGTTGTAGTTCTTGTCGTTGTTAGAGATCTATCAGACCGGTACGACAACTGTTAACAGCGCGTTATATTTACAAGAATACGTTTGCTTGTAAGCAACGAGGTAATTTTTTTTGCAAGCTAAACGTCTTTTCTCCCCCCCCCCCCCACTCGTCGGTAGGAAATATCGACACATTGCAACAAAAAAATCCGGCTGCGAATTTCAACCAACTTTAGAATTTAATTATTCTCGAGATAAGTCGGAATTAACAACATGGAGGATTCCGTCTCGATGGAGGAACTGAAGCTGAAACAGAAACTTCTTCAACAAAAAATACAGACTACCCTGGAAGGGTTAGAAAAGGAGGAGAAGAGTTCTGAAGAAGTGGTTTCTCTATTTAAACGTGAAATAGAGGACTGGTTAGAAGAGCTGGAAGGAGTCTCCTTTGGCATGGAGGAACACTTTGCTGCAAGGGGAGAAGCAGAAGCTTTGGCAAGCTTAAGTCTAGCTTCCTTCCGCTTCAAATATGAAGCCAGGCAACGTTTAAGTTTTCTGCACAAAGCTGACCAGAGTGAGAACCCAGCAGCCACTTTAATGGAAGGACATATTGACTCTACTCCAAGTCAGGAGAACCCGGTTACTCCAAACACTGAAAGATTACCACCCTTCGAACCAAAAGCCCATTCTTCATTTGCAGTGGAGCCATTCAAAATAAAATTGAAGGGACCACGCTTTGATGAGAAGGACTTTGAGACCAACAAGAGGAGCTTCAAGGACTTTTTGACAAAATTTGAAAATTGTGCCAAGTCCATTACGTTTAACACTGAAAAACTCTATTTTTTGAGATGTTCCTTGGAAGGCAGAGCACTCCAACTTATAAATCATCTTTCACCCTCTGACGAAAGTTACTTGATGGCCCTGAAGCTACTGAAGGACCAGTATTTGGACGAGGAGGAGATAAGAGGGGAAATAATTCAGGAAATATTAGATTTTCAGTTGGACAATCCCAAAAACCTGGAAGGATTAAAAAATTTTATGATCAAGACCCAGGCAGATATGTGGGAACTAAGGGCCTCTTATAATTGTGACTTATATGACGATAAGTCAGCTGGAGCGATAATAATATCACAAGTGTTATTTATGAAATTCCCTCCTGAAATAAGGGAAGAAGTGTTACGAATTTCCGGGAGTTCATACCCAACATTGTCTACACTGTTGAAGGAAACCCTAAGTATAGTAAAACGGATGTTGGTTGCCAGAAAGCCGACCAAGATACTAATGGCCAAAACTCGACTCCAACCTAAGTTTAAGCCAGAGCAGACAATTGAAACCTCGTCTCTCAAAACCTTTAATACTAAGTTAATATCCGAGGCAAAATGTGAATTTTGCAAAACAAATAAACATTTGTCCGAAGATTGTGACAGCTATTCTACTCATGAAGCAAGGATAACAAGGTGTAGAGAGTTGCGTCTCTGTTTTCTAAAGAGGTCTCACTTGGGGAATATGTGTCCATTAAAAACACCAAGAAAAATTTGTTGTCATCATTGCAACTCGAAGGGACACATAACTACTATGTGCTCAACCATTACAAGAAGTATGCAGGTTGATACTTGCCTGCATACAAAGGGCTATAATGATGCTTTCCTGTCACCCATAACTGGCATATTAGTGAAAAGAGGCGAAAAAAAGGTGAAGGTGAACTGCCTGTTGGACACTGGCAGTCAATGGACTTATTTTGACACTTTAATTTTAAAAAAGCTGAATTGTCTCTCCTTAGCCAAGGATAAAAGAATGGAGGTAAAAACCTTTTTAGGCACTAGTCCTAAAAATTTTAAGGAAATCTCTGTGGGATTAAATTTGGTTACTGGGAGAACTCATACTCTCCCAATTCTAGCAACCCAGTTGAACTTATCCTATCGCCTTGAAGGACTTACTCAGATTCTTGGGAATTTAAAAAATCGCAGGCTGGCTGCAAAGTTTGATGCCAAGAGGGATTTGATTATAATTGATGGGTTACTAGGACTCGATGCAATCCAGTACCTGGAACCTTTAAAGGTAATCGCTTGCATGTATGGAGTGGCATTCGAGACACAAAAAGGATTAATCCCCTTTGGAAACAGGTGTTCTTTTCTCTATAAACACCAGATTAAAAACCAAAAAAGAACACAGATTAATTATGCAGAAGTGTTGGCTAGAACTCCTGAACTTCCACCTGCCAGAATCAATTATGTGGTTCACCCAAAGGAATCCTACCCAGACCCTTTAAAAAATTGGTTCGAAGAAAGTAATGTCCAGCGAGGGTTGGAGAACATGTTCAACCTTGAATCCATTGGATTACCCACTGCCGAGAAATTCTCCACCTTGGATGAAGAGAAAGTTAAGCAATTCCGAGATTCCATCACATTTAAAGATGGTCTTTATCATGTGCAACTTCAGTGGTATGAAGATAAAATAAAATCAGTACCTTCGAATCACAATGCTGCTATTCGAGTTCTAGAAAGGGTTACCAAAGATCTGGAGAAGAAAAACTTGTATAATCACTATCTGCAAGTTTTTCAACAACAAGAAGATGAGGGCATTATCGAAGAGATAATTGTGCCACCTGAACAATTTAAAGATTATATATGGATACCTCATAGGCCAGTGTTAAAACTAACTGACCAGACTACTACCAAAGTGAGACCAGTGTTTAATTGTTCATATAAGAATAAGGACTCAGTATCATTGAACGAAGCAGCATATCCTGGAGTAAACCTGATGACAGACATGATAAAATTGATGATCCGATTCAGAACAAACCGATACGTATTGCTAGCTGACATTAGGAAAGCATTTCTGATGATTTGGCTCGCATCTGAAAGGGATCGTAATCGATTTTGCTTTTTTCTAAAGAAAGGTAAAAACTTGCATTGCTACCGGTACAAAACCATTATATTTGGCTTCAATGCAAGCCCCTTTATTTTAAATTATGTATTAAAGTTTCATGCGGATAAGTTCCCTTTGGATGACTGTTCAGAAACATTGAAATCCAATTTTTATATGGATAACTTGGTGAAAACTGCGAATAATGCAGAAAACCTATCTGCCTTGTATACTACTGTGAGAGAACGTTTACAGAAAGGAAATTTTGATTTGCAATCTTGCAATTCCAACTGTGTAACACTCCAAAAGAAAATGGAGGCAGATGGAACATTGTCAGGATTCGACTCTGGTTGGGAAAAAGTGTTGGGATATCAATATGACCCTGTCCAAGATTCAATAAGTGTTTGCCCACCATCATGCGACGTGGAGGCATCTACTAAGAGGAAAATATTGTCTGAGATCTCTAAGGTATTTGATCCTTTGTCTCTTTATCTACCTATGACAGTGCGAGGTCGTCTCTTGATGAGAGAAATATGGAAACAAAAATTAAATTGGGATGATGTGGTTCCTCAAAGTATGAGTTCAGTTTGGAGAACGCTGGCAAAGGATCTGTCCGCGTTAAACACTGTATCATTTCCAAGGAGAGCTTTAGATGAAGGAAAGGATACCAAATTATTTTTCTTTTGTGATGCATCTAAAGCCGCATATGGGTTTGCGGTGTACGCTGTACAGGATGGGAACTCATCTTTGGTCTTTGCAAAGGCAAAAATGTTTCCTCTGCAGGGAAAATCCCTCCCGACGTTAGAACTTCTAGCGGTATTTTTAGCCGTGAAGTGCCCCCTTTTATAAAGGAGTCACTAAAGAACATTACTATTAAGGATGTCAATGTAATCACGGATGCTCAGGTGGTTCTGTCCTGGATTCTGTCCGATTTCGTCCAAATGAAAAACGTGTTTGTACAACATAGATTACAGGACATAGCTCAAATGAGAGAGAAGATCAAATGTGATTTCAACATAAAAGTCAACTTTAAGTATGCATCGACAATTGAAAACCCAGCGGATTACATCACCAGAGGTTTGACCATCAGACAATTTAAGGAAAAACTTTCTCTTTGGTATGAGGGACCTAAGTGGATAAAGCAAGAAGAATCCTCCTGGTGCCATCGTGAATTGGGCTGCCTTTCTAAGGCTCAAATGGAATGGATTAGTGCGCCAGTAAATTATGCCGCAGAGAATGAGGTGGCTATATCAGAAATCAAACTGGAAAAAATTTCTAGTTTGAGTAAGTTGATCAGTGTGACTTCACTGGTATTTAAATTCGTCAACAGGTTAAGAAAGAGGGAGATGGATCCCGAGTTACAGGCAAAAGCCTACCTGATCAAGACTATGCAAAAACAATCCCTTTCAAGAGAGTTAGACTTCTTGCTAGACCCTGGAGGAAAGAGCATGCCGAAACTGGTCAAGAACTTGAATCTCTTTCTGGACCCCAAAGGCATCATAAGATCAAAAGGAAGAATAGGAAACTCTGAATGTCACCCATATGAAATACAGAATCCTATTTTATTAGGAAAAGAACATTACCTAACAAAATTGATCATTCAAGAATACCACTAGGGAAGCCAACACTTAGGCTTAGCCACTACTCTGAATGAAATAAGGTTAGGCGGTTATTGGATACCACAAGCTAGACAGGCTATTAAAAATGTGATTGGTACTTGTATGAAGTGTAAAAAATATAATACCGTTTCCTTCTCAGTACCAAATTCGACCAACTTACCAGCCCCTCGAGTGAATTTTGTCAGGCCTTATTTACATACTGGTGTGGATTTTACCAGTCATATCTATGTTAAAGGACAAGAAAGAGATTACAAAATGTACATTCTTCTATTTACATGTATGAGTATTAGGGCTGTGCATTTGGAACTGGTTCCAGATATGACTGTAAAATCATTTATTCAAGCATTCATTAGGTTCACGAACGCGCGAATGGAATACCCACGCACCTTTATTCGGATAACGCTCGCACATTCAATGCTGCTGCCAGAATAATTAACTGGGGGATGCTAGCGGACGAATTCAAAGAAAGATTCAGTTCTTATGACTTGAAGCATTATACGATTCCACTGTTTTCACCTTGGTATGGTGGTAGTTGGGAAAGGTCTATCAAGACCATAAAATCCTGCCTATATAAAACAATAGGAAGAGGTAAAATAGACTATTTTGGCCTACTTACAATTTTGTCTGACGTGCAAAGGGCAGTAAATAGCCGCCCCCTGACATATAGGAGCTCTGAGGACTCTGAGCTAAATATCTTAACCCCTAACTCTCTCATGAATGCGGATATTGGTCAGGGAATAATGATGAGGGTTGAAAACCAGGACCTGGAAACAATGGACCCTCTAAGTCGAAGTGAATTGATTCAAACCCTGCGTTCCCGGGAAGAAAGCCTAACTAAATTTAGGAAGGTTTGGAATGAGGACTATTTGTTGAGTCTCAGAGAAAGGGCTCTGAGCCTAGCTGATTGTTCTTTTGAAGATAAAGTAAAACCAGGGGACATAGTGCTCATAAAAAGCCCTCTGAAGACGAGACCTTTCTGGTCTCTAGGTGAAGTTCTGCAGTTAATCCAAGGAAGTGACAATTTGGTGTGTATGGTGAAAGTGAGGAAAGGTAATGGAGTTATAGACATATATTCTATTAAACATCTCTTTCCTCTGGAATTCTCTCCACAGCCTGGATAACCCGACCCTATAAGCATGGAACCTCTGAATTCACAGGATGAGTCAGGACCCACAACGGAGAGAGAGTACTACAATTTGGATCTGTCCTACCTGTAACAGACCTGATGATAGCAGACCTATGATAGCCTGCGATAGATGTAATGACTGGTTCCACTTCAGCTGTGTGGGTCTAACTGAAGCACCACAAGAAGATGAACAATGGTTCTGTTCGACTTGTGACCCTCAAGGAGTTGTACCTGGTAGACCCAGTTTATCGGGAGTCTAAATGAACTTTTATTCCCTTAATCAAGATTTTATTTATTTATTTAAATTTTTTTTGTGGGGAATGTGTGATAATTAAATTGATTGACTTACCGAGGGTGGCTCGGTGGGAAGGGAAAGACACTCATGGCTGTGAACGGGCCGGCCTGGTGTTTGTTAATGAAGAAAATAGGATGTCTATTCCTTATAGCTTAAATAGACATTCCAGTCTCGTTTCAATCTCGCTGAACGAGAGATTGAGACTATAAAAAGAGTCACCTTTGTAGGCTTGTTGTTGTTGTAGTTTGTTCTTGTCGTTGTTGGAGATCTATCAGACCGGTACGACAACTGTTAACAGCGCATTATATTTACAAGAATACGTTTGCTTGTAAGCAACGAGGTAATTTTTTTTGCAAGCTAAACGTCTTTTCTTCCCTCCCCCCCCCACTCGTCGGTAGGAAATATCGACATAACATGTTTTCAACTATGCTGAATACGAAAATCGCATGGAAATTTGGCAGAAATAAGTAGTTATCGAGATATAAAGAAAACTGTATTATGCATTGTATTCTTTGGCGGCCATCTTTTTTACGCGCATGCGCCATAAACAAATCTACTTATCTACGATGACACTGCCACCTAACGGAAACAAAAAAAAAAGACTTGCCTCCACCTAGCGGAAAAAGCTGCTTTTCAGAGACTGTGCCCCCTCCCCCCTGGATCAAAATTGGTCATTTTTATACATTCAGTCCACCGGGATAATTTTCTTTTAAATTCAATTCAATTTTTACGATATTTGTTAGTTGAAAGTACAGAGTAGGTACAAGACGAATTTAGGAAAACCCGTACCCGGAAAACTCATCCCTTTTTCCTAGGTAGGAAAACTGGTCTCTTATTAAATAAGGGAAGAGTTTTCCAGGCACCTTACAGAATATCATCCCCTTTCCATGTTAATTATCTGTTATTAAATAAGGTATTTTTTACGACCTGCCCCAGCGTAGTATAAATCCCACCAACTACCCCATATTAAGAACGGCTTTCGAGGTTGGGAATGTTTATTCCAAAAGCCGTTCTTAACCTCAAAAATTTCTTAAAAAAAAAAAGTTCTTAACTTCAAAATTTTTTCAGTTAATATAATACTCAAGTCTGTAATCTATGATAATCATCAAAAAAATGTTTTAAAACAATTGTAAAACACACATTTTTAGGAGGGGGGCGCACTCTCGTACAGGTCTGCCAAATATTTCCCCGTTAGGTGGCAGGGGGGAAGAGAGAGTCTCAGAAAAGTGCATTTTGTTTCCACTAGATGGCACTGTCGGTCGTAGATAAGTAGATTTATTTATGGTGCACACGTGTAAAAAAAAAATGGCCGCCAAAGAATACAATGCATAATACACCTTTTTTATATCTCGATAACTACTTATTTCTACCAAAATTTCCATGCGATTTTCGTATTCAGCATAGTCGAAAACATAAAAGTCATCATTTTAAAGAAAATTGTGGAGGTGGACCTAATGTAAAAAATACCGAAATTTCTATTTATTATTAAACATAAGAGTTCAAATAAGTAAAAAATATTCAATTTTTAAAAGTTTAAATACATGTATTGAAAAAAAACTTACCTTGAAGTTGCAATTAAAAGAGTGATATAAATTTAATGTTTTTTTTGTTTTTTTTTTAAATAGCGTTTTTTTTTCTAATTAATATATACTATAATCAGTTGAATTGCCAAGAAAAAGTAACTTTTTAAAAATTAACTGATTTTTAAAAGATTAAAACGATTAAAATTCCATTATTTCAAAATGTCGGCTACAACATAGATTTTTAATTAATTGTGTGAAAAAATTTTTTTTAAATATAAAGTTATAATATAAACAGCTCTTGCCAGCTATTTTATGGCCAGATTAAAACCGATTGAAAATTAATATTGAGTTAAAATCCAGTTTTTGTACATGCACTGCGATATATATTTTGTTTTATGAAATAAAATACGGAAGCTGGGACTAAACCAAATGAACTGGTTAACTGAAAAACATTCACTTCCGTAGTTGCGTTCTAAAATTTCACAGCTTAACTCGATTATTGTGTTAGTCTTTACTAAAAAGTAACCAAATTATCTATTAAAAGTAAGTTAAGTTAGGTACGGGCAAAATGAATGCCGATGCTCAAAATGTATAAACATTTTGAGCCCCTCTCTTTACTTTAAAAATTCACCAAAAATCAGGAAATTAACCAATTTTAATGAAATTTTCAGTTTTTATCAAATAATGATTGCGGAATGCAATAAACTAATTATTTTTTTTTTTTAAATCTGAGTGGAAATGTATTATTTTGTTTAAACAAAAAATACCTTTATTAAAGTTATGGTTTTCAGTAGTAAATAAAAAACGCAAGAATTTATTTTTGCCTTTTTTATGTAAATAAAGCATCGTAATTTGTGACAATAAAAAATAAAATAATTTTTACAGGAACATTACGAAAAAACCCTTAAGTCCGTATTAATGAATTCGATATAACTTGAAGAAAAATGAATTTCTCAAACTACCGATATTACAATTGAATTAAGCATTCTTTATTTAATATTTTCACACAAAATAAAAATTATAATAGCAAAATTTTTTTTTTTTTTTTAAATTACAGATTTCGCATATTTTATATGCAAGATTTTAATAATTTCCTTGCTCGCAAGAATGTAAAACTTTCGGCATAACATAATTTTATATAATCTCGAACGATAATTAAAAAAAAATTAATTTAAAAAAGGAACATAAAAAATAATTAAATTAAAAAAATGATAAAAATTAATGCAAACGTTCAGAATAGGAATGTATGGATGCACGCCTGGGGGGGGGGGTGAATCTGACACCCCTACCTCCTTTTACTATCATGATTTCATTTTGAAACAACATTTTGATTGGCTGAAATTTTGGGCTTCCGTATATTTGTGTTTACAAACTTTTATCGGTTGCGTTTTGGCAAACGGCATAATTACTTGCTTTTTGAGGGCTAATTAAGCTGCATTTTGTATAAACAAGGTGTTTTTTTTTATTTTTTATTTAATTCAATATCTTAGGACTTTACTTTACTAATTATGGTACTGGTCGTGGTAAGAGTTTCCTGCCGAACACCCTCAAAAAACAATGACTTCTCCCCACGCATGCGCAAAGGACATGTTTTCTTTTTAAATGACAACGTTAATGTTTATGAATATTGAAATAAAATACATTACTACACATTTATTAATATCTCACTTTTAATCACTTTTATTGACTTTTTAAAACTTTTTTTTAAAACTTTTTAATAGCATTTTCTTTTTAAATGACAACGTTAATATTTATGAATATTGAAATAAAATACATTACTACACATTTATTAATATCTCACTTTTAATCACTTTTATCGACTTTTTTTTAACACATAGAAATGAAAAAAGTTGGGAAATTATTTTAATATTCATTTTAAGAAAATGCTATTAAAAAAGAAAAGAAAAAGTCGATAAAAGTGACACAAACAGTAAAACATTAAAAAAAAAAGATATTATTAATAAATGTGTAGTAATGTCTTTTATTTCAATATTCAATATAAGAATAATTTCAATATTTCATATATATAATATTTCAATATAAGAAAAGAAAAAGTCGATAAAAGTGACACAGAAACAGTAAAAAAAAAGATATTAATAAATGTGTAGTAATGTATTTTATTTCAATATTCATAAACATTAACGTTGTCATTTAAAAAGAAAATGCTATTAAAAAGTAAAAAAAAAAAGTTTAAAAAAGTCGATAAAAGTGAGATATTATTAATAAATGTGTAGTAATGTATTTTATTACTATGGCAACTAAAACATGTCCTTTGCGCATGTGTGGGGAGAAGTCATTGTTTTTTTAGGGTGTTCGGCAGGGAACTCTTACCGCGACCAGTACCCTAATTATCTTTGAAATAGACCCAGAAAACTAATATTTATCTTTTAAAGGATTTTTACAATGAATTTATTTAACTTCAAAATTTAGCTGAATTAGTTAGCTCGCCGTGAAAACATTTTCATAACTTTTTTTTTTTTTTTTTCACGTGTACAAATATTTTTTTCCTTTAGGAAATTAACTTTACTCTCTAATCTTTCAAATGCAATCAAAAAGTAGTTGGAAACCTACAAAAAAAATTATGATAAATCGGCTTCCAAAACTAGGTCCCCCTATTTTTGCCCGTACTATTTTAAATCATTTTTATAAATTTTTTTCTTGTTTTTCACATTTAATTTTAAAGTTTATTAAACTTTTTTTCCAATATTAGATACTTTAAAAACTCAACTTTTTCGTTAACGCTTGTTTTTAATTTTAGTAGTAATGAAGTGGTCAGATTCTTTATTGAAAAAAAAAAAAGCAAAAATGAATTCATGTTTAGGTACTTCTATACTTTATCGTCGAAACTGGAGACGCTATTTTATTTCATGCACCTGTCGTTAAAATTCAAGGGAGAAATCAGTATTTTAAACTATGGCCGAAGTTAGAAATAAATAACAAAAAAAAGGGTTTGTTTTACTAATACACATTGACACGAAAAAGGGTAGAATCCAAGTTTAGCATTACAAATTCCAGAGAATTATTTGAGAATGGGCACTATTGCCAAACGAATTATTTTGCTCTAAATAGTATTTTTTTTTTTTTTAAATTAACCATTGAATGTGTAGAATAAAATATCGAAGCCGGTCATTCTGTTTACCTTATCGCAATCATGTAAATTGAAAAGTAAAAATGTCGGCCTCTCATTGGTCCATTTTCTTTTCTTCGAGAGTGACCTGCCCTTGGAGGTAGAAGGGGGAATTTCCACTTTTTTTAAAAATTTATTTTAAATTTTGGAATGGAATAAAATAAAATAAATGAAAAAATTATTAAGCAAGATTTGAATAAAATAAAACAAACGAAAAAATTATTAAACATTTATTTTATATTTGTACGGAATAAAATTATTTTACATTTGTACGGAATAAAATAAATTTATTTTATTCCGTACAAATGTAAAATAAATGTTTAATGTTTTCGTTTGTTTTATTTTTTGTTCAAATCTTGTTTAATAATTTTTCCGTTTGTTTTATTTTATTCCGTTCAAGAAATTAGAATAAATTGAAAGAAAGGGAAAATCCCCCACCTCCAAGGGCAGGTCACTCTCGAAGGAAAAAAAATGGACCAATCAGATTAAAGAATCACTTTAAGAAGGAGAGGCCGACATTTTTATTTTTCGATTTATATGATTGTGATAAGGTAAACAAAATGACCAGCTTCGATGTTTTATTCTACACATTCAATGGTTAATTTTTTAAATTAAAAAAAAAAAAAAAAAATACGATTTAGAGCAAAATAATTCATTTGGCAATAGTGCCCATCCTCAAATAATTCTCTGGAATTTGTAACGCTAAACTTAGATTCTACCTGAAAAAGTTGTAAAAAAAACCCGAATATATAACTGAAGTATATCAACATTAACAATGCATAATGAATAAAAATGCACAAGACAAAATAACATTATAGATAGATCGGCAGACGGTACGTCTCGTAGGGAAAGATTGTCTCCCGGTCGTTTTATTTACAAAAAGAAGCAAGACTGCCGCGCCCTCTAGTGGTAGTTCATTGAAGTGCAAGGGAGATAATCCGTAGTTCATTGAAGTGCAAGGGAGATAATCCTGTCCAATATATTACATCCCTTCAATCTTACTCTGAATCACGAACATAGTCTTCAAATTTTTTTGGTGGTCTCCGAATACGCCCTGACTTGCGAGAGGGTGGTGATGCCGATTTTTCTACCACTGCTGGAGTCTCTGCAACCTCTTCCATATGCCTGCTCTCAGGTATTAAACTTTCGTCAGGACTGTCGGGTGTGCTGGAAACTTCAGGTGTGCCGAAACTCTCAAGATTCTTTGCAGCATTATCTGCTTGCATCTCAGGCATAAGTTCCACTGCCACTGGTGATGAGAGTTTCACAAGCTGGTCCACATGCCTCCTTACTAGCCCTCTACCGGTTTCCACTTCAAAATTCACTGCTCCCAACTGTCTGGTAATGGTACCTTCAATCCATCGCTGAGTAGATCCATAGTTACGCACAAGCACAGGATCTGCTACTTTAAATTCACGGAGCGGCACCATTACCTTGCTCCCCCTTTCCATTTTATTTTTTACATCCATAGCCTTGTACGTGTCTGGCTTTGCCAAATGAAACGCTGTTCGTAACCGCCGTTTGAACATCAGCTCGGCAGGAGAAACCCCAGTTGATGAGTTTGGAGTTATCCTATAAGTGAATAAAAATCGGTTCACCTTGGTTTCAAGTGTTGCCTTGCCGTCTGTATTCATCCTTTTAAGCGCTTCCTTGAAGGTGCGTACACTGCGTTCTGCTAGTCCATTCGAGGAAGGATGGTAAGGAGCTGTGAAAATGTGCCGAATTCCATTAGCATTCATGAATGCTTTGAATTCTTCACTTGTAAAACAGGGACCGTTGTCACTCACAATTAATACTGGTAGTCCATGAGTTGCGAAGATCCCTCTCAATTTTTCAATTGTGGTCATAGCAGAAGATGATTTTGTAATGCAAACTTCAGTCCACTTTGAATGAGCATCCACTACTATCAAAAACATGTGCCCCAAAAATGGACCCGCATAATCTAAGTGGACTCTCTCCCATGGTGAACTTGGATATTCCCAGCAATGAATGGGAGCCTTGCCAGGGTTGCTTTGATAATGTATGCAGGTTCCACAAGCTTTACCGGCTCTCTCAATATCTGCATCAAGATTTGGCCACCACACATAGCTGCGAGCAAGGGCCTTCATTCGCATGATCCCTATGTGTGTCTGATGTAATCGCTGCAACACTTTTGTTCTGAGTATAGCCGGAATTACTACTCTACTCCCCCATAATACGGTACCATCTTCACATGTCAACTCTGTCCGTTTGTTGAAGTAGGGCTTCATTGCCGTGTCTGGAATACACCTACTCCAACCATTCAGGATGTATTCGTACACCCGACTCAAAGTAGGGTCTCTTCTTGTCTCCAATCTTACTGCCGCCACAGTCACTGGAGCATCAACCAAGTTCATCATGTGTATCCTGTTAGAATTAGGTGTGACATCTTGCTCCTGCACACTGATTGGAAGACGACTGAGGCAATCTGCATTTCCATTAAGGGACCCGGCACGATACTCCAACCTGTAATTATAGGCAGCCAGAAATATGGCCCAGCGTTGAATTCTGGCAGCAGCAAGAGAAGGGATCGGCTTGTTTTCAGCAAACAACCCCAATAACGGTTTGTGATCAGTGAACAACGTAAAATTATTCCCATACAGATATTGGTGCAACTTTTTCACTGCAAAGACTAGGGCCAGCCCCTCCTTCTCAATGTGCGCATGATTCTGTTCTGCCTCAGACAGCGTTCGTGATACGTAGCATACTGGTTTCTCCCTTCCATCTTCCATTTTGTGAGCCATTACAGCTCCCAGTCCATAGGGAGAAGCATCTACTTGCACCAGAATCGGTCTAGATGGATCAAAATGAGTTAAAAGAGGTGTAGAACACAGCATTTTCTTTGTTTCTTCAAAAGCCCTGGTTTGTCCAGCACCCCATACCCAGGGAGCACCCTTCCTCATTGTTGTGAAGCGGTTCAAGTATAGTTGATAAGTTTGGCAAATGACTATGATAATAGTTAAGTGCCCCTAGGTAGGCTCTTAATTCTGTGATGTTTTGCGGTCGAGGTGCCTCTGTCATGGCGGCTACTTTGTCTGGAAGAGGCGCTATGCCTTCCTTACTAATTCTGAAACCCAGATATGTCACTTCAGGAAGGAGAAACTTGCACTTACTTCTCTTTAATTTTAATCCGGCCTTATCTAGAGCAGCAAATACACTGTATAAATTCTTCAGATGACTACTGTCATCACTACCTGAAACCAGGATGTCATCCACACGCACCTTGCAAAAAGGAATGTTCTTCAATCTTTTGTCCATCTCCCTTTGAAAAATCCCTGTAGCACTGTGTACCCCAAATTGTAGTCTGGTGGGCTGGTATAATCCTTGGTGAGTGTTTACTGTTAGCAGTTCCTGGGTTTCTGCATCCAATTCCAGCTGCTGATAGGCATGGCTCAAGTCGAGCTTGCTAAATTTTTGACCCCCTTTCAAAGTAGCAAATATATCTTCTGTCCGAGGAAGAGGGTAATAGTCACATGGTGATGCCCGGTTTACTGTTTGTTTGTAATCTCCACAGATCCGGATGCCTTCATTATTATTTTTGGCAACCGGTACAATGGGGGCAGCCCACCTAGAGTATTGCACTCTTTTGTAAATTCCCTGGTTTTCCAGGCGATCTAGCTCCTTTTTCACATCCGCTTTTATGGCATAAGGTACTGGTCTTGCCCGACAAAATTTGGGACTCACCGTTTTATCAATGGGTATTTTGACCTTAAAATCCTTTAAACACCCCATTTTTTCACTGAACAGCGAATTAAATTCTTTTAAAAGCCTTTCCAACCTCGAAGGGGAATCTTCCTGGTATAAAGGAAACATGCTTCTCCAATCCAGCTTTACCTTATTCAACCAGTTGCGGCCAAAAAGTGTCGGTACATTACCTTTCACCACCAGCAAAGGTAGTCGATGCTTTAACCCTTCCTGGATTACTTCCACGTCTGTGGTCCCATGTGGTTTCACTAATTCACCAGTGTACGTTCTCAACTTGACATGGCTTTCCTTTAGATCACGAACTTGGCCAATTTTATTGAATTTTTCTAGGCTCATTACTGTGCATGCAGCTCCAGTGTCCACTTCCATGACCACTTTCTCTTGATTAATTAGCAGTTCCACTAATACTGGTGGTGTCCGCAGGTTAGCAACTGTGTGCAAGTCTAGCCTTTCCATATTTATTTCCATTTCTTCACAACAATTTTCCTCCACATTGTCCACCATCCTGCTTTCCTTACCTTGTTTTTCGGAGTTAGGAGGCCTGCTCTCTTCTTGCCTACACTTCCGACGAGTATGCCCTATTCGCCTGCATTTAAAACATTCCTTGTTTTTAAACCGGCACTTGTCCGCTTGGTGGCCAGTGCTTCCACAACGATAACACTCTCGTTTTAATGGTAACCTGTGTACGGACGTTTCACTTCCACTCGTCTGTGTGTGCTCCCAACATCAACTTGGAATATTTTCTTGCCGATTCCATAGACACTGCTATTTCAATGGCCTTGTGCAAAGTTAGCATTCTTTCGCCCAGCAAGCGCTCCTGTATCTTCTCATCTTTCACTCCCACAACCAAACGATCACGTATGTGTTCATTTACTTTTTCTTCAAAGTTGCAATGTTCCGACATTTTTCTCAGTGTGGCCACATATTCACTAATGGACTCACCTTCTTGTTTGTCTCTCGTGTTGAATAAGAAACGTTCATGTATCTTGTTGGGGGCCGGCCTGATGTGCCTCTCCATCAGAATATATAGTTCTTCAAATGTTTTCTGCTCTGGCCTGTACTCGGCAACTTTTCCTCGTTCGATTTGTTGTGGGTGTTCGCTTTTAATTTTAAATTGTCTTGTTACTCCTCCGCATTATTCGTTCTTCGTCGCCAATTGAAGTATATCAACATTAACAATGCATAATGAATAAAAATGCACAAGACAAAATAACATTATAGATAGATCGGCAGACGGTACGTCTCGTAGGGAAAGATCGTCTCCCGGTCGTTTTATTTACAAAAAGAAGCAAGACTGTCGCGCCCTCTAGTGGTAGTTCATTGAAGTGCAAGGGAGATAATCCTGTCCAATATATTACAATAACAAATAAATGTTATCTTTAAAACAAATATATAATAAATGTTATCAAAGGTAAGATAAGTTACTTCTCTACCTAACTGGATATTTTTTTATAGTGTTTTTATTTAATGTAAAATGTTTAATCAGTTTGAAAAAAAAAAAAACAGTTATGTTGAAGGTTGTCGGCGAACAAGAAAAGATGGGCTTGATGTCTTTGTTGTTTTATTGGGTTTGTATTATTGCATTTGTTTTGTTTTTTTTTTGTTTTTTTTTGACAACTTTTTTGTGTCTGTGTATAGTAAAACAAACCCATTTTATTTCTTATTTTGAAGTGAATATCGAGTCTTTTTCGAACCGAATAAACATTTTACATTAAATAAAAACATTAAAAAACTAACCCAGTTAGGTAGAAAAATTACTTATCTTGCCTTTGATAACATTTATTTGTTATATGACAATATTTTCGAATCAATGTGTATAGTCAAACAAAGGCACCAAACTGGTAAAAGGGAAAATTAAGTAGCATTCAGGGGGAAAAATGCTTGGCAAATGTGTATTTCAGCGGCGTAAATTATTTGACAGACAAAAATTTATAAAAATTATTTATTTTTATATAAAACACATTATTAGACCCTATGGCTGAAATAAAACCCGAAAAAAATTAAATTTTATTATTTTTTCAACATTTTTTATTAGACCAAATGTACGACTATTGAGGCTGCTATCTGATTTTGAAAATTTGCCCTTTCTAAGGCTTGCCAGATTGGCCTTTTTTATGCTCTTGGATGGAACCATGATTTTAGCCGCCGTTTTTTTTTGGGGGGGGGGGCTTTTTCTAAATGTGCACTTAGTGCGTAAATTATTAAGACATTGGTGGCCATTTTTTAAAAATTTATTTTCATATTGCCATTTTTTTTTCCAAATTATTGTTTTTTTTTTTATTTTTTTATTTTTGATAAAACATGGACACTAAAAATCAGTCTCATGAAAATATTCCCCCCCCCCAAAAAAAAACAATAATTTGGAAAAAAAAGAATGGCAATATGAAAATAAATTTTAAAAAATGGCCACCAATGTCTTAACAATAATTTATGCACTTGAAGTGAAAAAGAAACCAAAAAATACTGCGGCCAAAATCATGGTTCCATGCAAGAGCGTAAAAAAGGCCAAATTTGGCCTCAAAAAGGCTAATCTGGCAAGCCTTAGAAAAGCCAAAATTTCAAAACAAGTTGGCAGCCTTGGTTGTTGCATACTTTGTCTAATAAAAAATGTTGAAAAAATAATAAAAATTAAATTTTGGAACTCTTGACTCTTTTGTCTCACAATTTTTTGTCTGCTAACTTTTAATCACGTGATTACGGTGTAGCGTCAATAAAATAAACCATTCATTCAAAATATCGCTTGTTATGGATTTAGCTGAATACGATATTAAAAATCACTTTATGCACTTAGGTTACTGGACTGGCGGGTGTATTGTAACTATTCTGTACTTTCACCTAACAATTTAATAAACAAAAAGATATCTTAAAACTTGAAGGACCGTTTGAATACAGTGATTTAAATTTAAAGTGTTGTGTAATTATTTTTAAAAAATTCAGTTGCGCTTGTGCTTTATTTCTTCAATTTTGAATAATTTCACAATGAATGAATTTGTGTGTACTTTTAAAAGTATTTTAATCAGATTATTTGGTTTGTTTAATTATTTGAATTGATATATTGCAAAGAAGCCAGCAAACGAACAAAAGTATAAAAAAAAATGCAATAAATAAATATTACTATGACTAATAAGTTACTTTTCTACCTACATTACTCATAATTTTTTAGTACTTTTTTTTTTTAGAAATAACTAGCGAGGGGTACCCGGCGTTGCCCGGGTGTTTTGTCGGGGTATGTGAAAAAAACCCGAAAATGTGAAAAAAAAACGAAACCTTCACGACGCGCAGTTGGAAAATAGTAAAGTTTTTAAAAAAAAACAGGTGCACATTTTTGATTGATGTGACGGCGATAGGTATTCAGCAGTTATGATTTTGTGCGGGACAGTTTTGAATAAATCGGTTTGTTTGTTTTTAAAAACCCGCTCCCTGTTTATTAGGAGGAGCGAAATGAAAGCTACAGTCTGATATGACGAAGTCGACATTGAACAAACGTTACTTAGCTCTCTTCAGACAACTGGCTTTCGGCCTGTTGTATTTATTTGCTTCCCCACTAAGCAAATTAGGCACAAGGCCGTTTTTTAATGTGGAGGGAGAGGGGAGGGAAAGGGGGACCAGCTCCCGAGAGGTGGGAAATGGGAGCTGGATAGTAACTGTTGATCTGTAGGATGATCCCTACATTGACCAAGGTCAGATATGTGGGGTTACCCCCACATATGGTCTTTGCTTGCAGCATCTGTCGGAACAGATACTACACTTTCACCTTGTCCCCTGTGCCGCCGAAGCGGAGGGGGGGGGGCTTTCGGCCTGTTGGGTTTATTTGCTTCCCCACTGAGCAAATTAGGCACAAGGCCTTTTTTAATTTGGAGAGAGAGGGAGGGGGGAGGGAAAGGGGGATCCAGCTCCCGAGAGGTCGGAAATGGGAGCTGGATAGTAACTGTGGTCTTTGCTAGTCATAGCTAGTCTTTGCTTGCAGCATCTGCCGGAATAGATACTACACTTTGATCTTGTCCCCCGTGCCGCCGAAGCGGGGGGGGGGGAGCTTTCAGCCTGTGGGTATTTATTTGCTCCCCCACCGAGCAAATTAAGCACAAGGCCGATTTTTAATGTGAGGAGTGAAGAGAGGGGGAAGGGAAAAAGGGGACCAGCTCCCGAAAGGTGGGAAATGGGAGCTGGTTAAAGGTCAGGCATGAGGGGTTGCCCCCACATCTAGTCATAGCTAGTCATAACTTGCAGTATCTGCCAGAACAGATACTACACTTTGATCCCACCGAGCAAATTAAGCACAAGGCCGATTTTTAATGTGAGGAGTGAAGAGAGGGGGAAGGGAAAAAGGGGACCAGCTCCCGAAAGGTGGGAAATGGGAGCTGGTTAAAGGTCAGGCATGAGGGGTTGCCCCCACATCTAGTCATAGCTAGTCATAACTTGCAGTATCTGCCAGAACAGATACTACACTTTGATCTTGTCACCCGGGCCCCGGAGGGCGCGCGGGCAAGTGGCCTTTCGGCCTGTCGGTATTTATTTGCTCCCCCACCGAGCAAATTAGGCACAAGGCCGATTTTTAATGTGAGGAGTGAAGGGAGGGGGAAGGGAAAAAGGGGACCAGCTCCCGAGAGGTGGGAAATAGGAGCTGGTTAAAGGTCAGGCATGTGGGGTTGCCCCCACATCTGGTCTTTGCTAGTCATAGCTAGTCATAGCTTGCAGCATCTGCCGGAACAGATACTACACCTTGATCTTGTCGCCCGGGCCACCGAAGTGGCCTGTCGGCCTGTTGTATTTATTTGCTCCCCCACCGAGCAAATTAGGCACAATTTTTAATGTGAGGAGTCCAGGGAGGGGGAAGGGAAAATGGGGACCAGCTCCCGAGAGGAGGGAAATGGGAGCTGGTTAAAGGTCAAGCATGTGGGGTTGCCCCCACATCTGGTCTTTGCTAGTCATAGCTAGTCCTAGCTAGTCATAGCTTGCAGTATCTGTCGGAACAGATGGTATTTATTTGCTCCCCCACCGAGCAAATTAGGCACAAGGCCGATTTTTAATGTGAGGAGTGAAGGGAGGGGGAAGGGAAAAAGGGGACCAGCTCCCGAGAGGTGGGAAATGGGAGCTGGTTAAAGGTCAGGCATGTGGGGTTGCCCCCACATCTGGTCTTTGCTAGTCATAGCTAGTCATAGCTTGCAGTATCTGTCGGAACAGATACTACACTTTGATCATGTCACCCGGGCACCGGAGGGAGCGCGGGCAAGCGGCCTGTCGGCCTGTTGTATTTATTTGCTCCCCCACCGAGCAAATTAGGCACAAGGCCAATTTTTAATGTGAGGAGTCAAGGGAAGGGGAAGGGAAAATGGGGACCAGCTCCCGAGAGGAGGGAAATGGGAGCTGGTTAAAGGTCAAGCATGTGGGGTTGCCCCCACATCTGGTCTTTGCTAGTCATAGCTAGTCCTAGCTAGTCATAGCTTGCAGCATCTGCCGGAACAGATACTACACTTTGATCATGTCACCCGGGCCCCGGAGGGCGCGCGGGCAAGCGGCCTGTCGGCCTGTTGTATTTATTTGCTCCCCCACCGAGCAAATTAGGCACAAGGCCAATTTTTAATGTGAGGAGTCCAGGGAGGGGGAAGGGAAAATGGGGACCAGCTCCCGAGAGGAGGGAAATGGGAGCTGGTTAAGGGTCAAGCATGTGGGGTTGCCCCCACATCTGGTCTTTGCTAGTCATAGCTAGTCCTAGCTAGTCATAGCTTGCAGTATCTGTCGGAACAGATACTACACTTTGATCATGTCACCCGGGCCCCGGAGGGCGCGCGGGCAAGCGGCCTGTCGGCCTGTTGTATTTATTTGCTCCCCCACCGAGCAAATTAGGCACAAGGCCAATTTTTAATGTGAGGAGTCCAGGGATGGGGAAGGGAAAATGGGGACCAGCTCCCGAGAGGAGGGAAATGGGAGCTGGTTAAGGGTCAAGCATGTGGGGTTGCCCCCACATCTGGTCTTTGCTAGTCATAGCTAGTCCTAGCTAGTCATAGCTTGCAGTATCTGTCGGAACAGATACTACACTTTGATCATGTCACCCGGGCCCCGGAGGGAGCGCGGGCAAGCGGCCTGTCGGCCTGTTGTATTTATTTGCTCCCCCACCGAGCAAATTAGGCACAAGGCCAATTTTTAATGTGAGGAGTCAAGGGAAGGGGAAGGGAAAATGGGGACCAGCTCCCGAGAGGAGGGAAATGGGAGCTGGTTAAAGGTCAAGCATGTGGGGTTGCCCCCACATCTGGTCTTTGCTAGTCATAGCTAGTCCTAGCTAGTCATAGCTTGCAGCATCTGCCGGAACAGATACTACACTTTGATCATGTCACCCGGGCCCCGGAGGGCGCGCGGGCAAGCGGCCTGTCGGCCTGTTGTATTTATTTGCTCCCCCACCGAGCAAATTAGGCACAAGGCCAATTTTTAATGTGAGGAGTCAAGGGAGGGGGAAGGGAAAAAGGGGACCAGCTCCCGAGAGGAGGGAAATGGGAGCTGGTTAAAGGTCAAGCATGTGGGGTTGCCCCCACATCTGGTCTTTGCTAGTCATAGCTAGTCCTAGCTAGTCATAGCTTGCAGTATCTGTCGGAACAGATGGTATTTATTTGCTCCCCCACCGAGCAAATTAGGCACAAGGCCGATTTTTAATGTGAGGAGTGAAGGGAGGGGGAAGGGAAAAAGGGGACCAGCTCCCGAGAGGTGGGAAATGGGAGCTGGTTAAAGGTCAGGCATGTGGGGTTGCCCCCACATCTGGTCTTTGCTAGTCATAGCTAGTCATAGCTTGCAGTATCTGTCGGAACAGATACTACACTTTGATCATGTCACCCGGGCACCGGAGGGAGCGCGGGCAAGCGGCCTGTCGGCCTGTTGTATTTATTTGCTCCCCCACCGAGCAAATTAGGCACAAGGCCAATTTTTAATGTGAGGAGTCAAGGGAAGGGGAAGGGAAAATGGGGACCAGCTCCCGAGAGGAGGGAAATGGGAGCTGGTTAAAGGTCAAGCATGTGGGGTTGCCCCCACATCTGGTCTTTGCTAGTCATAGCTAGTCCTAGCTAGTCATAGCTTGCAGCATCTGCCGGAACAGATACTACACTTTGATCATGTCACCCGGGCCCCGGAGGGCGCGCGGGCAAGCGGCCTGTCGGCCTGTTGTATTTATTTGCTCCCCCACCGAGCAAATTAGGCACAAGGCCAATTTTTAATGTGAGGAGTCCAGGGAGGGGGAAGGGAAAATGGGGACCAGCTCCCGAGAGGAGGGAAATGGGAGCTGGTTAAGGGTCAAGCATGTGGGGTTGCCCCCACATCTGGTCTTTGCTAGTCATAGCTAGTCCTAGCTAGTCATAGCTTGCAGTATCTGTCGGAACAGATACTACACTTTGATCATGTCACCCGGGCCCCGGAGGGCGCGCGGGCAAGCGGCCTGTCGGCCTGTTGTATTTATTTGCTCCCCCACCGAGCAAATTAGGCACAAGGCCAATTTTTAATGTGAGGAGTCCAGGGATGGGGAAGGGAAAATGGGGACCAGCTCCCGAGAGGAGGGAAATGGGAGCTGGTTAAGGGTCAAGCATGTGGGGTTGCCCCCACATCTGGTCTTTGCTAGTCATAGCTAGTCCTAGCTAGTCATAGCTTGCAGTATCTGTCGGAACAGATACTACACTTTGATCATGTCACCCGGGCCCCGGAGGGAGCGCGGGCAAGCGGCCTGTCGGCCTGTTGTATTTATTTGCTCCCCCACCGAGCAAATTAGGCACAAGGCCAATTTTTAATGTGAGGAGTCAAGGGAAGGGGAAGGGAAAATGGGGACCAGCTCCCGAGAGGAGGGAAATGGGAGCTGGTTAAAGGTCAAGCATGTGGGGTTGCCCCCACATCTGGTCTTTGCTAGTCATAGCTAGTCCTAGCTAGTCATAGCTTGCAGCATCTGCCGGAACAGATACTACACTTTGATCATGTCACCCGGGCCCCGGAGGGCGCGCGGGCAAGCGGCCTGTCGGCCTGTTGTATTTATTTGCTCCCCCACCGAGCAAATTAGGCACAAGGCCAATTTTTAATGTGAGGAGTCAAGGGAGGGGGAAGGGAAAAAGGGGACCAGCTCCCGAGAGGAGGGAAATGGGAGCTGGTTAAAGGTCAAGCATGTGGGGTTGCCCCCACATCTGGTCTTTGCTAGTCATAGCTAGTCCTAGCTAGTCATAGCTTGCAGCATCTGCCGGAACAGATACTACACTTTGATCATGTCACCCGGGCCCCGGAGGGCGCGCGGGCAAGCGGCCTGTCGGCCTGTTGTATTTATTTGCTCCCCCACCGAGCAAATTAGGCACAAGGCCAATTTTTAATGTGAGGAGTCAAGGGAAGGGGAAGGGAAAATGGGGACCAGCTCCCGAGAGGAGGGAAATGGGAGCTGGTTAAAGGTCAAGCATGTGGGGTTGCCCCCACATCTGGTCTTTGCTAGTCATAGCTAGTCCTAGCTAGTCATAGCTTGCAGCATCTGCCGGAACAGATACTACACTTTGATCATGTCACCCGGGCCCCGGAGGGCGCGCAGGCAAGCGGCCTGTCGGCCTGTGATTAGAGTTGAGTTTCGCTTTTTTTTATACCCAAAACCGAATGTAATGCGTGCCGATGCGGGAATTGTGGAATAATTAACGTTTGAAAGCCAATAAAATTAAATAGACAGGCGAGCTCCGTGGATAACTCTGAGATATTACAATTTATAGATGATATAAAAAGTTTTAACAAGTTGTGAACCGAACAAGCGTTTCTCTGAAAGAAGCCTTTTGTGGACATCGAGGAAAAGCGTACATACATACACACATACATTTTCGCTTTTATATATATAGATGACACATTTTAAATTTAAATCAATGTATTCAAACTGTCCTTTGGAAAAGAAATATGTAAAATAAAGTGATGCATGTTACCATGCTATTTTTTTTATTTTTTTTAACCCGTTTTTTCTAGTTAAATTCAAGTTTTACAATATCTTTTTTATTAATTTGTTAGGTGAAAGCACAGAATAGTTACAATACACCCACTAGCCCGGTAACATAACTTTCATCTCAAATTATTGAATTTCCATTTGTTAATCATGAACTCTTCACTAGTTCAATATGCAATTATGGAAACTTAATTCCTAATAAGGGAAGCCCACCATATTAGACCTACTAATTTGGCAAAAAAATTTGATTATGTGAGAAATAATCTCAAATAATCACTTCAGAAAAGGCCTTCAAAGAAATGACAAACACTTACCTTGTTCCTTCAGGTCGTTGGTTTGGCACATGTACACTCAGACACAATGGCACACTGTCAAATATTTACACACTACTATTCATTCAACTTCTTTACCCAAACACGTGTTTATATAAATGACTGAAATATAACTTCTATGTTTTTTTATTTCTTATATTATTATGTTTTCTTATAAACTTTTGTATTTCTCCATTTTTCATTTATAAAACTCTGTTTATGCTTTAGGTAGCTCTTGCTATATTTTAACTCATTTCAATGTTTTATTGTATTTCCATTTTATTATGCATGCATGTTCCATCTATATAATATTTTGCTTGTTCCTTCCTTAACTAGTTTTCATGTTACACTTTGACATTTCATTTTTTGAAAACCAAACTGCTTCAAAAAAAAAAAAAAAAAAGCCAAATTCACAAAATTTTGCTTTAAAAAGGTCAGTCTGTCAACTCTGGACAAGAATATGAGAATGTCTTCCCTTTTTTCAACTATCATTATAATAATAATATATGATCACTGTTGTAATGAAGTGAAAAAGAATTGGTAGTAATTTCAACATGCAGCAATTCTTCACCAAAGAAAGAAGTCAGCAAAACATTAAATAAAAAAGGTAACATTCAAAAGAAACAGAGCAAAAAAGAACACTGTCTGCCAAAAGGTAGTGGGCTGAAGGAGTAAATTAAAGATTGTTTCTTACAATGTGATTTTATTATATGTATTGAACTATGTAGCACAATATTACTTCTTGAGTATTATTACTTATTAATTTATCTCATTTGGATCAGTTCTATATTTAAAATACAATGGACACTATTCTTATAGAAATGTTGAACTCATATTTGCTGTGTGATATTGTTTTTTATTTTATTTTTGGCCAAAAACCTCATTTTTTTTGCACTATCCAGAAAAATATCAACTTTATCAAAACATGTGTTGATTAAATATATTTCTGATTCCTTGGAATTTCCACAGGTCTTGAATCCTCTTCTTTTGCTAAAACATAACTTTTTTACCTCAAGTCATATAAAATACTGGTGTCGTTCTATGGTTCTATAATAATTATATATAATAATTATCATCTCTATATGTTATATAGCCGGGGATCTTATTAAGAGATAGATGGGAACATTCATATTGATGAGAGGAGATACATTTATACGTATTACATTTCTGTGGATGCTTCTTCTTAACACATATAGTAGGAGAGGAGTGATCAGTTCTTTTAACACAAAAGAGGGGAGAAGAGATACACTTCTTGTAAGAGTTACATAAATTATGATGAGAGAGACAAAGTTCATATAAGATGATTACACATTACCTTTAATTTGCGGAATGATGACACGAAGACGGCAGTTACAAAAATATGATGATGTTCTTTTATTCCATTTGACCGGTCGAAATGATGATCACATCCAGGAATTAAAAGTCGTTTCTACATGTTAAACGTTCTCCCTTTGCTTCCAAAGGGACCCTCCTCTGACCATGTCAGCTCTGTTTCCGTCCAACCCTGCTGACCGTTCGATCTGGACTCAATTGCCCGACTGCAACCTCTATCTGACAAACTAGCTCCTATATTGAGAATTCCCTTTCTGCTATGACATCATGTATGGCTTCAAAACGTGACTCACTCATGTGGGGAACTCACGTGGCTTAAACATACATTTCGGCACATGTTCCCAAACACATTTCTGCAGATAAAGAATTCTCAGTAACCTATTTTTCAACCCAACTTATTTTCAATATATTTCTAAATTGCATTGTTCATTATTTTCTAGCTGACTTTATTTTAATTCGGTTTTCATAAAAAGACTTGAACAAATAAATTCTTTTTACAAACATATCTAAACTATTTTATATGAAATCGAACAATGCGAAATCCTAACATTCCATTTTCTGAATCTATCCTGAACCTTGCTTACAAGGTTCGAATCTCAGTCTATCCTAATCTCATTTTCCACTTATCTAAAGTTTTTCTTACAAGAAAAGGGGACCCTTTTCTTGTAACATATACATGCACAAGAATGACTAACAAATACTCCAAAATGCTATCATTGTCCAAAGATGGTCTCTGCCAAAGCCTTAGACCACAAACTCTCTCTTTATCAAAAGTATTTCATTTTTCTTTCACAATTTAATTTCTAAATTTATTTTTGTAAACGTTTAATCCAAACAGAAAAATATTCCATACACACGTTTTAATTATATAATAATTATCATGTATACACACACAATACTTACAAAACTGTTTAAACGTTGTCTTAAGGAGAATAGTTTCCCATCTCCCTGGAAAACCTCATCAGTATGCCCTGTATTTAAGAATTCAGGTGATCGCTCATCCCCCTCTCAGTACAGGCCAATAAGTCTCCTGTGCGTCATGAGTAAGTTGCTAGAATCTGTGTTAAATACAGAAGTAATCAAACATCTCAACAAAAATAACCTTCTTAGTGACACTCAATATGGTTTCCGTTCTGCTAGATCTACAGCAGATGTCATTACAGTTATATCGCATAGGATTAGCGAATCTCTCGACGGTGGCAATCTTTCTAGAGCAATTGCTCTTGACATATCTAAAGCCTTTGATAGGGTATGGCATAAAGGTTTACTTCATAAGATCGCTAGCTATGGTATAGCTGGAAAAGTCTTCTCAATTATTAAATCATTTCTTTCTGATAGGTTCATAAGAGTAGTAGTTGAGGGGCAAAAATCAGAAGCTCACAGTATTAATGCCGGTGTCCCTCAGGGATCCATCCTGGGCCCAACTCTTTTCCTGATCTACATTAATGATCTTCCAAATCATATCCTTACATCATTTGTAGACATTTATGCTGACGACACTACCATTTATGGTACCACATCTAAGACAGTAAACGACCAAGTTCTCTCCAATTCTCTCTCCTCTGATCTTGAGCACGTAGTACAATGGGGAAAGGAGTGGCTGGTTACTTTTAATGCATCTAAAACCAAGCTTCTCTCTTTACATCATCAACATTCTAATCCACATTTGTCATCAATTGAAATGAATGGCTCTCGTCTTCAGGAGGCCTCAAGTTTTGACAAGCTTCTGGGCTTGACCATTACTCCTGATCTTAAATGGAACACGTATATCAAATCTGTTGCCAAGGCCGCTGGAAAAATGGTGGGATCTTTCTATCGATCCAGTAGATATCTCACTGCTGATGCTATTCTCTACCTATATAAGAGCCAGGTACGTCCAAGGATGGAATACTGTTGCCACATCTGGGCAGGAGCTGCTAGAAAGGACTTGTCCTGCCTTGATAGAGTTCAAAATAGACTTCGTAGCCTCGTAGGAGATGTCCTTTTCTCCTCCTTGCAACCTCTATCTCACAGAAGAGATGTTGCGAGTTTGTCTCTGATGTATCGTTATTTTCATGGAAAGTGTTCAACTGAGCTTCAATCTTTGGTCCCCCCTCGCCAAACTTTCACAAGAAACACTCGTCTAGCTGTAAACACTATCAATAATTTCCCCCACTCTTTATCTGTGGCTAAACCTAAACGTAGATTCCATGAACAAAGCTTCTTTCTTAGAACTGCACGCCTGTGGAATTGTCTTCCGTTTTCCTGCTTTCCGGCTGACTACAATATGGTTGTGTTCAAGTCTAAAGTAAATAAGTTCTTGATGAGCCGTTCCATATAAGTTATTAAATTTACCAAATTTTCATTACTAATGATTACTATATTGACCAATTTCTACTGTACACTCTTTAACCCTTATCCTTGAGTGGCCTCTGGGCCTTGATAATGTGGTGATGCCTTTGTAAAAAAAAAAAAAAAAAAAAAAAAAAAAAAGTAAACAGATATCCCACAAAAATAATTCATACACGTTTAAAGTTTTGCCACCTGTCCATCACTCCTCCACATGACAAAACAAGAAAAAAGAAAAACCTTTATGATGTATGTACCTGTGTCAGAAAGAAATGTCGTACACCAAAAATCATATGAATTAATCAAGTAATTTTGTATTTATAAAGAAAATCATTTTTAAAGCAAATTTGAGTTTTTCCAATGTCCCTCTGCTCCTCTTGTTAAGAATGGCTTTCTAAAATCTTGCAAAAGTTATAACTATTAAGAATTATCTCTCTTGTCATGCAAAAATGGTGTCTATCATTTGGTTATAAAAGTTGATTTTTTTTTTTTTTTTAAATAAGACGATTCGGTGTGATTTTTTTTTTTTTTTTTTTTACATGGGGGTCACCACTTATCAAGGTCCGAAGGCCACTCAGGGATAAGGGTTATTGCGTGTACAGTAATCAATCAGATAGTATTGTAGTAATCATTAGTATTGGGGGTTTTGATAGTGTCTTACTTAAGGAGGCGGTTTGTCAGGAGTTTGTTTATGTTGGACTTGAAGACGTCCAAGTTGTAGTCAGGTGGGAAACAGGCAAGTGGCAGTGAGTTCCACTGGCGTGCAGTTCTAAGAAAGAAGCTTTGCTCATGGAATCTACGTTTGGATTTAGGCACAGATAAAGAGTGGGAAAAATTATTGACAGTAGTTTCAGCCAGACGAGTATTTCTCGTGAAAGATTGGCGAGGGGGGACGAGGGATTGGAACTCAGACGAGCACCTGCCATGGAAATAACGATAAAACAAAAACAGGCTTGCAACATCTCTTCTGTGGGAGAGAGGTTGCAGGGAAGAGAAAAGGGCATCCCCCACTAAACCACAAAGTCTATTTTGTACTCTGTCAAGGCAGGATAGGGTGTTTTTAGCAGCTCCTGCCCAGATGTGGCAGCAGTACTCCATCCTTGGACGTACTTGGCTTTTATAAAGATAGAGAATTGCATCAGTAGTGAGATATCTTCTGGAGCGGTAGAAGGATCCCACCATTTTCTCAGCGTCCCTGGCAACAGATTTGATGTACGTGTTCCATTTTAGATCAGGAGTAAAGGTCAAACCCAGAAGCTTGTCAAAACATGGAGCCTCTCCAAGACGAGAGCCATCCATTTCAATTGATGCCAGATGGGGATCAGAGCGTTGATGATATAAAGATAGAAGCTTGGTTTTGGATGCATTAAAAGTGACCAGCCACCTCTTCCCCCATTGTACTACATGCTCAAGATCAGAGGAGAGAGATTTAGAGAGAACTTTGTCATTTACAGCCTTTGATGTGTTGCCATAGATGGTCGTGTCATCAGCATAGATGTCAACGAATGATGTAAGTATGTGTTTTGAGAGATCATTGATGTAGATCAGGAAGAGAGTTGGACCCAGGATGGACCCCTGAGAGACTCCAGCATTAATACTGTGAGCCTCTGAGTTCTGCCCATCAACCACTACTCTTATGAACCTATCGGAGAGAAATGATTTAATGATTGAGAAAACATTTCCAGTAATACCGTAACTGGAAATCTTGTGAAGTAGGCCCTTATGCCATACCTTATTGAAGGCCTTCGATATGTCAAGAGCAATTGCCCTGGAAAGGAAACCTTTGTCAAGAGATTCACTAATCCTGTGTGATATAACCGTTAGCACATCTGCTGTAGATCTTGCAGAGCGGAAACCATATTGCGTGTCACTAAGAAGGTTGTTTCTGTTGAGGTGGTTGACTACTTCTTTATTTAATATGGATTCCAACAACTTACTCATGACACACAGGAGACTTATTGGTCTGTACTGAGAGGGAGATGACTTTTCACCTGAATTCTTAAATACAGGGCATACTGATGAGGTTTTCCAGGATGTTGGAAAGCACTTCTCCTTAAGGCAATGCTTAAACAGTTTTGTAAGTATGGGGACAAGTTCTGGTTGGAGCTTTTTCAGCACTATAACTGGAATGCCATCAGGGCTAGTTGCTTTACTGGAATCAAGGTTTTTGATTAGCTTGGCAACTTCACGCACAGATATTTGTATGTTGCATAGCATGTTGTGTGTTATAGGAGGAAATACAGGGAGTTGATGGTCATTGTCGCATAGAGTAGAATTAGCTGCAAAGTTCTTGGCAAATGGTCTGGCCTTGTCTGATGCTGACGAGATGACCTCAGGTCCATTGATGATAGTTGGGATAGAACGCACACTTCTGTTCAAGATCCTGTTTGCTATTTGCCAGAACTGGTGGGAATCAAGCCGCTGCTCAGCTACTTTGGATTTAACAGACTGAGCATATAGCTCTCTTGCATGTTTTATTACTCTTTTACAGTGGTTGCTGGCAGTCCTGAAAGCAGCTTTAGTTTCAGTACATCTATTACGTTGGTAGCTATGGAAAAAGTGATTTCTGTCCGCGATGGCAGCAGCACACTCAGGGAAGAACCATGGCTGGCTGTTAGGTTTTTGTTGGAATTTTTTGGATGGTATGAATTGGTCTATGCCTATAATTAACCATTCGGTCAGGTCTGATACTATAGAGGACACATCCTTTTTAAACATAGAATGCAGAGGTAGGTCAGATATGAATGTACGGAAGCTATCCCAGTCAGCCATAGAGTATCGATATACAGTACGGTGGAGAGGTATGTCTGAAGACTTATTACATTTCATTTTTATCTTAACTGCTACAACAGATTGGTCAGAGGATCCCAGAGGAGATAGAACGGAACATGAGCACAGCTCAGGGGAAGTTTTGAGGAAAAGTTCTAGAAAGCTTGCATATTGACCGGGTGTATCAGGCACACGGGTGGGTTCGTGAACAATCTGAGTGAGGTCATAGGCAATGGCAAAATCGTGACAAAACCTCCCCTCGTCATCGGTTTTATTTGAGTGGGTCAGCCATTCCACATTATGGGCATTGAAGTCACCGCAAATGTGAATGTTAGCTGAAGGATGAGCAGACAGGATGTGGTCAATTTTCTCAGATATACTGTTAAATACAGTAATCCCACTGTTGTGGGGGCAATAGAGGGCAAATATAAATGCAGTGGTGTATGCTAGTGCAATCCGAAAGCACATATAAGGTAAATTAGGATCTTCTCTGGAGATATTCCTACCACATGGAAAGCCATCTTTGATGTAGGCACATATTCCATGCACATGGCGATCTTGGGGATCAGATTTAGATGTTAAGTTGGAGTAACCTTTAATTACGAATTCGTCTAGAGAAGTGGTTGGCCCTATACCAGTTTCACTTAGAAAGAATATGTCCGGTTTCGTCTCCTGTAATTGGGTTTCAACCTCTGGAAGGTTGGAACGTAGACCCCTGATGTTGGAGAAGGAGACCTGGTAGTAGGGGTCTACGTTGGTGGATGGGGTTCTAGGTTTATTCGTGTTTCGTTTTTGGAGATTTGTCATGATTGAGGTTTTGGGGTTTGTGGAGCAGATCAGTAGACTTGGTTGGAGCAGGACAGAGAGGGAAAATAAGAGAGAAAAAGACAATTTTTTTTTTCTTTTTTTTGTGGCACATGATAAGGTAAAGCTGTAACAATTACCCACTAGTATGGCATCGAGAGGCCCCACCAGAAACTACTGTACGGTCCAGAATCCATTCACCAAATGGCAATACAGCAGCCCCAGTACTTTGCACCTGCTGATAGGACAGCCTCTTAAGTGGTTAATCCAAGGTTTGGGTCCCTGAATATCAGGCGGGTAACGTCAGCCCAGATGAAATGTTTACCTCCAGTACCCTTACTAGTGACATGACCACAAGGATAGACATAGAAATAGAAATTTTCCGACATCTCAGGCTACTCTTTACAAAGTACTACCGACCTGGAAAACAGCTTTTTCTTCACCCTTTGTCAGAAAAATCACTCCTTGGAAATGGGGACTGAAGGACAAAAAAGGAGAAGCGAGAGTTATTGGAGCTGCCGATAACACATCCACATGCATTATCTACTCTCCATTGAAAATAAAAAAAATAAAAAAATAAATAAACTAAAATAAAAAATAAAAGTGTATGATATTTTCTTTCTTTCACAAGTACGTACATCACAAATGTTTTTTTATCTTTTTTTTTTTTTCAGTGGGTGGGGTGGGTTATGAATTTGCAGTAAAATTTCTGCTTCCTTTGCCATTGGCCAACACTCTCAGTTTGAAACATCAGTATTTTATATTAATTGACATTTATTTGGTTTTAGATACTGCTATTTAAGTATGACCTCGGCCAAGAAATCATTAAAATTATCAGAATTTAAGAGGAACCATATTGCAGGTTAATCTGAAGATGAATTTAATCAGCATCAAACTGCTGCAAACCTTGGGAGTTCACTTTCTATTGTTAATTAATTGATTATTCAATCCATAAGCGAGAAAAAATAATCCATATTATCTTGCCTAGACTCATCAGACAGCAGTAGTAGCACTCTAAAGGAGGCAGTGTCATGGGAATATGAAATTTACAAGCAATTCCCAGCTGTTGTATGACAATGTTAGGTTTTTGCAGGGTCGTGTCAAAGTCTTCCTACATACAGCGTTTGGTATTCCCAAGTGTTCACTGATATGGTATTCAGCAGATTCAATGTTGCTTAAACAAGGTGTCTAATGACAATGATCTGACAAGAACTGGTGTGTCAACCTCCAGAGCGCTACTGAAAGCACTAAATAAAGTTAAGGAGGCATCCAAAGCACTATGCAAACCAAGTTGTAGCCTCCCTTTATGAGAGAAATTATTTTTTTAAGTGAGCAGTGAAAAATATTAAAACTCAGAAGCCTCCACCTCCAGAGCGCTACTTAATGCACTAAATAAAATTAAGGAGGCTTTCAGAGCACTACTAAAACTAAATTTTTATCCTCCCTTTTGAAAAAGAAATTTTTTAAGTGATCAGTGAAAAAAAAAAGAACTCAGGAGGCCTCCAGAATGCTACTGAAACTAAATTTTTATCCTCCCCTTTGAAAAAGAAATTTTTTAAGTGATCAGTGAAAAAAAAAAAGAACTCAGGAGGCCTCCAGAGCGCTACTGAAAGCACCAATTAAAATTAAGGAAGCATCTGGTTCAGTACTTTATTTTTTAAATACCTTATTTCTTATTCAAAAATAAAACTAGTCGATTTTACATGATTTTTTACTGTACAACCTTTTCTTTCAATCAAGAGTAAGATTTTGTTTGCTTTTTCATCTGGGTAGAATTCTGTACAAGGATCTTTTTTATGTGACCTTTTCTTACTGTCATGGGTAAGAGTTTATTTGTTTTTCGTATGGGTAGAATTCTGTACAAGGACCTTATTCCTTATAAATAAACTACTCCACAACTTTATGTGATTTTTTTTTGTTGTAAGTTTTCTTTCAATCACAGGTAAGATTTTGTTTTCTTTTTCATATGGGTAGAATTCTGTACAAGGAGCTTATTTCCTTATTTAAGAGTAATTTGCTTTTGGTAGCAGTAATCTGTTATATATTAGTTTTATTTATGAGAAAAAACACTTTAAAATAAGTTAAAACACAAAAACTTTTTCTTTTTTTTTTTGCTAAGGAGTCACCACTTATCAAGGCCTGGAGGCCACTCGAGGATAAGGGTTACTGAGTATGCCATAGTCATCGTTATTAGTGGAAATTTGGTAAATTGAATTACTGAAGGGGATGGCTCATCAAGAATTTGTTCACGTTGGACTTGAAGACAACCATATTGTAGTCTGTTCAGTTTTCCTGCTTACCAACTGAGTTCCACAGGCATGCAGTTCTAAGAAAGAAGCTTTGTTCATGGAATCTACGTTTTGGTTTAGGCACAGATAAAGAGTGGGGAAAATTATTGATAGTGGTTTCAGCTAGATGAGTGTTTATAGTGAAAGTCAGACCAGGTTGGAACTCAGATGAGCACTTGCCATGAAAATAATGATAAAGCAGAGACAGACTCGCGATTCTGTGGGAAAAAGGTTCCAGGGAAGAGAAAAGGGCATCCCCTATGGCTACGAAGTCTATTTTGAACTCTGTCAAGGCAGGATAAGCTGCTTCTAGCAGCTCCTGTCCAGATGTGGCAAGAGTACTCCATCCAGGAGAGTGTAACTTTACAACTGATTTTTTCCAAGTACTTTATCCACTATGTCACGAGTAGTGGATAAATTCCGCATGGACAATTCTAGTATGAATATTAAGAGCCTTAACCTATTTTGTTTCTAGATGTACAATCTTACTACTTATTATATATCAACCAACCGTTGTGAAAAATGAAAATAACACTGAAGAATCCAAATAATCAATCCTCTTCTGAAAAATTCAGAAATGTTAATTGTGTTTTGGTTTTGAAGCGCGAATACACAGGAGTGCATATTCATTCTTAGGAAACGTTAAGTATACTATGGGGTATAAAAACGATAAATTTACCAAAATCTGTTTCAATTTACATAACTTTACTTACATCTATTTTTACTTAACCAGTGCCGAGAACATTCTTTAGACCCTGTCCCAATAAAGATAAGATATAAAAAAATAAAATTAAAGATGGTTACATGGCGTTAAAGATTTGATGCAAAAAAACAGGATTCCTCATTCAATCTCGGGCAATGCTGAGTCTTCTTGCTTAAGATTAAAAATTTCTGGTTTTCCAGATGGTGCTAAAGACTTATCCATAATGTATCGACAGCCCATGGCTGTCATGCAAGTCAACGGAAAGCGCTCGAAACCCTTTGTTATCTCTCGGTCGGTTCGTCAGGGTTGTCTGCTGTCGCCCCTGCTTTATGTCCTGGCTTTGGAGCCTCTTCTCCGCAAGCTGAGACATGGGGAGGCAAATTCGGTCCTGCGCGGAATGGCTCTGCCTGGCGGCTCAGCTGCCAAGGTGTCCGCGTTCGCCGATGATGTCACGGTCTTCGTGTCGGGCTTCAGAGACATTGAGGTCGTGTCGGAGGCACTCACACAGTACGAAAGAATCACGGGGGCCAAGATAAACCGCAACAAGTCAGTAGCACTGCGGTTGGGCGCATGGAGTGGCAACGCAAACCTCCCTGCGCCCTTCAGCTGGACAGATGGTCTGGTCCGGATCCTCGGCGTGTGGTTCGAACCGGGTCTCCAGCTTGACAAGAATTGGTTGGAGGTACGGTCAAAGGTGGAGGCTGCAGTCAATTCGTGGCTTCCTAGGAAACTTTCCTTAAAGGGTAGAGCTGAGGCGTGCGCCACTTATGTCTTTCCTCTCATCCTTTACCGACTGGCCGTACTTCCCTTGCCTGCACTACACCTAAAAGCTCTTGTCGAACTCTTGACCTCGCTCCTTTGGGACAGAGGAAGACACTGGGTGAGCAGACAGGTCTGTATTCAACGTCCGTGTGAGGGAGGCTTGGGAATGCCGGACTTGAAGTGTCATCGAGATGCTGAGAGGCTGGCCTTCCTGAGCCACTATATGCAGGATGACCAACCGTGGCACCCCATGGTTACTGCCGCTTTCCCCGACCTCGTTCTCGACCCTTCCATCGAGAGCCGTCGCAGGCCGTGGGGAGAATCTGCCTACATGAAAGAGTGCCGAGCCGCGCTAAAACGACTACCAAGGTCCAGTGACCTTGTGACTGCTACCCGTAGGGAACTCCACAGGGATCTAGTGAAGGGGGCTGCCGACGACCCGCTATGCGCGCGTTTAGGGTGGCAGCAGAGTGAGATCCGCTCCGCGTGTGGCTGGGCGCCAGGTTCGAGTCATCTGAACAATTCGGAGTTCTCTCTGACCTGGCGATTGGCCCGAAATGCACTTCCACTCAACAGCATACAATGCAGTTCCGGGTTTTTGGAGTCGCCTGATTGTCCCCGTTGTGGGACAACGGCCGTAGAAACTACAGATCACGCTTTCTTCGATTGCCGCGAACTCCGCCAGTACTGGTCGTATGTCAGCGGAGTGACGGCTCGCATCGATCCTGAGCATCCTCGCCCAATTACTGTATCCAATGTTGTGGACAACGTGTGGCCGCTGTGGGACCGGGAAAGACAAATGGTCTACGTTACGATCCTGGCCGTGGTGAGAATAGTGATTTGGACGTCGCGTCTGCAAGGTTGCCGGGGAGGTGTTGTCTTTTTCTGATCAAGATCTGATCGCTTTCTTTAAACACCAACTACGGGTGAAGATCAGATGTGATAGAAGAAGGCTGCATCGCGTGGCATTTGACAGAAGATGGATACATGTGGCAAGTCTGTGTGTACGAAGAGGAGCCAAATTTGAATACGTGTTCCCCGCCTAGGTGTGGAACGCGCAGTTCTGTAAAGTAAAATTAAACAAGTAGCCTCTCAGCTAGCTGAGTGTGTGTTCCATCCCTCCTCGATTAGGAAGCCTCCAAGATCCCCATCCCCTCTTACCTGCAATTTTTGTTTTCACCCCTTCCTCTAAATTTTACCTATCTTGGAGAAAAAGAAATACAAACTAACCTCCATCCCTTACCCACAAAAATTTCTTTTTTCCATTCACCCCCATCTAGAGGGCATCCCCACCTAGAGACTGACCCGCAGAAGCGAGGTTCCTTTTACAAACCTAGTGGAACGGGCAGTCTATCAACTAGACGGGGTTGGGAGGGTCCTACTAACCACCTTTTGTTTTTTCTTCCCCCGCCCTCGACACAAATGAATTATTGTACCATTTTATTGTTATCTTTTTTGTTTTTACACGTCAATAAAAAATGTTTTAAAAATTGGGAGTTAAGTAGGACGTCTCCCAATATGAAAGGACGAATGCGGTATTATGGTGAAAGAAGATACTAGCTGGGAGAAACTTTTGACTTTGTTTAGTCCTGGAGTGACAAGGATGACCAACGACCCCCAAAATCCCCCCTTTTGAGTTGGCCATGTGCCTAAGTTTTTTGTTCATCGTTGATTTTGACTGTATTTTTAACATGAATAAAAGATTTAATATCTCAAAGTGTAGTATCTGTTCTTCAGATGCTGCACTTCCATTTCTTGTTCTCTTTCAGTGGAGGATCAGTCCTTCACGACTGAGACAATTTTTTATTTTTGTACCTTTTCTCCACATTAAAAAACGACCCTGGTGTCTAACTCTGTCCCGTGAGGAGGTATAGTAAATAGGTTTCGACAACAATATTGGAAAAACAAGAATCTGTTTTCTGATGAAAGATTTTCAAGGGAAGCAACTTAACTATGTTTTGTTGATAAATTATCTATATATGCTATTCTTTTATGGTATTGTTTTGTTAATAATATTGAAGAATAGGAGCTTACGTTGCAGTGAAAAATGTTCAAGGAAGACCACTTAGCATAAATAAGTTTTGATAAAAACATGTCAACGTACGTTATTTTTTGTGCCGGTTTGTTTTGGAAAAACAATTTGTTTTTCGATGAAAATTATTCAAGGGAGACAACTTAGCGGCCTTGTCATCTATTTGACGTGGAAATATTCAACTCAAGTTTGAATGGGGCAGTTGTTCAGATGCGTTTCTCGGCTTTGTTGATCCTAAACTTGGTACAGATTTGTCGTCTGCCAAGTTGGTGATGTCAATATGCTGTCTCCGGTCTTCTCTTCTCTATTGGTAAGCTGACCTGTAGAAGTTTGGGTCTCCCTTAAATATTGATCATCTGGTTCCAGGAGACTGTTTTTTGATTGGTTGAAATTGGATTACAGTAACCAATCAAACTTCAAGAATTCAGTAACCAATCAGAATTAAGTATTTTACATAATTGACGTTTTTGTTTTTTTTTGTTTTCTGTTAATTGCTGCTGTATTTTCGATAGGACCAGGGTTGAATCATTAAGAATGTGTTAAAAGAAAGATTAATAAATCGAAATGAGATCTTGTCCATAATTATGTAACAATAAGCACTGGAAAAGTAAATACTTTCACATCGTAGGATTTTTTTAAGATGAGGTCCTAGTGCTATTGGAATGGAGACTAAGTTTCCGGTGGTAATGGATTCAATGGTATGCACATCTTTGCAACCTTTGGTATGCAGGCTGTGATATTGCAATTCCTCCTGAAAGACAAGCTCATCGATGCTTTGATGATAGAGGCAATAACAAAATGCTGCAAGTGGATGACTGGAAGTGGAATGTATCAAATAATTTATAATTTTCAGTGAAAACTTTCCGTTTGACACGGATACAGGTAAGGTGAAGAAAGGATCCATTGACACTCCCCCTCCTCTTGTTTATAGATTTTCATCTTCTGAAGAAGGTCTCCCTCTGGATTCAGCTCCAAACTGGTTGTTCAGCATCTTGCGTTTGCGGAAAATCAATGTGTCAATCATCAAAGTAAGAGCGTAAAGATGGCTGTGAGAAATTAACTAGGAGGTTGGCAATTTTTAGAGCTCGGTATGCCAAAGCAGCAGAGTTTTAAAAAGAAAAGAAAAATGAAATCAAAAGACTCTGAGGTTTATACAGCTGTCGATATTCCACCTTCCCAGTATCATGAATTTAAAAAAAAAAAAAGAGAAGTAAGTTTATCAGCAGGACAAAGTTATAAGGAAGTTGCTCACCAAGGTACACAAAAAGCAGCTGAAATAGTATTGTTAATCAAGGTATTCCCCCCTGTAAAACATTCACAGCAGAAACTCGTCTAGTTACAACCACTATAAATAATTTTCCTTTCTTCCTCTGTGTACCTGAAACTAAAAAGAACTTCCATGAGCAGTTTCTTTCCCAGAACTGCCCATCTGTGAAATGCAATATTATGGGACTGCTTCCATGCTAACTTTTCAAGTCCAATGTTAACAAATTCTTGTTAAGCAGTGCCATTAAGTAATCAATTTCAGCCCAGATCCACTCATAATGTGTAAGGCGTTAGTTTCATCATCCACCTGAGACTAACCATTAACCCTTTTCCTCTAGTGGCTTTTGAACCTTGATGGACAGTGATTTGTTATTAAACCAAAGTTCCATAATTGTGAGTAAAATAATGAGAGGTCTGGTACCTTACTTTCTATCAATTTAGCAAGATGTCAAACACCTTATTACTTTACACACAACTAATAAATAATGATATTGCAATTTCTTAAAGTGTTTATAACTTCTATTAAATATTTTTTTTTATCCCAAATAAGTCACAAAGAAATAGATAAAACAAAAGAAATTGTTTGTGACTAATTTCTTTTAAAATAATTTATGTTGTCAATTGTTTAACAGTTCAAGTGTATTTTTTAATCAAGTTGTTTGAATGTAAATAAACTAATATCTACTTCTATTTATCTACTATTATTTGAAAGGAACCTTGTGTGTGTGAATTCATTCCCTGTGGACTCCGAAATGGCTGGGCAGATTTTTATGAAATTTCACAGAAATGTACATATGTATCTGGCAGTGTTTTCAGATACATTTTGTATCAGAATGTCTTCAATAAATATCCATAATTGATAATCAAAAACTCCAATGAAAGAAAGAACAGGCGATTTTGACCAAAGTTAACATCTTATAAAGTGTATTTGAGAAGTTTTATTGCCACACAAGCAGAAAGATCCGGCATATAGAATCAACAGTAGGTTCTTTGAGAAGAATATGTTGGGACCAATTAAATTTCTGCACATACGTTTCTGCATGTTATGAAGAACCCTCAAATAGGACCGACACTTACCAGCCCAAATATCACAACAGTATTCCATACATGGTCCGATAGAAGATTTGTAGAGCTAGAGAATAGCTTCAGGTGGGAGAAAGTTTTTAGTATGATAGTGAATCAACTTTGAGAAGCAGATTGATATTGGTGACTCAATATTTTCTTATTTCTTCCTCGTCCCACCCATATGAAAAATCTTATTTCTTTTTTCATTTTCACTTTGAATTTCTCCTGCCAAGGCCATGTTTGTCAGTTGCTGTCAGCTCATCTTGATCTGCTCCAAGCCACGGCCTGTCTTCAACTGTGTCAAACTGGAAACTATCCTCAACTGTGGGAAACTTGAAAATATCATTAAACTATCCCTAACTGTTGTAAACTGTGGCAAAACTCACTGCCACCCTTAAAACTGCCCATAAACTAACTCTAAATATATTGACTTCTATTGTCTGGTCCTCTTGCTCTAATTACTGCACACCATGATCAACAATCCCATTTCAGCTGCCTTTTGTGTATCTTAGTGAGCAACTTCCTATACCTTTGTTCTGCTGATAAACTTATTTCTTTTTCTTTTTTCGTTTTTACTCCATTTTTTTTACTTCCTTTGATAGTATCACAGTTCAATATTTCTTTATTTCTTCCCCTCCCCCCTCTGTATTAAGAATCTGATTTCTATAAAATTTGTATTTTTCTGTTACAGTTTGAATTTCTTACAATTAAATCCTCGTTTCTTTCAAACATCGTTTTTAACAGCAGCTTGTTTATTCCAAACAAATATGGATAGTCTGTCAATTCTAACTCTCGTCCGTGATATTCTTGATGTTCAAACTAAGATAGTGGTTTTGATTTTTCACGCCCAAAAGATGAAATGTGCCAAAATAAATTCTTGTAAAATTAGGTGACCACATGGAAATAACAAGTTTTTTACTACGCACACACAAGATGATGAGTAAATGACTTTGCGGATCATTTTAACGTTTCTTTCTGTCATTTAAATTTTTTCATGCATCATCTGTCCAAAATGTTTTGTCAAAATTTAGACAGGTATTTTTTATAAAATTTCATGCCTATTAATTTTTATGTGTTTTCATGAAAGTTTATATATGTTTTTATAAAAGTTTAGATATGTTTTTTATGAAAGTTGATGTATGTTTTTTATAAAAGTTTGGATATATTTTTTGATGAAAGTTTATGTTTTTAATGAGAGTTTGTTTTTTATGGAAGTTTAGATATGTTTTTATGAAATTTTAAATATTTTTATTATAAAATATTTTGTCTTTAATAACAATGTTCGTATTTATACTTGTATGCCTTGCTTATCATGAAACTTACTGAGAACCATTTCACCATGACGGTTTCTCAGGCTGTGGCATTATCCCTGCTTTTTGCAACTGAGATAAATGCAAACCAATTTTGCAGTAGAAGACTATTAAGGAACATATTTAAGATAAAGATTATGAAGTCATGCACAACAATGAATTAGAATATGCACTACTCTTCATATAAAACAGTGTATGTACACATGAAGATAAGACAAGAAACAACTCTTGCAAGCTTTGGTTTTCTCAACAGCAACATGCGGACTAGAATGTTGGGTTGACAAGAGGAAAATTGCTGCTTTTGAATTGTGGTGCTACCGTAGATTTCTTTGTGTAAGCTTGGTGGACAAGCATACAAACAAATCGATTCTGGAGAAGATTGGAACATGCTGAAGACTGCTGGACAACATCAATGCCAGGGAATTGCTATTTTTGGGACATGTGGTCAGAACAGACGGCCTAACAAAAGATCTGCTCTTTGGTACAACCCCTAGCAAAAGAAGACCAAAAACAAGAATGTCAGACAACATGAAGTACATCACGGACATTAGCATGGCTTAGTTGCTCAGAATGGTGCAGGACTGGAGTCAATGGTGACGATTCATGAAGAGTGCAATGGCTGGTCAGTAATGAACATTCCATCAAAGAGAGAGAATACACATGCACTTACGTGCAACAATGCATTCATACATTCAACGATGTATTAATGTATGCACTGTTTAAGTGTAACAATACATTAACACATGCACTTTTTACCTGCAACAACGTATTGGTATGCACTTTTTACATACAATAATGTATTAATGTGTGCATTTTTTAAGTGTAACAATACATTAACACATGCACTTTTTACATACAATAATGTATTAATGTGTGCATTTTTGCATACAAAAATGCACACATTCATTATTTTCTGAAAATAGTCTATGTACATATGCACTTTTCTCTTGCAAAATTATGGAAAATGATTGAGTATTTCTATTAATGAAATTTTACTGCATCGTATTCCAAAAAAGTCTATTATCAGATCTTCATCTTAGTTCATAACTCAAGTGTCACTGATTGTGTTCCCTTTGTAGGGGATTTGGTTGACATTCACCAAAGCCTGGTATCACAGCTGTGATGTTTCCCAACCTCTAACAAAAAATAAAAAGAGGTTGTCAAAATCAGCATCAAAACGAAGTTGAATAAAAAATATGACAATATTGGTTTTTATTTAACATAGCCAGGAAAAATGAGTCATGCTTTTATTGTGGACATATTTTTTTTATGTGTGTGTTGATGCAACACACAGGCAAGAAAATAATAAGTGTTCTTAAAAGAAGTGTCCTGGCATAAAGGCAATGATTGTAGCTGTTTGTATAGACCATTAGGACTATAGACATATTTTTAAAACAGTCTGATAGGATTTAAATTAAAATGTGCAATAAAGAGCAAGAGAGATAAATCTTTCTCTGAGGCAGAATGTCATTTTTGCAGAAAATTGTTTCTTTCTTTTTGGATATAAAATATTTCTTTATTGTCTTTTTAAACGGCATTAAAATCTGTTAGTTCAATATTGTTAATCCAGTGAGACTCGGACGTTAACATGAGGGACAAAAAGAAGCAAGAAGGGAAAATATTAATTCTTGCTGATCTGGTATTTCCCTGTGAAGAATTTAGATGTGTGATACTCATGAAGTTATGTTGGTGGTTTAACGTCGAACCTCAACAGTCAGAGGTGATTACAGCATGCTGGCTGGATCAATTGTTGGGTTTGGCGCGCAGTGCCCTTTTATAATCGATCAGCTCCCAGCAAAAACTGTCAGAAAAATATTTTTGAAATTCGCTTTCTTTGAATGCCGATTGGATGAAAAGTTAACACCTTTGTCATGTGAGGTGCTTTCAACTGTATCAGAAAAAAAGTCAAGTTTTAGTTTTTATGTCCACAGAATTTGCGTGGGTGTAGATAACAAATGTATGCACAACTGGAATGCTCCTTGTCTAGCCACTCTAATGTTTGTTGGCAAGTCGCTCTACCTTTTACGCAACAGCTTGAAATTGTAAAATTAGTATTATGTTTTATCAAAATTTTACTTGATCATTTTCTGTAATTTTTGGCATATGATAAATTTTTCCATACCAATTAAGTACTTATTAAACGTTTGTTTTCATTTTATTTTTAACTGGCATATTTTATAGGCGACTTTTAATGCATAAATGTCACAAATGAGTAGGTAAAGCAAAAATAAATTGTTTTTGACTAATTTTGAAACTATCTTTTAAAAATAATTTATGTTGTTAATAATAATTTTTTTTACAAGGGGAATCACTACTACTTATGTAAGGGGGTAGTGTAGTAATCGTTAATGGTGTAAGTTAAGTTGGGTACAATTTGATTATTTAAGAGGACAGTTCAATAAGAACTTGTTTACATTGGACTAGAAGGCTACAATATTGTAGTTGGCCAGGAAGCAGGCCAGTGGAACAGTTCCACAGATGGGTAGTACTAAGAAAGAAGTTTTATTCATGGAATCTGCGTTTAGATTTAGGCATAGATAGAGAGTGAGGGAAATGGTTGATAGTGGTTGTAGCTAGTCAAGTGTTTTTTGTGAAAGTCTGGCAAGGGGGAACCAGAGCAGATGAGCATTTGCTATTAAAATAACGATAGATATAAAATAATGTTTACCAAATATAGTTTAGAGTAAAAACTATAGGTTGTTTGAGATCTGAAACACCATTTGTGCTCTGTCTTGCTTGACAAACGCTGACCCCAGCGCTATTTTTATGGTTTTCTTCTCTTTCATCTTTTCTTCGCATTCTGGCCGTGTTATCATTTCTCACATTAGCAGCTGCTGAGGGAGCACATTTTGGTTCACAAGTATATAAAGAAATAAAACTCAAAAGAAAACAAAGAAAACATGTGGATGTTAGTTGGGCTCTGGGTGCGTGCGTGATACCATTGCAGAAAACAACACTAATCACTTACATTCACATCTACATAGTCTGTTGAGACTTCTTTGTCAGTTGACATCAGGTCATCACAATTTGCTCCAAGCCACAACATGCTGTCTACTGTGTCCAACTGGAAACTGTCCTCAACTCAAACTGTCTTCAATCATTGCAAACCAAAGACTGTACATAAACTGTTATCAAGTATAGTAAATTCTTGCAAAACCCATTGCAATTATTAAAACTGCCTGTACACTAACTCTAAACATATTGACCTCCATTATCTTGTCCTCTTGTTCTCGTTACTGCCACACCTTGATTAACAATCCTATTTCAGCTGCTTTTTTGTGTACCTTGGTGAAGAACTTCCTATACCTTTGTTCTGCTGATAAACTTGTTTTTTCTGTTGTATTTTCCTCTTTTTATCACTTCCTAACAATTGGGGGGGGGGGCATCGAGAGTATCATAGAGCAATAAAACCCTACTGAAACCTATTATATCACTTCTCTACCGACTGCAGTTTTTAATCATGGACTCCCAGCCTACTGGGTCAGTGCCATCTGCCTTCTTGTTTCACTTAGAAACATTTTTGTAGTGTAGGACAGGTCTTCTTGCTGGTTTGGAGCCAGTGGTGAGCTTAGTGAATAGAATGTCCTTGGGGATCCTCATATCATTCATTTGCCTGGTGTAGCCAATTTATGAATCTTTAATTAAATGATTGGTATGGAAGAACATCAGGATGAAGAACATCACTTGATAGAGTGAACCATATCTACCGATACTGAAGCGGCATTTACCCTAAGCAGGTCGAACCGGCTTCCCCCAAGGAGAAAGTTTCTTGGGAATATTAAATTCGTAAGCGGTTTCTAGTTGTATGTATATCCTGATTAGAGAAAATGACGATGTTAGGTTTTTGCAGTTCTCATAGGGATGTGTCGACATCCTCTCACATACAGCACCTGGTATCCGAAATAGTCATTCATCTAGCATTGACCAGGCTTAACATTGCTTAACTTTAGTGATTTAACTAGAACCGGTGTGTCAATGTGTTTATGCTGTGTCTGGTTGCATCTGACTGAAATTGAATATTGAAAAAGAAAGGAGTTACCATTTTCCAAGAATTGCACCAATGTCTAGACTAAATATGCATGAATTTTTATTCAAAAGAACACTAATACATAAAGATTTGTTAGATTGGATTTTGTTGATAACAGAATGCTGTATCCTGGAGTTCCATCTCAGCAAGTATCTTCTGGCAAAGATACAAGAACGCAATAAAACGTTCTATCATGAGGCAATTGACTTTGGAACTGAATTGAATCTTCTTTTGACCAACTCGCTTGATTTGTTATATAAGTCATCATCATCACTCGTGAGCAAAGCCAAACCACAACTCAATATTATGTAAGACATTGTCTAGTATGTACCGCTACCCGACATGTAGTCTCAGTAACAAAGCAGACAAAAATAGAAAAGAACATCAACTCATTTTTTTTTTGTTGTACAACATTTATTTCCTCATTCTGTCACTATGCATGACTTCTCATTACGGCTGATCATGTGATCATCTCGAATGTGCTCTCAAATGCCATCTATATCTCTAATATGATCTTTCCTTTTTATAACTTTTTTCTTACAGTGACATCATTTTGCATTTCGTATGTATTTGCATACACACATCCGCGCTTTGTTATATCCTAAAAAAATATATTTACAAGAATCTAATACCTGCTCCAAGGTAAATAAACAACAAGAAAAAAAAAACTCCAAATTCCACACAAAAATCTGAATACATTATAAAATGTTCCAGTGCATAGCCCGTTCAATCCTTTCACTTTAACATATTTTTCTTTACCCCATCAGAAATTTCTTCCGTTATTTCTTTTCTTTTTTACAAATGAAAAGAAGAGAGGAATTCCAACATATTTCTGTAAATATTTAAAGATAATGTTTTAATAAATTGAAAGGGGTAAAATCTCAGTTTACTGAGTCAATAATGAGAATTATTTTTTTTTTTAAATTGCTTGTTCAGTGTCAAAATATTTCAGCTCTTCTGTCCAAAATCAAGGTTTTAAATGTTAACAGTATGTTATAAAGCCAGGCAAATCGAGGCAAGACTAAATCTACATGCTATTGGATAGTATTTGATGTTTGATTGCATTGCGTCTTTAAATTCACCAAACTGAAATGGGTTATTTTTTATCTTAGCAATAAAATCAGTTTGTTGCTAAAATAAAATTAATGACAGATATGTTGTTTACCCAAATTCGTTTGTTACTTTTTTCATTGAACGAGTTTTTTTTCTCATTTTCTTAAACAACCTACATATCACATCATATTAATATTTATCCTTGTGCCTGATAGATTTCCGTACCAACTGCCCAAATAGTTTTTTTTAAACTTCTTCTCCGAAATTCTTTGATTAAACTAGTTAGTATAAACTCTTGCCTAGTCCTATGACTAATGTCTCTTAATTACTCAGCTCCATACAGTGGAATTATTCGAGACAACACTAGCTAATCTAACCTCGTTTTAGTCTATGATCCCCTTTTGCTTTTTAACTGTTCAGCTATTTTTGACAAGATTACTCAAGACAATTACAGCTCATTTTGTATCTTAAGGGCTCAACTACCTTTTGATGAGATTATACAAGACAATTATGGTTGACACCTGATCCACAAAGGACCAGAACCATTATCCGTGCCCTTGATTTAATTGAATATTGACATATTATGTAATAATTATTGCAAATTCCTCTTTTTGTCACAATATGGTTTGACCTTATCATTTTTTATCTTCAGCAGCTCTTCTATCTAACATGAGGCCTTTTCACTTATTTCTTATTTCCACTATTTTCTAAACCACTTTTGTTTGTAAACTGAACCATCAAAATCCATTCACTAACTTCTGGTGGCTAAGTTTCCTTTCATACCCAAGAAATTTTATTTTTTATTCAAATTCTGTCAGCAACTTTCAGACTGTCTACATACAAATTCTTTGTAATCTACATTCTCCATTTCTGAATCTGAGGATTGTAAGTATCTTAAATACTTAGTATATACTTCTCTTTCTACCACAGCGGCAGTGCAACTGTTGCATCTTTTTCTCATAGCACTAATTTTAGGATCAACGTTAATGTCAAATATCTTATTTGACCATCAAGCAATTTCATTTGTCATTAGATTTAAAAATAAAAATGTGTTTAAATATACCTATTTCTGTGTTCGGCATCAGATTTATAAAAATCCAAGTGAAAAAATACCGAAAAATAAAAGCACCAGACAAGGTTTAAAAATCTTACAAAATAAATATAAGCCACTCAGTAGAGCCCGTTGTAAGAATTCAGCATGTCTTTTTTTTTTTAATCTTAAAATAAAAAACGTGTGACATTTAGTATTCTCAGCGAAGAATCAATCTTTGAGCAGCTTGAATACTAATTTACAAGAATAAAGTGTGTTCATTTCTAGATGTTTAATTTTAACTTCTTATTTAAAACCTAATAAGCTATTTGTGTCGTTAGCTGAGCATGGAACTTTGTCTCCTATAAATAAACTAGCCTGGGTGCCTGGTATTGCTCGGGTGTTCGGAGGTGTGTGGTAGTAGGTAGGAAGGCTCGAACCTTTACCGTGAAGGAGGAAAGAATGTGAAAAAAAAATGTGACATCTTTGCTGTTGCGTCTATTGCCAATCTGAAAGTGGCAAAGGTTTAAATTAAGGCTGCGAAAAAAAGCCACCTCTCCTTGTAGAAAAGTGCCCAGTAGAGGGTGAAGGAATTAATGTTTTTAGCCAATTTTTCAATATTTGTCGTCCAAAGAGTTGTGCTTCAAAACAATACCAGTCTTGTGAAAATCCGTTGCCTCTTTCAAAAGTTTTAGGCAGACATACAAATATACATACATATATACATACATACATACATACATACATACATACATACATACAGATAGGTGAGATTTATATTATATTTATATATAGGTTGAGATAAAAAAAAAAGGAAAATTGCGAGCACAAAAAAAAAAAAAATGAGTAGTAAGTAGGCGCAAACTCGTAATGCACCAGAGGAAAGAAGAGGTGAAAAAAAAAAAACTGTCTTACCGATGTGCCTACCGTGATTGTGACATCACGGACGGTCAAAATAATGCCTTGTGTAAGCGAGGGTTTAATGACTTGCAAAAAATGTCAGCGAAAAAACTGGCCCTACCTGTAGAAAACTGCCTAGTTGAGAGTGAAGGAATTAATGTTTTTGGCCAATTTTTCGATATCTGTCATCCAAAGGATTGAGCTTCAAAATGATACTGATTTTATGAAAATCCGTTGCTTCTGTCAAAAGTTTTAGGCAGACATACAAACATATACACACATATATTTAAATAGATTTTTGCCTAGAATAGAATAGACTAGCAGGGGTACCCAGCGTTGCCTGGGTGTTTGTCGGTGTGTGTGTAGGAAAGAAAAAGTGAAGGAGGAAAAAAAAAGTTTTGGTAAGTAGGTAGGCTCGCATCCAAAGCCTTGAGGTGAAAGCAGAAAAGAAAGCGTGATATCTTACCGCGATACTAAGTGGGCAAACAAGTGAGAATCATTGAAATTAAATGTTTAAAAAATGTCTGCTTTTCTAGGTCAAACATCACGCCATAGAAAAATGAAATCACACAGAGCCAGTTAAGCTTTCTGCTTTCTGCTTATTTGTTTGTTTTCCCATGATGTTTGAGAAAACCAGCTCCTCACAAAAAGGGGAGTGTCCAAATGAATAGCAATTGTCTGATATGATGGATTTTTCCCGCATTGATCAAAGCTCATTGCTTCTGGATGTGCTGGCATGAAAGGTCGAGAACACACTTCACTTTCTGAATTTTTGTTTCGGAAAAGCCAAACAAACAGGCAAGAGGAAGAAATAGCGCGAAAATAGAGTGTAAAAGTCGCTCAAATAAAAGATAGAGATAATCTCCTTTTGTAAATTGGAGATATTATAATCTAGGGAGTATATGAAAAGTTTTAAGTGATGGTACCCCCCCCCTTAGAGTGCTCCCACCCCCCAAAAAAGCCTTTGCTGGACATACAAAAAAAGTGCACACACATATTTTCGCTTTTATATAATAGATTAAATAACCGAATCATAATGCTAGAACTTTTGTCCAACATTAAAGATAATATTTATGTTGAACTAAGCTCACTATAAAACATGCTTTAGCAATTAGAAATATGACCTATAAACAGGAAAAGATTTGCAAGTGAAAGCAAAAGAAAAAAAACAAAACAATGTTATTTGCAACCTGGCTTACAGCTTACAATTCTTGTTTTTTTTCAAATTTTCCCTCTTAGTTTAGTTAGTTCTTTCTTGCCTTCTCAAAGTTTCTGTCTAGACTTGGTCCATTCTTGTCTCCTTTCTCTGTGACTGCATGGTTTTGTGGTAACCTTTTTGCTTTCTTTTTTCCTTCATTTTTACCGTTTTTTGTAAAAAGATCTGATCCTGGTCATGGCACCAAATTAGCTTCTGTAACATTACTTAACATGTAGCCTCAGTCATAAAGTACACAAAAAAGAAAAAAAAAACTTTAATTCGTTTTTTGTTGCTGTACAATGGCATTTATATCCTCATTGTCTTCCCATACGTGACTTCTCATTATGACTGTGATGTCTCTCACATGATCGTCTTCTTGAACATGCTCTGAAACGTCATCCACATCTCTTTTTTTATAGTCTTTTTTCTTTACAGTGACGTCATTTTGTATTTCGTATGCATTCACATATGCGTGTCTGCACTCTGTTATACTCATACATATGGAAAAAATAGATATATCATTCAACTACTACCTCACCTCATGCTTAGACTTTTAGCCAATTAAAAAGACAGAAATTCTATTGATTGTAGCAACACATAAAAATACATTCAAATTAAAAAATTGCAATGTAAAGAATTGTTCAAATAATATTATTTTGTTGCAAAGCGCAAAATGTTCATTAAAGAGAACACTGGAACATGAACTTCTTTGATAGACTGATTTTTGTTAATAAGAGAATGCTGTATCCTTGTGTTTCATCTCGGAAAACTGTTTCTGATGAAGAAACAAAAACAGGATAATATAGGGAGTTTTTTTTATTAGAGGCAGTGAACTTTAAATTGACAAATCTATTTTTTTTATTGCAGATTTAGCAGATATAAAACCACATACCACACAGCACTTGATACGATCAGTTTACTCAGAGAAACATTTGATGAACAAATAATTTCACAAATTGGATATGTCAACTGACCATATTGTTCGTGTGATTTAACTCGATTAGATTATTTTCTTGGGGAATGTCCCATGTCTACGCTGAAAAACCAGACATAATAGCCAACTTGGAAGACAACAGCCTAATTTAATGTATAGTTGTGAAAATTGAACCTCTAGATCATACCATATCTGCATATGGCTGAAATATCATTTAAATTATAAATGTCTAAAATTAATTTTAGGAATAACCACATATTTATATTACAATAGAAAAATGCGAGCATAAAAAGTATATGGCTAAACTCAAACATGGAAAAATAAAGGACTAGTTGTTAAAACTAGAAAAGAAAAGGACAAGATATTCTAGTAAAAAATATAATAAATTTATAAGTTAAAATATTGCACTATTAAGAATTGATTATATAATGTTATAAATTGAATTTAAAAACATTCTTAATACTGCAATATCTTAAGTTATAAATTTATATTTTTTATTAGAATATCTTGTCCTTTTCTTTTCCAGTTTTTCAATTAGTCTTTTACTTTTCCATGTTTAAGCTTAACCATATTACTTTTCATGCTCGCATTTTTCTATTGTAATCCATGATTTTTCTAGGTTTCCAATAAATTCACTTGTTCTTTGTTTCATTTCAGTCTTATTTTTTGCCTCCATGAACACATATGAATTAACAATGTATGGCACTCGTCTGCTTTCAATAAAATCCCTCCCGCCAATTATCTCCCTTTCATGCTAACATTCTCTCTGTTTCACTTGTTACTTCTCTTTTCAAATTAGTAACAGTAGTCACTGAAGCGACGTGATTGCTATGGAAACCAGTCATAAAAAGCGTCGCTCACCTTCTTACAAATTTTTACGATTTTGAACATCAGAAAAATTATCATAACTTTTGTTTTACTGAACAAAAATTGAAAATCTTTTTTTTACAATATAGCTGAGAAGGTGATCAACAAACTATAATAATTGTTTGAAATTTGGTCAAAAAATGAATGAGCAGTGAAGCTTAAAAGCAGTTCTAAATGAGTAAAACTAATACTTAACCATATATTCAAGCACTACCGTGTTTGAATGATAATAAAAATATTTTTCTGTGATTTATTTTAATTTAAAGTTTGCCATCTCTAAAAAGACCCTTTACAAATTATCGTGTGAGAATCGACTCTGGAACTGAATTGAATCATCTTTTGGCATCAACTTGCAGAACATGCATTGATTTGTTGTGACGGTGTAATGATGTTCCAATGTCTATAGAGTGCTATACATCTAGTCATCATGGTGGGTGAGCAAAGAGAAACCACAATTCAATGCAAGATATTGTGCGTATATATTAAAAATAGATTTGTTATGCAACAGCTATAAACTAACCAACCAATAAAATGAGATTTTCTAGAAACAAAATTGTGATTTGCTTTTCCAGTTGGCATCTTTTGAGAATTTCTGGAATCTGACCCTTTCTTAGAGTTGTTACCAAAATATTATAGTCATTTCCAAAACATTGATGATGCTCTCATTTATGCATGAATATATTTTTTTATATTTCAGAAGAGTTCCGAAATAGAGAAGTTGGCTTTCTGGTGGAAAGATGATAAAAATGAGATTAAATGGACATTCAGTGACCTTCATCGTCAATCAAATCAGTTGAGTTTTGTTTTTTTTATTTTTTTAAATGCTTTCCTTTTAGTTGCAACTAAATATATACAAAATATTTAACTTTCATACATTTCAGTATAAAATATTTAACTTTTGTATGTTTTAGTACAAAATATTTAACTTTCATACATTTCAGTATATATTATTTAACATTTATATGCGTTAATATTCAAAAGTGGAAAAATGTGCCTTTCAGCTTGTTGCTAAAAAGCAAATAGCCACTCCTATCCGTTTTTTCTATATATACTAGCGAGGGATACTCGGCGTTGCCTGGGTGTTTTTCGGGTTATGTGAAAAAAAACCCAAAGCGTTGACGACGCGCAGTTGGAAAATAGTAAAGTGTTTGAAAACAAACAGGTGCGCGTTTTTGATTGACGTGACGCCGATAGGTATTCAGCAGTTATTTTGTGTGGGACAGTTTTGAATAAATCGGTTTGTTTGTTTTTAAAAACCCGCTCCCTCGTCTCGAAATGAAAGCTACAGTCTGATATGACGAAGTCGACATTGACCAAACTGGCTCTGGGCCTGTTGGATTTATTTGCTTCCCCACTGAGCAAATTAGGCACAACGCAGTTTTTTAATGTGGAGAGAGAGGGAGGGGGGAGGGAAAGGGGGGACCAGCTCCCGAGAGGTGGGAAATGGGAGCTGGATAGTAACTGTTGGTCTGTAGGGTGATCCCTACATTGACCAAGGTCAGATATGTGGGGTTACCCCCACATATGGTCTTTGCTGGTCTTTGCTTGCAGCATCTGTCGGAACAGATAGTACACTTTGATCTTGTCCCCCGTGCCGCCAAAGCGGAGGGGGGGGCACGGGGGACAAGATCAAAGTGTAGTATCTGTTCCGACATATGGTCTTTGCTAGTCATAGCTGGTCTTTGCTAGTCATAGCTTGCAGTATCTGTTGGAACAGATACTACACTTTGAGATATTAAATCTTTTATTCATGTTAAAAATACAGTCAAAATCAACGATGAACAAAAAACTTAGGCACATGGCCAACTCAAAAGGGGGGGATTGTGGGGGTCGTTGATCATCCTTGTCACTCCAGAACTAAACAAAATCAAAAGTTTCTTCCAGCTAGTATCTTCTTTCACCATAATACCGCATTCGCCCTTTCATATTGGGGGACGTCCTACTTAACTCCCAGTTTTTAAAACATTTTTTATTGACGTGTAAAAACAAAAAAGATAACAATAAAATGGTACAATAATTCATTTGTGTCGAGGGCGGGGGAAGAAAAAACAAAAGGTGGTTAGTAGGACCCTCCCAACCCCGTCTAGTTGATAGACTGCCCGTTCCACTAGGTTTGTAAAAGGAACCTCGCTTCTGCGGGTCAGTCTCTAGGTGGGGATGCCCTCTAGATGGGGGTGAATGGAGAAAAGAAAATTTTGTGGGTAAGGGATGGGGGTTAGTTTGTATTTCTTTCTCTCCAAGATGGGTAAAATTTAGAGGAAGGGGTGAAAACAAAAATTGCAGATAAGAGGGGATGGGGATCTTGGAGGCTTCCTAATCGAGGAGGGATGGAACACACACTCAGCTAGCTGAGAGGCTACTTGTTTAATTTTACTTTACAGAACTGCGCGTTCCACACCTAGGCGGGGAACACGTATTCAAATTTGGCTCCTTTTCGTACACACAGACTTGCCACATGTATCCATCTTCTGTCAAATGCGGCACGATGCAGCCTTCTTCTATCACATCTGATCTTCACCCGTAGTTGGTGTTTAAAGAAAGCGATCAGATCTTGATCAGAAAAAGACAACACCCCCCGGCAACCCTGCAGACGTGACGTCCAAATCACCATTCTCGCCACGGCCAGGATCGTAACGTAGACCATTTGTCTTTCCCGGTCCCACGGCGGCCTCACGTCCACAACATCTTGTCCCCCGTGCCGCCGAAGCGGGGGGGGGGGCTGTGATTAGAGTCGAGGTTCGCTTCTTTTATACCGAAAACCGAATGTAACGCGTGCCGATGCGGGAAATGTGGAATAATTAACGTTTGAAACTCAATAAAATTAAATAGACAGGCGAGCTCCGTGGATAATTCGTAGATATTACAATTTATAGATGATATAAAAAGTTTTAAAAAGTTGTGAAGCGAGCAAGCGCTTCTTTGAAAGAAGCCTTTCGTGGACATTGAGGAAAAGCGAACATACATATACACATACATTTTCGCTTTTATATATATATAGATATATAGCTATCAGGGAAGACCACTCTCTGATTAAATTCTATCTCAGGGGAAATAACTCTGCAAGTAATTGCTGTTATCAGAATCAGACGACTCTTTTTACTTCAGTAAAAATATTTAACGTTTGTATGCTTCAGTATAAATCATTAAATTTTTGTACATTTTAATACAAATTATTAAATTTTTGTATGTTTAAGTAAAAATATTTAACTTTTGTACGTTCCAGTATAAAAAAATTAAACTTTTGTATGCAGTTTGTCAATTTCTTTGTCTATTTTTCTTCAGTCTCATTCAAATTAGTAATGTTTTTGTAAGATAATATAAAAAAACGAATTCAAGAAAATGTCAATCGAAAATTATAGTTGAAGATTTTTACAATGAGTTTATCAACATCTTGTATGCAATATATAAAGGGAACTGTTGAATTCGAAGTTTTCATGTTTTTTTTTTGTTTTTTTTTTGTGGTATTATTTACATTTACCCAAAAACACAATTGCAAAACTGGCAAAAGTCAATGCATCTGAAAGAAATCTAACAACATGCATTTATTACTTTGAAAAAAAAAAAATATCCTTCTGATTTAATGTACTAAAGTCCATTTTGAAAACTTCTCTAGAATTGGCCTAAAATTTTCAAAGTTTACAGAGAATAATTACCACAGAGGCCACTCAAGAGCAATGGTTATTGAGTGTATAGTAGTCACTGGGATAATATCGGAGTAATCGTTAGTAGTGGAAATTTGGTAAATTGGATTACTTAAGAGGATGGTTCATCAATAATTTGTTTATGTTGGACTTGAAGACTACCAAATTGTAATCTGCTGGAAAACAGGTAAACGGAAGAGTTCCACAGGCGTGCAGTTCTAAGAAAAGAGCTTTTTCATGGAATTTACATATTTAGGCACAAATAAAGAGTAGGGGAAATTATTGATAGTGTTTTCAGCTAGACAAGTGTTTCTCGTGAAAGTTTGGTGATTGGAGCTCTGACGAGCATTTGCCATGAAAATAAGGATAAAGCAGAGACAGGCTCGCAACATCTCTTCTGTGGGAAAGAGGTTGTAGGGAAGAGAAAAGGGCATCTCTTACTAAGCTATGAAGTCTATTTTGAACTCTGTCAAGGCAGAATAATCTCTTTCTAGCAGCACCTGTCCAGATGTGTCAACAGTACTCCATCCTTGGACGTATCTAGCTTTTATATAGATAGAGAATTGCATCAGCAGTGAGATATCTAATGGAGCAGTAGAAATTTTAAAAGTTTATCAGGTGAAAGATTGTAAGAACTTTTTTGAACAGATCAATCCAACCAATATTAATGGATTTCTGAAGGAAGTAAGGAGACATATAATGGATAAAATCTCCTATTTGAAAGTTCAAAAGTTTCAGATTTTGATTCATATTCAAATTAAGAAACGTTTTCTGAATTAAATTTCGTTAAGCTTAAACCTTAAATTTTAGCCATTTTCTAGAATCAATATCATGTAATGGAATTTGAACAAAACTAGAATAAGAATTCTAGACATAAGGTTTGGTAACATAATATGTCGATTTTAATCTTTGTAAGGAGACATAAAAGTGGTGCAAAACTTTTGTTTGAGGGAAATATTGTTACCCTCACATTTAAACTCTTAAATATTCTACTAAACATATAACTAGGAATATAGCACAACCCAATTGTGAATACGCTAGCCTAATTAATAACTCTTACTTGTTATATTTATATTTCTGATACATATACTTTTAACCACCATATGTATAAAACTACTTAAGGAATTATAATTGATCCCTAAACCTATTTACATCTTTGCTGCATTTAATTTACAATTATTCTTCTTCTTCCTCTGTGACAATATTAGGGTAGGATCCTGGTCTGGAAGAGTTAACAGACAGTAATTACTTGGCTGGGTGACTAGGTACAGAACAGAATTTGGATGGCGGTAGTCATTGCCAATCCTGGGTAAATAAGATAAGAAATTGAGATGAATGGCCGAGGAAATGGAATTTGACAAGACAGATGCTGAGTTAGCAAAGTTATAGATAATGACTGTTTTGAAAAGGGCTTTTTCGTTCTTCCTGGGACATATGTTCCCATGTTGATATAATTAATGACCGGAGGGGAGCCATTGTGATAATGTTGTTTTGGAAAGATATTTTGGAAAAAGATTCGTCGGTCAGAAGCTGCAATAAACAGACGTGTGTTGACAGGTAATGGCCATATGTCGGCCACCGAATAATGTTGTTTGGGGAAACTGTATTTCCCTGCAGAAATCAGATAAGGAATATTAATTAGTATTAATATAGACCCCGCCTGTTCGCCCACACGATCCGAGGATCTAGGGTGGAAGTAGAGAATTGCAAGGGCGACGTCACTGGGAATAGTGAGAGGATTAATTCCAAGGTGGTTGGAGATCCAGGACCAGCCCCTAGCATACGTCACCGGTGATAGTAAGAGGATCGACTCCACGGTAGTTGGAGCTGAGGGGACCGCCCCTAGGGTTATGACGTAAATAACCATTAAGAGGGAATTCCCCTCCGTACCGAGAGTTTTGGTTACCTAAGCAGATCTATATGATAAGAGCCCTGAGTAATGAAATTTGGCAAGAAAATGACATCTGAAAGGAATTACCAGGCAGGGTTTTCTTATTTAAATAAACCGTTTTTCGGATCTGCGCGCACTTTCAAACTGGTCAGCCAGCCTCCCGGTCGGTTAGATTGAGAAAACGAATTTACCATCCTAATCGTTGCCGATCATTCCCGAAGATAAGCTGCCCTGAGATCGGAACCACAGCCAAGTCGCCATATTACCAGTTAGACACTCACTCCCTTCGTTTAACTGTGCAGTTATTTGAACATTGGAAACAGGATAAAGATTTTTATTATCTACATATAGAAAACAGTGTTCTGTTTTATTTTACAAGTGTGCCAGCGTCTCCGGTCGTCCGTGTGTTTAACCTTTTCCTTGCAGGGGTGAGACGTCACTGCCTTATCACTTAAAGAAACACAACGTGGGGTGGGGCAGTGTATGGTCACTTCACTGGAGGAACTCCAGCTGTCTGGCGCCTGCATTGCGGGCGGACGGTGAAGGCAGACCGGTGGACGATTGTCGACAAGTCAACGCCAAAGACGATCAACGCTGACCACTTGACCAGAGGAGAACAACAACAATTTCCACGCGGAGACGGGGTGGTACACCTCTTCCTCTTATTATCTCTATTATTTTTATTTTTAACCATTTACAATTGACTCAGTATGCCCATATGTATGTAGTTCTATATCTGCATTGCTTGTGCTTTGTGTGCGTATATGTGTATGTGCACGCTTATATCAATACCTAGCCCTAGTAACCCTGTTACATCAGGCACCCCGAACTAGCATATTAAACCATGTAATCACCCCCAACACATTATTCTAGCCCCCCCTCCATTTATTTATTTCTTTACCAAAACCTACCTAAACATTAGGACCTATGAGCCATTATATCTTAACCCTTACCTAATGAACACTTATATCTAGGCAACTCCATATAGACTCCCAAATATTAAACCAACCACATGTATTGGAACATATCTTATCATACATCTACCTAACCTCGCCTAATTAATTATACCTATTTATATATCCTAATTTTATTTTATTTACTTATTAAAGATATGTATATGCTTATATATGTATGTCTATGTATGTGCGTATATGTTTATGTGTGTGTGTGTGTATATGTATATATATATATATATATATATATATATATATATATATATATATATATATATATAATTTAAAGGAGATTAGAACAATAGTCTAAAGAGCTGAGTGTATTTCAATGTAACAGTGAAATTACTAGTTTAATTAAAATACAGGAAAGAGAAAGTGCTCATTGTAATTTAGATATATAATAAGCTCGATAGGTAAATATCCTAGAGCTAATTCAATATTAAGTAATGTGATTGATAATTTAAAATTTAAAAATCAAATTATAATTAAATTAAAAATCCGTTTCATAAGAAGGAACAACAACAAAATCAATTATCTGTACGATCGTTTCGGAAAACAGTGCTTTTTATTGTGGTAGACATCAAGTTACGGACAATAATTATTACATATAGTTTTTTAATAAGCAAGGTCTCCTCGTCAGCAAATTTTGAAGGGTTTTTATTAAATTTAAAAGACACCATAAATAAACCTAGCATTAAAAGTAAGGCAGATGTATCTGAAAAAAATTGAAATAAAAGGTCTGGATTTAAAATTTATAAGAAAATTAATATGGGTTAGAGATAGAAAAGAAATAGAGTAAAATATAGATTTGAATTTAAATTATAAATTTGCTTTAAGTACAACATTACAAATATATACATGCATATATATGAAAAAATAGACACATATATACATATACATAGATATACAGGTATATATATAAAAATATAGGTACAAAAATTTACCTTTTAATTTTTCGCCTTTTGAAATCAGGAACTATGGTTAAAATACTCATATATATGTTTGCTATAGCTTTTCACCTTATTGAATGATGAATTTAAAAAAAGGGGGGACGCCCGTGCAATAAATTATTTCCGTTAGCGTACTTTTGATTTAAAGACGCCACGGTTTATATTTCGAATGTTGTTTGTGTAATTACATAATGTAAGGGGGGATAATTAGTCATATTTTCTTTTATTAAGGGCGCAAGGGGGATAATTAGTCTAACTTAATTTATTTAAAAAAAAAAAAAATTGTAATCTATTTTTACTAATAAGTAATTTTTAATGATTTAAGGTGGTTTATATTTATTAAATTTAAACCAACGTTTATGACTGCATGTGAATATTAGTTCCTGTCTTGAATTTAATAGTGTGGTTGCATTTTTTATATCTTCGTATTTTAAAATTTTTAGGGTCTCTTTTGTACATAGTGCATAGAATTGTAATGTTGTACTTAAAGCAAATTTATAATTTAAATTCAAATCTATATTTTACTCTGTTTCTTTTCTATCGCTAACCCATATTAATTTTCTTATCAATTTTAAATCCAGACCTTTTATTTCAATTTTTTTCAGATACATCTGCCTTACTTTTAATGCTAGGTTTATTTATGGTGTCTTTTAAATTTAATAAAAACCCTTCAAAATTTGCTGACGAGGAGACCTTGCTTATTAAAAAACTATATGTAATAATTATTGTCCGTAACTTGATGTTTTCCGAAACGATCGTACAGATAATTGATTTTGTTGTTGTTCTTATGAAACGGATTTTTAATTTAATTATAATTTGATTTCTAAATTTTAAATTATCAATCACATTACTTATAGTAAAAAATAATTATATATATATATATATATATATATATATATATATATATATATATGTGTGTGTGTGTGTGTGGGTGCATGTGTGTGTATGTATGCATGTGTATATATACATATTTTACTGTATATTTGTGTGTGTGTGTATATATATATATATGTATGTTTATGTGTGTGCATGTGCATATATGTTTACATATATATTCACTTGAATTTCTTAAAGACCTTTAATAGTCAATGAGTTTTAATAGATAAATATATTTAAGTTCAATGTAACTCAACCTGTTTCGAGAAAGTGCATCTTAGTTACTGCAAACAACGCTCCCCCCTCCCAGTCTGCATGAACTGTTAACATGTCAAAACACATTTGACATGTACACAACTCCTAAGCGCGACAGCCTAGAACCACATGTTGAATCATTTGCTTCTCTCCCTCTCAGTATTTATTCTTATCTCTATATTTCTTTCCCCCTATCTCCACTCCCAAAATTCTATCCATCTAATACCTCTTTTTTTTTATCTCGTCCCCCCTCTCTCTCTCTCTCTCTCTCTCTCTCTACCCTTTCATATATTCCTGTGTCTAGTTGAACAGCTTAAACCCTTCTAACCCCACCACCTTCTATTGTTTATTAAATCTTAAAACTTAAAATTTAAATTCTTATACCCTCCTTTCCTTACCCCTCTCTTGATCTCCCTCTCTCTCCCCTCCCCCTCCCTATATTTCTATCCGCACCTAGCTGAATTTCCTAAACTCCCCCTAACCCCCACAATCGTCTAATGATTTTTAAACCTTAAACCTTAACTATTATCGATCCCGTCCCTCCCTTCTTCCTTTTTCTTTTCCCATTTTTTTCTTTTTTTTTTTTTTTTTTCTCGCTTTTTTCGTGCTTCTTCTAATATTATTTTTCCAATCATAATAATCATTTCTGTAAAGTCTGACAAAGTTACTGGATCATTAATACGACTCAGTAACCAAAACATGTGTAATTAAACAGATAAAATGGTAATAAAAAATAAAACATATATATATATATATATATATATATATATATATATATATATATATTAGTCTCGCAAGTAACTGCGAGACAAACAAAATGTTACTTAGAGACTACTATTGTGTAATCCAGCGTAGGGTACCGGTAGAAAAAATAAAAAATTAATTTACTTGAGACATACTTATTGAACATTTTCTGAAATAGTACAATAATTACCTTGACATTCTTCTGTTTAGTTTCAGATATCATTTTCAGATATTTTGATACTAATACCGTTATTAAAAAAATAAAAATTGACGGATTTTAGTTTCATCAGAGTTTTCCACGACAACGTAAACAAACCACTATTCATACTACCATAATAACAGCAACACAGAGAGAGAGAGAGAGAGAGACAGACAGACAGACAGACAGAGAGGGGGGCTACTGTTCAGTATTTGTGTAAAATATTACATAACTGATTTTTCCCCTATTTTTGATTATCCGTTACATTACTACCATTGCTAAATTACTTTAGTTTAAATCCCGCATTTCCATCCATGCTCACCACCGCCCACCGAAAATTACCAACTATTACCGAATGAGCAGACGTTAAATTGTAACAAACACACATCCGTAAAGTTGTTAATGTCTGCGTTGCAGCTCCTTACATGAAACATTTTCTTGCATTATTTACAATACGTAAGCGTACTATTTTTTTTTTTGTTGTTGTTTGTTTACAAATACTGTGTCAATAAAATTCTTACTTTCTTTTATATTATTAAGAAAATAATAGCGTGTTACAATTAGTGCATGCGCACCAACATTTTTACTATAAGGGACTTACGTAGGACTCCTGGGACTTACGTAGGACCCCCCCCCCCTGGAGTGAATGTGGTATTGCGGTGATTTTGTGGCCTGTCAAGAATATATTATGAATATATTATTATCATTTTTAATTTTGTAACTGGCTGTAACATTTTCTTGCATTATTTACAACTTTTTGTAAATAATGCAAGATATATTTTCCACTACAACGTAAACAAACCACTATTCGTACTACCATAATAACAGCAACACAGAGAGAGAGGGAGAGAGAGAGAGACAGACAGACAGAGAGGGGAGGGCTACTGTTCAGTATTTGTGTAAAATATTACATGTAACATTTTCTTGCATTATTTTCAACACGTAAGCGTACTATTTTTTTTGTTGTTGTTTGTTTACAAATACTGTGTCAATAAAATTCTTACTTTCTTTTATATTATTAAGAAAATAATAGCGTGTTACAATTAGTGCATGAGCACCAACATTTGTACTATAAGGGACTTACGTAGGACTCCTGGGACTTACGTAGTACCTCCCCCCCTGGAGTGAATGTGGTATTGTGGTGATTTTGTGGCCTGTCAAGAATATATTATGAATGATGGCAATAAAAAAGTATATGATAAAATTGCTGAAAAAGCTAGAAAAGCTGAATATTATTGAAAAAATAAAGATAAAATAAAACAAAGAGTTCAGAATTATAAAAAAAAAAAAACTCAAAGCGGTAAATAATGATACTTATAAAAAAAAGCAAAAAGAGTCAAATAAAAAATATTTCAATAAAAATAGAGAAAAAATGCATGCGAAAATGGCCCAGTATTATAAAAAAAATAGAGAAAAAATTTGTGCAAAAGCATATTATAACAAATATAAAAATAAACATAGAAAAACAACATCTAAATTTACTTGCAAATTCGAAATGTCAAGCAAAGATGCTAATTTTCATCGACACAATGAAAATCAAATTAATAACAGTGACTACAGAATATCAATGACTCGTCTGTGTAGAATCGAAGATGGCTGTCCAGACTCAGCTCAGAAATTGGAATATGCTAAAAGATTGCATAACAATTTGTCTGATTTGAGTCCGAATTTGACAATTGCTCAAATGAGGAAGAAATTGGATAGTTTCCAAAGTTGCAAAGGTTTGCATTCTGATAGAATTTATTGCTGTGGCCAAAGTGATTGGACGGACAAGCTGGCCCTGCTGAAACTCTTGTCACCACACTCGCAACACCTGAGAACAGTGATCAGAAAAATATATCGATTATTGTCGATTGGAACATGGCTTAACAAATATGACATCGCAATACTTGAAGGGGACTGGTCAATATATAGTGAGTTAATTTACCAGGTTAGCAGGGATGCTACTATTTCTGACCTTTACAATGAATCCTTTTCAAATGAAAATGAATTTCACACTGAGGTTTATGTTACAACAAAATATGCCAATTTGTAATCTGTAAATCATATGAGCAATCATTACATCAAAATGCTCCATATTTGTCTGAAATGACAAATTATGAAAGTATTAAGAAAAAAATTAAAGATGCTATTGAAATAAGCAAAAAAATAGAGCAAAAATCTAAAAATTATGAAAATGAAAATAACGCTGATGATGATCAAATTGATTGCGATCCTAATATGGCTAAAGAGGCAGATAAAAATGAAGCTGATTTGAATATGCCTCAAATCAGACATGTCACTGAAGTTCAAGTTTTGAAAATGAGCAAAAATTGAATTTCATTCAAAAAGAAATTTATAATGAAATTATTTCCAAACTTGAGCAACAAAATCTTCATTGGAATGAGGAAAACCCTATTCACAGGTGCAATTGTGACGATTGTCCACAAATTCTCAAATTTATTAATGGTTTTGTGGATGTGGGCAAATCTTTTCTGATCAATGCACTGGCAGATAAAATTACTCTCACATATCCTGCCATCAATGGACCCAGTGTAGTTATTTGTGCTCCTACTGGTGTCAGTGCTTACATTTTGAAAGGATCTACATGCCATAGAGTCTTTCAACTAAATGTGCAGCATGGTTCTACACCTAAATATGAACCATTATCAAAGGATAAAATAAAAAGTTTGAGAACCATGCTTGGATATGCGAGATTATTCATTATTGATGAAATAAGCATGGTTAGTCACTTGCAATTAGCATTTATTCACCAACGTTTGCAAGATGTTTTTGGTGATATTAGGAAACAAGTGTATCCATTTGCAAACATGTCAATTGTTGCATTTGGTGATTTATTTCAGCTTCCACCTGTTAATGAAAAACCTGTATTTTCCAAAATATCTATTCAAGATGCTAGAAAATCAAATTTGGGAATTGCTGGTATAAATTTGTGGTCATATTTCGATTATGATGAATTGACCATAAATGTGCGACAAAAAGATGACAATGAAAACTTTGTTAATATTCTTAACAGAATAAGACTTGGGTCACCAACTGATTAGGATATTGAGATCTTGAAAAGGCATCGAATCAATCCTAAACAAAAAGCAAATATTGATCAAGTTACTGATCTTTTGCAAAATTTGCAAAAGAAAATGCATATTATTTGCATTGTACCCACAAATGAATCTGCTGAGGAAGTGAATTATAAAATGTTCAAAAAAAAATAATATTCATATCATTGAAATTTCAGCAACTGATTCCAACTTAAGACAAAAAACCGTAACAAAAAAAAAAAATCAAAACAGACACCAAAAACTTCTAAACTTAAAAAGATTTCTGACACAGCTGGACTTGAAACTGTGCTTAAAATTGGAATTGGTGCTAGATGCATGTTGCGTCGAAATATTGATATTGAAAAAGGACTTTGCAATGGTACAATGGGTACAGTCACTGAAATACAAATGAAAGATGGCAAAGTTGTTGCTGTGACTGTAAAATTTGATCATATGCAGTCAATGTTGAATTTGTGCAAGCTGACTATGAACTTTCTCCTGGACTCTTTGTGACTAGATCTCAAATACCTTTGTCACTCAGCTATGCTTTAACTGTCCACAAAACCCAAGGTATTTCAGTCGATGGTATCATTGTTGACTTGGGATCTGATGTCTTTTCAGATGGAATGGCCTATGTAGCTTTGTCACGTGCTAGAAAGCTGTGCAATGTCTATTTGATTGACCTTGACCCTCATAAATTGACCATGTGTAACAAAAGTGCATGGACTGAATATAATAGATTGAGGGCCAAAAGAGACAGGGTTGATTTGCCACCGCTTCCTCCTTGTTCTGTTATGCCTCAAAGTTTGTCATTGTACAAACAGACTTATAAACGAAAAAAACAATCGTTATAGATCATGATTTGAAGCAAAAACATAATAGTCCAAATAGAAAATGGCTGAAAATAGACAATTCAATTTCTCAAAATAATTTGGACCTCAAATTGATCAATGAAAGAAATGCTTGTTTTGCTAACAGTATTGTTCAGACAATTTACCACCTTCCTTTGTTGTCTAACATCATTAAAAGCATTCCAAACATTGATTTGCCAATTCAGCAATTAAAAAGATTGCTTGTCCCTGGCACTCACAGTGTTGCTGATCTTAGAGAATCAATCGGAGGCGTTTTTAATAGTGGCCAACAAGAATGTGCTATTGCATTTTGGGAATTTTTGATAAACAAGTGCCCTGACAGTGCCAAACAATTATTCACTTTTGAAGAAAGTAAAGTGATGAAATGTCTTAGAATACACAAACAAAACTGCCAAAGACTACAAGATAGTGAATGTAATTGCACCTTTAAAGTTGGCTGTGGGTTCCAAACCTTGCAGATTGCTGGAATACCATAGAGATTAGTTATTCAACTTCATCCTACTGATGGTCGACAGCAATTTAAAAGTTTGCTCAAAACTGATGCTTCAGTGCTCAAACATTGTATCAAATGTCAGCAAAATACTGAGCACTTGGAAAATGTCACTAGAACGTTTCCTACTGCAATGAAATATTTGTGTGTTCAAATAAATAGATTTATGTTTGAAAATTATAATCCTCGGCGAATTAATGCTGAAATTATGAATTTCAGTACAAAAAAACAAAATATTTTTGGAACAAATTTCAAAGTAAAAACAGCTATTCTGCACACTTTGAATAGAGTCGATTTTGGGCATTATACTTGCATTGTTAGAAATAATATTAAGTGGAATATTGTCAGTGACACTAACTTTTCTAATAATGTCAATTTTCCTTCCAAAATGTCCAATATTGTTGGCATTTTTTTTGAAAAAATATAAAGGAAGCAAACATTTGATAAAAACAAGGTCATACATTCAATAGAAATAAATAGTGGTGGTTTTCGCTTTTAAAATTCAACCATCACCTAGGCATGGCATGGGGCTGTAACTGTTACTCTGCAGGCGAACAATAGCACTGTTATGAATCATAACTAAACTGGAGACACGATTTCTGCTTCAAGAGATAAATGTAATATAAAATTTTAACCGGAAAATTATTTTACTGAAAACTATTGATCAGTATTACACTCTAAAAAGGAAGATACTAGAGTTAAAAAAACAACAATTTTATTTACACTCAAGCAATTCAAAATTTATCTCAAAACTGACTCTTCAATTCGCAAATGTTGTCAACAAAATACTGAGCATTTGCAAAAAGCCACTAGAAATAGAATTTTTCTACTGCAATGGAATATGTGTGTGTTCAAACAAATAGATTTTTATTTTAAAATTACGATCCTCAATGAATTAATTCCGAAATTATATATTTCAATAAATTTTTTTTGCAGAAATTTCATTGTAAAACCAGATATTCTTCACTTTTATGAAAGTCGATTTGGGCATTTTACTTGCATTATTTAGAATAATAACAAGTGAAATATTATCAGTGACACCAATATTTCATATAATTTTAATTTTCATTCCAAAATGTCGTCCATCAATATTGGCATTTCTTTTGAAAAATATAAAAGAAACAAATAATTGAGAAAAATCAGACCATATATCCAATCGAAATAGCAAAAACTTGAGTGCTAACCTCCCAATCAGCGTGGTATGGGGCTATAACTGTATCCCTGCAGGCGAACGATAGCACTTTTATGAATCACTTAAATTCAGAATTTAAAACAAATTTCTGTAAATTTTTTTTATGTAATACTTTTCCTGTGATCATTAGCATGTTCTATTAATTAATAAATATAATTCTATTATTTTTATTGTTGCTTACGTTGTTGATGAATAGAATTTTAAAAAGTTAGGTATTTTCTTGAAAAAGGATTTCGGCCTCAACAGAAAGATGTTCAACAAAATGTTTAACCATAAAATTTACCAAAAACTATTAATATTAAACTATAAAAAGAAAGATACTAGAATTTAAGCAAAAAATATTTTATTTCAACTCAATCAGATGTGCCTTATGCACTAATAAAAATGCAATTGGCATTTTGTTGAACTTTTTAAGATTTTAAATATTTATAAATTTTCTCATGATAAAAAACGATTATTATATTGATTATAATTTTTTGACAGAAGAAATAAAATGAATTGCATAAAAAACATTAGAAGACAAATTTTTAAATCATAAGATAAATCTAAAGTCACTAAATTATCAATAAAGTTTGTCATAATAATACATTTATTAGATTAATTTTAATTTGGAAAGATAGAAGTACAGTTAAAACATCCAGAATCAGCGAATTCATTAAATTTTATCATAACAAAAACGATTGTTTTATTTCAATGCTATTGATAAGAAAATATTTGTTTTACTTGATTAAAATTAATTAAACATAGATTATATCTGTAGTATATAAATATTTTTTTATAATGAAACAATTTATTAATTTTTGCTGATTTACGATTTTTTCATTGCCGGTTTTTATTTTGCAAATTAAAAATAATCCAATAATCTTTTTTGATAATGAAAAAATGTGCTGACAATTAAGTGATTTAAAATATTTGAATATTTTTTTAAATGAACAATAAATTAAAATCAATTTACTAAATAATCATTTTTTTTCAAGATTTATTTACACAATTTACTAATATTTATTGATATAATTGGATAATTTTGCATTGTTCTTCTAATGTTTTATATTCATTTTATTTCTTCTGTCAAAAAATTATAATCAATATAATAATCGTTTTTTATAATGAGAAAATTTATAAATATTTAAAATCTTAAAAAGTTCAACAAAATGCCAATTGCATTTTTATTAGTGCATAAGGCACATCTGATTGAGTTGAAATAAAATATTTTTTGCTTAAATTCTAGTATCTTTCTTTTTATAGTTTAATATTAATAGTTTTTGGTAAATTTTATGGTTAAACATTTTGTTGAACATCTTTCTGTTGAGGCCGAAATCCTTTTTCAAGAAAATATATATATATATATATATATATATATATATACATTTAAGCTACTCATTTTTTTTTTGTTTCATCGGCATAAGGACTTGTCAGGCTAAAAGGCATGGAATTCATGTTATTAAGTCTTTTTCTATATACACGTGGTGTTAAGTTTAACTAGCTAACCAATCAGATTCATTGTTATTCCTGCCTGTGGATTAATGCTTCCATTAGCCAATGCCAGGATTTTCTCAGCCAAAGGTTTGCCCAACTTCTATTTCCTCCTCCTTTGTTCAATTTATCTATTACGGAGATGAAACACGAACCATTTTGTGTGATTTAATTACCATATATATTTTCATAACATACTAACTTTACTCACATATTGAGCACTGTTGAAGCAAATATTAAAAATTGATACATAAAATATATCATCTTAAAAAGTTTATGTGGATATATAAAATAATAATAATAATAATAATATATATATATATATATATATATATATATATATATAGTAGCGATTTTAGAAAGCTGTCATAATGCGAAGAATGAAATATAGTCGTTGTTGGTAAGAGAAGACGAGAACAAGTGGCGATTTACAAATCAATAAGTACATACATATATTTTATATATACATATATTTATTCAGTTGTATTGGTAAAATGTCTTACTTGTTATGTCTGTAACAGTATCCATTATTAATTTCGGAAAAATTCCCTTTTCAAATGGTTGGCGTAACAGATCAATTCAAAGCATGCTAGATGATGGAGCGGAAGTTGGGTAGCTATGTGGGGCCTCAGAGCAAATGTGAGTAGGAGATTTATGTATGGTCTGATTAGGTAATTAACATGTTTATAATTTTTATTCATTCCTGTTTATTTATTTGTCTTTTTTTTTTTTGGTTTATAACTTGTTGCTTTAGCGTGAGCTTTTTTTAATTTTGTATGTTCTCTGTTTTGTTGTCTTTATCATTATTACTATTATTTATTTTATTTTTTTTCTGCTGATATGTAGGGTGTCTATGTTTATCCAGGTCACGTAAGTCGCTAGTGGGCTGTATCCAGTCAGCTATTGAAGGATAGAGTAGGGTGGGAGTTGTTAATTTATTTATTTTCATAAGATTATAGGTGGTAGTAGATGGAACGTTTTCTCGTGTTCCAAAGGTATTTAATGACAGTGCTGGGGTATCCATTTGTCTTGTGGAACCGTTTTGTGCATTCTGTCTTGTGTTTTGGCTTGCTGCATTTGTTTTGGATGCGGGTGATCTCATTTCTAGCATATCCGATGATGGCCTTAGTAGGGAGGGCCGACTTGTAGTGTACAAATATACTTTGGCTCGCTGGTTTTCGGTAGAATTTAGTAATGGTGGTCTCTTCATCTGATATTTTTAGGTTGAAGTCTAGGAGTGATAGGGATCCGTCATCGCTGGGGTGTTCGATGGTGAATTCTATGTGTGGGTCGGAATCGGAGAAAATAGCGTAGATGTTCTCAGCATTGGTGCGTGATGATGTGAGGATCAGAACATCATCAACATATCTTGAGAGGAATATGACCGAGTTGCACGTGTTAAGGTCTCGGCGTTCAAGTCTGTCCATGTATGAGATGGCCAGTATTCCTGAGAGGCTGGAACCCATGGGCAGTCCTGTAATTTGTCTGTATGTTTGGTGTTGGGAGCTGAAGTATGTGTTGTCTACTATTATAAGTAGAAGTTTGTGGATATCTGAGGGAGTGAGGCCGAAGCAGTGTAAGTTGCAAGAGGAGATGTGATCGGTGATTAGATCTACTGCTGGGTGTGCAGGTACTGTGGTGTAGAGGGCAACTACATCGAGGCTGAAGGCGTATTTACCTCGTTTTAGTTGTTGTAGTTGGAGGGTGTTTAGACGGTGGAGTACTTCATCGGAACTGCTGACGTGTCCGGGGAAGGAGGAGAGTAATGGTTTAAGTAGTTGAGAGAGTAGCTAAGAGATCTTATATAAGGGTCCTTCAATGTTTGCAACTATTGGTCTAATTTGTGGGGTTGCTGATTTTTTGTGTGTTTTGATGAGATGGTAAAAAGTGGGGAGTCTGCTATTTTTAGTAGTGAAGTTCTGCTTGTATTTGTTGGGGAGTTTTCTAATTCTACATATGTCGGCTCATGCGGTGTTGATGTAATGTCAGTAGCTGGGGTGTATAAGGTGTCGTTGTTTAGGTGTGTGAGTGCAAGGTGGTCGTATATGTCTTGTGGTATGATGCAGAACTCCTTTCCCTTATCGGAAGGTAGGTAAACAAAGTCTTTACACTTGAGGCTCTTAAGTGTGCAGTGTTGTTTATATGAGATGTTTTGTATAACGCTTTCTTGTTCGTGCTTTATGATGTCGAATACCCTTCGTTTTAATCTTGCAAGCTTAGTGTCTAGTTCCTGGTCTTTTGGTGGAGGATTTAATGGGTGGTCTAGCTGATATACGGGGAAGTCATCGGTGGTGTGCTGTGTTTTAGTGTTGTTGTTGGTTATCCATTCCATCCATTTTAGGTGGTAAGCCGCTCTGCAGAAGTGTGTTTCTATGTTGAACATAAAAGAATCATTACTAATATCCAAATATCGGCCAGAACTCAACAACAGACTGGAGCTCGGATCTTCATTCATTATATAATTCTACATATGGCTCCCACCTAAGACTTACCATTACAACCATAACCCATTAGAACAGATACACCACTTCACACCGCTCACAGCCCAACTCACAATCCAGATAGGACATTACTACATGCCCCTCCCATATAAATTATATATATAAAATAAATAAATAAATAAATAACAATATAATAAAAGAAATTTAATAAATAAAAAACAGCAGTATATATTTAAAACAAAAAAAAAATCAAATATAGCTAACTGAAGTAACACAAACCAATTAAAAATAAAGTAAAAAAAAAAAAAAAGAAAATGTCCCATCTACTACCACTTATAATCCCATGGAAATAAATAAATTAACAACTCCCAAGGAATGTCATCCCAATGCCCCCCTCCCCACCTATCTTCCTACTCCTAGCAACACTAACCTAAACACCAGCGACTGGGAGCGCACCACCCCGCAACCCACCTCCCCTCCTCTCTCACATCCTACCCCTACTCTATCCTTCAATAGCTGACCGAACACTGCCCACTAGAGACTTACGTGACCTAGATAAACATAGACACCCCACATATCAGCAGAAAAAAATAAAATAAATAATAGTAATAATGATAATGACAACAAAATAGAGAGAATACAAAATTAAAAAAAGCTCACGCTAAAGCAACAAGTTATAAACCAAAAAAAAAAAAGACAAATAAATAAACAGGAATAAATAAAAATTATAAACATGTTAATTACCTAATCAGACCATACATAAATCTCCTACTCACATTTGCTCTGAGGCCCCACATAGCTACCGAACTTTCGCTCCATCATCTAGCATGCTTTGAATTGATCTGTTATGCCAACCATATGAAAAGGGAATTTTTTCCGAAATTAATAATAGATACTGTCGCAGACATAACAAGTAAGACATTTTACCAATACAACTGAATAAATATATGTATATATAAAATATATGTATGTACTTATTGATTTGTAAATCGCCACTTGTTCTCGTCTTCTCTTACCAACAATGACTATATTTCATTCCTCGCATTGTGACAGCCTTCTAAATCTCTACTACATACCTATCCCACACAATGCTTCAAACATATATATATATATATATATATATATATATATATATATATATATATTGTTACACATGCGATAAAGAGGGTGGGGATTAAGTAAAAAGCAAACGTAGGGGTATGAAAGGAAATTTACGACAAAAGCAAATGTTTATTTTTGTAACACATTACCAAAGGGGGGGGTGTAAAAAGGAATTTACCAGAAAACAAAAAAAATATTTATCGCACATGTGATACGGGTAAAAAAAAAATGAATACAGATACGAAGACTGAACACAACAAAAATGCAAGAAAGAACGAACACAGACACCAGTGGTAATATTTCAAAGTTAATTTCATTATAAAAATTTAAACTACTGTAGGGAGGAGGATGAGATTAAGTAAAATAAAAAAAAAATAAAAATTACGAGGATGTAGAATCTAATCTCTGAAAATGCCGACGAGAAATATACCAATAAAAATAAATACATCAATCCAAACAAAACAATGGCAAAATGAACTCATTAACTTAATATACGAGAGAGATATTCAGAAAGACGACTTGTAGTTTTTATTTTTATTTTCTCTTTTTTTTGTTTCTTTTCTACGTGAAGTTAAACATCTATTTTATTCGCTTCAGATGACAGTTCATAACATGCGGTATTCCTATGTAGTATTCATCCACTGTTTCGGTTATTTTTGGAGTGCTGTGTCCCTCGTGTTCATAGAGTTGACAGTCTATATTTCAACAACGCCAGTTCAGTCCCCACTTCTCTGTCGTGGTGAAGTGGAAATTTCCCATGTGCACTCGGCTCGGCAGCACGGCAGAGAGTCCTGTACCAAAAATGTCTCTTTTTTCCCCCCTCTCTCTCTCTTCTCTATACATTTCTTACCCTTCTCTTTTCTTTCTTTGTTGCTTAGTAACTAACAGGGGTAGAAAACGTATCGCTGAGCGGGGGGGGGGACCGGTCACTTCGCTTGCTGATTCACCCACTGAACGGCTTTCTCACCTCTCTCTTTCTTCTATACTCTCTCTTTTTCTTCCATGTTCATTTTGCCTCTGTGACAAAATATAAAAACAACAAAAAAATAATACACTATATATATATATATATATATATATATATATATATGAAGTGACTGTCTGTGTGTATGTGTCTGTCTGTGTACATTTCCCTACGCAATAATTCTGCCAATTTTCAATCTACAGACTCGAAATTTGATATACAGGGTAGTAAGATTTGGGAAAATCTTTGTAGGCGGTTTTTGGACAGAAATTTGGCTGCTAAGGAGTCAAAGTTCAACGATTTGACCTTTTAGAACTCTACCAAACTCCTCCGCCAATTTTGGGTCTAAAAATTGAAATTTTAGATATAGGTTCCTTGGATATGGATCTAACTTAATAACTTGATTTGAGCCCAAAACAATAAATGTTAAGGGGTCATAATAGGGGTCAAAGTTTAAAAAAATTTGACCTCTGCGGTCTCTACCAAATAACTAAAGACAATTTCTGGTCTAAACATTTGAAATTTTACATAAAGGGTATTCAGAGATAGGGCAAGCTTTTTAATTGATTTGAGTTGAAAATTTGAGCTACGAATATATAAATGTACGTATGCATGTTTGCATGTCTGCCAATAACTTTCGACAAAGGCGACGAATTTTCACAAGATCAGTATCGTTTTGAAGCTCGACCCTTCAGATGACAAATACCGAAAAATTGGCTAAAAACATTAATTTCTTCACCCTCAACTGGGCACTTTTCTACAGGAAGGAGTCGCTTTTTTCACCGATATTTTCAATAGTTATCCCCTCTTTTTGATTGTTTAACCTTAATTCAAACCTACGTCACTTCCGGTTTGACGGTGTTCATAACAGCAAAGACGTCAGGTTTTTTTCCCATTCTTTTCCTCCTTCGCGGTACGAGTTCGAGCCGGCCTTCCTACTACCACTTTTTTTTTTTTTTTTTTTGCTCAACACACACCTCTAAACGCCCAGGCAACGCCGCACACCCATGGTAGTATTGAGAATTTATTCAAATAAAAGTCATTTTTAACAAAAAAAGATTAGTGTATTGAATAAGATGATAAGCAAACTAGTTAAAAAGATTAGCACAAAACATGTTTAAAAAATATCTATTGACTCTGATATTTCGAGTTTAATCAAGTAATAATCATGGAATGAATTGTGTGTATGGATAGTGCATTGTGGAGAACAAGATCCACTCTCTCCACCAGGCAAATAAGATTTGTACATGGGCACTGCATGTAATGTGTAAGGAATCTACTATTTAAAATAAGATAAAGTTTAAATATATTTTTCTAACACCGGGAGCAACCATAAAAATGTATATAATATGAGCAAGTGTTGTAATTTTTTGATCATTTAAAATGGCACAAGTTTGGTTTATTTGAATTATTCCGACTGTGAATGTGTAATCACTGCACAGGCCATGATTGTTTTCTTGTTGCCTTCGTCTGGATTCAGTTAGATTTCAACACTGGCCTCTATCAACAATGCTATCTCTGTTGACAATGATCGCCAATCCCAATGTTGTGTTTGTGGTCTTTTTATCATTTATTCTGACTATGTCATTGTGTCTCACATTAGCAACTGTCGAGGTGAAGGACACACACAGATTCACATTACAATGAAATAAAACAAAAAATACAAACTCAGATACATTCTGCAAATATAAGTTTCATTCTAACTGAACACAAACAAGCAATCTGTTATTAAGAATCACAGTAACCCAACTGACCCCTTCTACCCATCCTGCTGGAATATATAGAGATATTAGTGTCATCTGTAGTAAACCACCCATCTATCTACCTGAAAATCATAAGCCAGTTTATCTATGGGCATAAAATTATTGCTTTGCAAAAGGTAATGTATCTAGAGGGGCATTAATTTTTTTCAAGACTAAAGTAGCTCATAATCACAGCATAGAATCTCATATGCAGAAGATATTACTTTTTCAAATATATATGTTTCTTGGATAATTTTTCTTTTCTCCTATTGCAGGTCTGCTGTTCATAAAATTGCAACTATTTATTCCACCAAACATGCACCCCATCAAACATGAAACCATGAAACCCCACCAAACATGAAAATATGCATCCCACTAAACATGAAACAATGCATACCACCAAATGTGCAACTATGCCCATACCACTAAAAATAAAACTATGCATCCCAGCTTGCAACTATGCATCCCACTAAATGTGCAACTGTATACTCCACTATGTATGCAACTATGCAACTCCAACAAACATGTAACTCTACATACTACCAAACATGCAACCAACTAAATGTGCATCCAACCACACATGGAATTATAAATACCATCAAATATGCAACAACGCATCCCACAAAACATGCAACTATGTATCCTATTTAAATGAAACTTTATACTCCACTAAATATTCAACGATGCACATGACCAAATATGAAACTATACATCCTTTCTAAATGCAACTATGCATCCCACCAAACATGAGACTATGCATTCCATTAAACATATAACTATGCACCCTACCAAACATGCAGTTATGCCCCCTCTTAAACGTGCAACTATACATCCCACCAAATGTGCAACTATGCATACCACCAAACATGCAACTATGAACCATATCAAACATGCTATTATGAACCATATCAAACAGGCAGCTATGAACCATATCAAACATGCAATTATGCACCATATCAAACATGCAACTATGAACCATATCAAACATGCAACTATGAACCATATCAAACATGCAACTATGAACCATATCAAACATGCAACTATGCACCCACTAATATGTTATGTACACTCTCAAACGTGCAACTATGTATCCCACCAGATACTCAACTATGAACCCCCAAAACATGCAACTATACATCCTGCCAAACACACCAAACATGCAACTATGCATCTCACCAAACATTCAACTATGAAACATGCAACTATGCATCCCACCAAACACACAATTATGCACTCCACTAACAACTATGCATCACACAAAACATGCAACTATGCATCACACCAAATGTGCAACTGTGCATCACACCAAACATGCAACTATGCAGCCCACCAAATATGCAACTGTGCATCCCACTAAATGTGCAACTATGCAACAACAGCAAACATGAACTATGCAATTATACATCCCACCAAATGTACATGCGTCTCATCAAATATGCCACTATACATCCCACCAAACATGCAATTATGCATTCCATCTAAAATCAACTATGCATTCTACCAAAGATACAACTATGCATTATTTTAAATATGCAACTAGTTACTCCATTAAACATGACACTATGCATTCCATTAAAACACTTAACTATGCACCACATTAAACATACAGTATGCATTCTATTAAACATACAACTATGCATCCCATTAAACATACAACTATACATTCTATTAAACATACACCCTTTTGCATGTTTACAGGATTACTGTTCTCACCTTAGATATTATTCTCACAATGTTTCAGTGATGTAATTTCCAACTTTTTTCAGATGCATTTTGACGGGATAATCTATACAAATTTCAAACTGATTTTTATTTAATTTTTCTCAGTCTGTCAACCATGACCATGTAGAATCCTTGAATAATTTCTATTTTATTTTTAATATAGCCTGTAGTTTGGATTGAACCTTCAACCTCTAGTAGACTGTCACTTAGAACTGATTATTACTTACCAACTTTATATCCATTGCATCACATATGTTTAATATAAAGATTCCCAAATTCAACAAGACACATCCAAAATGGTCAGAGGTTATATCAGTTGAAACGTTGTGAGAATAACAGCCAAAATGAGAACTGTAGTCCAAATAATCCATACTGTTCAAACTTTGGTATAAGTCTTTTTTTTTTGTTTTTTACAGGGTGGCTAATATGTTATTAAATGAATGTGGTTTGCTTAAAGGAGACCGACTTATTGTCATTTTGCCACGAATACCTTCATGGTGGCTTATCAATCTAGCTGCCATACGTACTGGTAAGTTTTTTTTTTCTACTTTCATCAATGCCAGATAAAATTGTGAAATTCAGAAAGTTATGGCACTACCATAAGGCATGAAATAAAAGGCAAGAATTAACTAAAAGAAAAGATCCCGACTCTGCTTCCTGCAAAAATTGTCAACTCTTTATTAAAACTCTTCCCACCAGAGTTAGGGAGTCAGCTGAATATAACATAGATTCCTGACACTAGCTCATCACCTCAGAGACTGAAAAAAACTTCGATTACAGAGTTGGAAGTCTTTAAAAAAAATTATTCAAACTCTTTACCTCTGGTATCTATATAAAAGAAAGTCATTCAGATTTTCAAAGTCAGACCCAAATAGAAATCTACAACGTATCTGACATACCTCTATTTCATTCTAGCTAGGCTAGCCTATTTTTTTCATTAGTTTTCCTCGCTGTGCATGAATATATTTTATTTCAATTTGATTTTTTCTGAAAATACCTTTGCCAGCTAAGAAAGATTTTCAGGAGGAAATAAACTTTGAGGCACCAGTATTGATGTCGGTTAACACAAAACCAAATGATTCCATAAGATTTAAATTATCTTTGAAAATAATACTTACAAAATGAATCCATAAGTTTCAATGATTTGGTAAATAATTTTTAAAAAATTACTTTACAGATTAGATCACATGATGGATCACAAGATGGGAGGGCTATATGATCTGGTTGTCAGAAAGCTTGCAGTTTTTCTATAAAAATAAATAAATAAAGCAAATAACAGTTGTAACAGTAATATTGTAACAGTAATAGCAATGATAATACTATTAGTATTAATAATAATACCAATTTAAGTAACTGTAAAATAAGAAATTATTGCCCACTAATAAATAATTGTTTATCAGTGAATTTTATTTACAAAACAACAGTAAATAATATCATTAAGTAACAAAAGTCCATACAAAAAATATATATTCTATGTGTAAGTATAATCAACATATTAAGATAGGAGTGACACATAAGCAAATATCTGCTTTACTACTTGCCTAGATTAAGTAAAGACATTTAGAAGGAAAAAATATGTGATTATTATCATTTACATTTGCTAAAGTAATTTTTCTTTCTGCCTGTCTTATGAGATTAGTGAGAATACATGTGCAAAAGCAATTACTTATAGCATTCTTTCTCACAGCCAAGCAAAATGCAATTGTATTTGATTAAGTTATTATGACCTTCACCTTCACCGTGGGCGTTTGTTTTGTTGGTAAGTACTTCAGTTATGTTTCCCTTAGATTCTTGCAACTTTGCAGCAGAGAATTTGCAGCAAATGATTTGAATTCCATGAAGTTAGAAAAGAAGTTTACTGTTGAATCAAAAGACTCAACTATTTATCATCAATTTTGTTACAAATTAACATTCATAGATGATTTGTATTATATGTTATCAGCTTTCCAATGCCACAACACTTGCATTCCTACCCCAGTTTTACAAGTACTTTAATGTATTGTACTCTGAAGAACTCATAGAACTTGTGTTCCCTAGACCTACATACTCGGGACTAACCTGACATACAGCAAAATCCCATCCCTTCACTGTTGAGGTCCTAGATGCCAGAAAGCTTTCTACTCTAATAGTTTCTTCCTACAGACTGGTAGATTTGGAATTCCCTCCCTATTTCCTGCTTCCCTGACTATACTGATCTGCAGACATAAGTTTAAATGTAATGTGAACTGCTACTCAACTCCCTGTTAGACACAATCCCAAATAGTAACCTCTTACATTTCAAATGGTCTGTCAATGCCTCTTGTTGTTTGTTAACATCAGTTCATCTACTAAAGCACTTTCGATCTGGTCCAAACCACAACCTACGTTTGATTGTGCCCCACTCACAGTTCTTCTCAACTGTCACTATCATCAAATGTCACAAACCCAAAACTCTCTGCAAACTGTTCTTGACTGTTGTAAAACTGTTGCAGAATCTTCTGCCACTCCTAAAACTAACTCTAAAATATATTGACTGATTGTTTGTTTCTGTTATTGTCACACCTTGATTAAGCATCCCATTTTAGCTTTCTTTTGTGTTCCTTAGTGAACAACTTCCTATCACTTGTTTTGCCGATAAACCCATTTCCCTTTTCTTTAATGATCCTTCTTGTTCTCAGAAAATGTAAGGAATGGAACAATGTTTTTTTCTTATTGGCTGTTGGTTACCATAACAACTTTTCTAACATTCACGGTTTATATATACGATTTATTATGAGAGACGGTTTCTTGTGATTGGCTGTTGGTTACCTTAGCAACTTCTCCAACAGTCAACCAGAGGAGCTTCTTATGTTTCAAGCCCCGACTGGTCTTCCCATATTCCCATGGACAGTTAGCCAGATGAACTTTTTGTGTTTCAAGCCTCAACTAGTCTTCCTGTGAACATTCAGCCAGAAGAGTTTCAAGCCCCGATTGGTCTTCCGATAAACATTCAGCCATAGGAGCTTCTTGTTTTAAGCCCCGACTGGTCTTTTGATAGACATTTAGCCAGAGGAGTTTGTGTTTCAAGCCCCGACTGGTCTTCTGGTGAACATTCAGCCAGAGGAGCTTCATTGTGTTTCAAGCCGGACGGTTCTGCTGATGAACATATGAATTAGTGTTTCATGCTTATGCAATCATCAGTGTAGGATAACAATTCCTGCCGATAATATATATATATATATATATATATATATATATATACAGGTTTTTTTATTTAAGTGTATGTACATACATATTTGTATAACAATTATTAATTTAGACCTACACACACGAATGTTTCATGCTTACGCTTACGTAATCATCAGTAAAGGGTAACAGTTCCTGCCAGTAATAAATATATGTATATGTTCTTTACTGAATTATATATATATATATATATATATATATATATATATATATATAATAATTCATCACTAAGACCCTTTGTAATAATGGTTACCCCTTGGATATTGTTGAAACTACTATCAATAAGAAAGTTTCCAATTTTCATAAACCTAAAGAAATTATAGTTAATAGATGTCCTGTGTACCTACATCTACCTTGGCTAGGTAACATTAGTGACCGATTTGCTAAGCAAATTTCTTTGTCTGTGCAACGGTGTTATTTTGCATCGAATCCGCGTGTTGTTTTTTCAACCAGGCCTGTGTTGCCGTCTATTCGCAAAGATGTTCTTCCCCCCCACCATAATAATTCTATTATTTATTTATTTAAGTGTAGTTACAGTACGCACTATGTTGGGCGAACATCGCAAAGATTAGATTTTCGTTTGAAACAGCATGTGCCTTCAAAGATTCGTTATGCAAATTTTTCACCTTCGGATGTTCTGAGTAATACGTATGGTTCTGCGATTTGCGACCATCTTATAAATAACCATGCGTGTGCCACGAATTTCAGTGCTGACATGTTTACGATCCTTAGTAAGTCGCACTCTCCCTATCATTTGAAAATTTTAGAGACTCTTTTCATTAAGTCATTGAGACCTTCTCTTTGCAAGCAAAAAGAAAATCTTCTTGGACTTAATTTAGTCTCTATGTAATTTTTTCCCCCGTTTATTTCTGTTTTTTTTTTTTCCTACCCCCGCCATCTTCATGACTTTTTTGTTTGTTTTAAATCATATTTTCCTCGATTTAGCTTTGATAAGTGAGGAATGAAACCGGGTTAGCTAACCTTTATTTTCATTTTTTATTTTTTAAACTCATTATGCTTTTTGGTCTGTATTTAGCCATTATAAAATTCTTAATTTATACTTACTACACTTATACAATCATCAGTGTAAGGTAACGATTCCTGCCGGTAATGTAAGATGATTTTGAAAACAAAAAGAAAATATTATTACAGAGCAAAGCCTGGAAAAATCATAGATTACATAGAAAAATGCGAGCATAAAAGTAATATGGTTAAGATTAAACTTAAAAAAGTAAAAGGAGTTGTTGTTAAAACTGGAAAATAAAAAGACAAAATATTCTAGTAAAAAATATAATAAATTTATAACTTAAAATACTGCAGCATTAAGAATTTTTTACAAAATTCAGTTTAATATATATAATCAATTCTTAATGCTGCAATATTTAAGTTATTAATTTATATTTTTTACTAGAATATCTTGTCTTTATATATACCTCCCTTCAGCGGAGCATGCGGCAAAACCACAAAAGTAAAATTTAAAAAACACAAAAAAAAATATCACCCGAAAACAATGAAAAGGGGGGGGGAATTCTCCCCGTCTTTCTCTCTTTTCAAAAAACAAAAAACATAATTACGAAAAAATCTGCTCAAAAAAACGGTAACTACTTTCAAAACAAAAAAAAAAAATGTCTCCGCCCGCACATTACCGCCTTCAGTGTTCAGTTCTGCAACAAAATCAATTATTTTTAAAGTCAGCAGTCAGTTATACATTTAAATAAACGTCTCAAACATGTGAAATCAACAATAACACAAAAAACCATTCGCTTTTTCCCCATGAAAACTCTCGATGTACGCATGTCGATTTTTTCTCTTTCTTTCTCTTCTTTTCTTTCATTTTGATTGCGTTTCTTTCTTTTTTCTTTTTCATTTTCAAACGCGCCACACGTCACATAAAAACAGCAAAAAAAAAAAGAAAAATGATTTTATTAGAGTCTGTCTTTTCTCTATCATTACTTAATAAGGTCTGCTTGTGTTTTTTCTTTCTTTTTTTTTCTTCAAAGCAGCAATCAGCATATCAACCGATCTAAAACTTTTCTTACTATTTGTTTTGTTTTTTTTTTTTTTTATATATATATATTTTTTATATCTATCTATCTATCTATCTATCTATCTATCTATCTATCTATCTATCTATCTTCTTCTATATCTATATCTATCTATCTATCTATCTATATCTATATCTTCTATCTATTCTTTCTATCTATCTATCTATCTATCTATCTATATCTATCTATCTATCTATCTATCTTCTATCTATCTATATCTATCTATATCTATCTATATCTATCTATCTTCTATCTTCTATCTATCTATATCTATCTATATCTATCTATCTATCTATCTATCTATCTATCTATCTATATATCTATAAAAACAGAGATGTGTGTGCCACAGACGATTTCTGATTGGTTAATCCAATAATCACATCTCCTAAAAAAGTATAGTTCTTACGCTCTTAACTTTACCATAAAATATTTTGGTCTTATTTATTGTCCATCTTGGAAGGGTTTAATTTTTTTCTAACTTGCCATTTACAAATTAGAAAAATACGAAAGTTACAGACATCACAATCCAACCTCTGACTCAACGTCCGCCATTAACACAAGAAAGCAAACGCTGGACAGATTATTAGTACTACTACTACTACAAACAATACAGCACGAAAACACGCGCACACACGCACACACACTCACGTCCACTACCGTCCTTGGCTACGTCACGTTGTTATGGCAACACGATAAATACACAGTAAATTTGATTTTCTTCATTTCTACGCAAATATTACGCAAATATAAATCATATAGAATATCTGTATGATTATAATTACACGTAATAGTTAAATAAAGATGATCATCGTATAAGAGAACCGAAAAAAAAAAACTAATAGTAGTACTACTACTACTACAAACAATACAGCACGAAAACACGCGCACACACGCACACACACTCACGTCCACTACCGTCCTTGGCTACGTCACGTTGTTATGGCAACACGATAAATACACAGTAAATTTGATTTTCTTCATTTCTACGCAAATATTACGCAAATATAAATCATATAGAATATCTGTATGATTATAATTACACGTAATAGTTAAATAAAGATGATCATCGTATAAGAGAACCGAAAAAAAAAACTAATAGGGAATTTGTATAAAGTTATATTTTCTTTATAAATAAATAGAAAAAAGGGGTGTTGATAAGACTATCGATACTTATACAGTTTAGTGACGACATTAAAAAATGGAAATATTGAAAAAAATTTTTATTGTCCGTAACTGTTATAGACTGAAGTTCTCCGAAAAAAAATTCTTACAGCGAAAAACAATTATTTATCACGACGACGTCAACGTGGCCATTTTGGAAATGTACCTAGCAGAATACCTCCATTTTAGGCCAAATTTCGCAATCTAGCCTTTTTTTTTCGCCATATTGAGATGCGCACAACACATCTGAAATTTTTTACGTTTTTTTTTTTTTTTTTTTAAATCTGCAATTTTTTTGCGTATTTTTTTTTTATAAATAATAATACTATTGAATATGCAAAGAAATTGAAGAATGCAAAGAATTGAGGAATTTTTATACGAGATTATTTTCGAAACATGCTCAGTTGGACACGCATGGATAACTTCGAAACTTCGTTTATTTACTTCTGTTACAAATTAAAAAAAAAAAAAAAAAAAAAAAAACACCCTAAAAATGGCATCTGTCTTCGCAAAAAAAAAAAAAAAAAAAAAAAATCTCATTCTGGTGGAGGTAAAAAAAGGGCTAGATTGGCCTAAAATGGAGGTATTCTGCTATGTACGGCAGTTACCTGCCCTTGGGGAATTCCTGGGCCTGCAATAACATTTCCAAAATGGCCACGTTGACGTAGCCGTGATAAATAATTGTTTTTCGCTGTAAAAAAAAAAACTACTTGATCAAATGAAGTGAAATTTTTTTTCGGAGAACTTCAGTCTATAACAGTTACGTACAATAAAATTTTTTTTTCAATATTTCCATTTTTTAATGTCGTCACTAAACTGTATAAGTACCAGACTATCAATACACACAAAAAAATATAGATTTATTTTTGGGTAAAGTTCCCCCGGGTTTTCCTTTCACTTCAGTAAATAATGGTCTTTTGTTATAAATATATGGCGTACTATTATCCTTATATATATGATGTTTATGTTTATATATATGTATAGGTGATAGTGTCTGTGTGTGTCTGTGTGCATTTCCCTACGCTAAAACTCTGTCAATTTTAAGCCTACAGATTCGAAATTTGATATACAGGGTACTGAGATTTGGGTAAATCGATGTGATAGGTTTTCGACAGAAATTTGGCGATTAAGTGGTCAATATTCAACAATTAGACCTTTGAGAACTCTACCAAACTCCTCCTACAATTTAAGGTCTGAACACATGATATTTTATATATAGATTCCTTGGACATGGATCTAACTTATTAACTTTACTTGATCCCTAAACAATAAATGTTAAGAGGTCATAATAGGGGTCGAAATTTAAAAAAAATTGACCGTTTTTTTTTCCTCAGCATACACTTCAAAACACCTGGGCAACGCCGGGCACCGATTGCTAGTATCTATATAAAAACAGAGATGTGTGTGCCACAGACGATTTCTGATTGGTTAATCCAATAATCACATCTCCTAAAAAACTATGGTTCGTAGGCTTTTAACGATACCATAAAATATTATGGCTTTATTTATTGTCCATCTTGGAAGGGTTTAATTTTTTCCTAACTTGCCATTTACAAATTAGAAAAATACGAAACTAACTTACAATCTAAAAATCGAACCTCCGACTCAACGTCCGCCATTCAGAAAGCAAACGCTGGACAGATTATTAGTACTACTACTACTACAAACAATACAGCACGAAAACACGCGCACACACGCACACACACTCACGTCCACTACCGTCCTTGGCTACGTCACGTTGTTATGGCAACACGATAAATACACAGTAAATTTGATTTTCTTCATTTCTACGCAAATATTACGCAAATGTAAATCATATAGAATATCTGTATGAATATAATTACACGTAATAGTTAAATAAAGATGATCATCGTATAAGAGAACCGAAAAAAAAAACTAATAGGGAATTTGTATAAAGTTGTATTTTCTTTTTAAATAAATAGAAAAAAGGGGTGTTGATAAGACTATCGATACTTATACAGTTTAGTGACGACATTAAAAAATTGGAAATATTGAAAAAAATTTTTATTGTCCGTAACTGTTATAGACTGAAGTTCTCCGAAAAAAAATTCTTACAGCGAAAAACAATTATTTATCACGACGACGTCAACGTGGCCATTTTGGAAATGTACCTAGCAGAATACCTCCATTTTAGGCCAAATTTCGCAATCTAGCCTTTTTTTTTCTCGCCATATTGAGATGCGCACAACACATCTGCAATTTTTTTACGTTTTTTTTCTTTTCTTTTTTTAAATCTGCAATTTTTTTGCGTTTTTTTTTTTTTTAAATAAGAATACTATTGAATATGCAAAGAAATTGAAGAATGCAAAGAATTGAAGAATTTTTATACGAGATTATTTTCGAAACATGCTCAGTTGGACACGCATGGATAACTTCGAAACTTCGTTTATTTACTTCTGTTACAAATTAAAAAAAAAAAAAAAAAAAAACACCCCAAAAATGGCATCTGTCTTCGCAAAAAAAAAAAAAAAAAAAAAAAAATCTCATTCTGGTGGAGGTAAAAAAAGGGCTAGATTGGCCTAAAATGGAGGTATTCTGCTATGTACGGCTGTTACCTGCCCTTGGGAATTCCTGGGCCTGCAATAACATTTCCAAAATGGCCACGTTGACGTAGCCGTGATAAATAATTGTTTTTCGCTGTAAAAAAAAAAAACTACTTGATCAAATGAAGTGAAATTTTTTTTCGGAGAACTGCAGTCTATAACAGTTACGTACAATAAAAATTTTTTTTCAATATTTCCATTTTTTAATGTCGTCACTAAACTGTATAAGTACCAGACTATCAATACACACAAAAAAATATAGATTTATTTTTGGGTAAAGTTCCCCCGGGTTTTCCTTTCACTTCAGTAAATAATGGTCTTTTGTTATATATATATGGCGTACTATTATCCTTATATATATGATGTTTATGTTTATATATATGCATAGGTGATAGTGTCTGTGTGTGTCTGTGTGCATTTCCCTACGCTAAAACTCTGTCAATTTTAAGCCTACAGATTCGAAATTTGATATACAGGGTACTGAGATTTGGGAAAATCGATGTGATAGGTTTTCGACAGAAATTTGGCGATTAAGTGGTCAATATTCAACAATTAGACCTTTGAGAACTCTACCAAACTCCTCCTACAATTTAAGGTCTGAACACATGATATTTTATATATAGATTCCTTGGACATGGATCTAACTTATTAACTTTACTTGATCCCTAAACAATAAATGTTAAGAGGTCATAATAGGGGTCGAAATTTAAAAAAAATTGACTGTTTTTTTTTCCTCAGCATACACTTCAAAACACCTGGGCAACGCCGGGCACCGATTGCTAGTATATCTATAAAAACAGAGATGTGTGTGCCACAGACGATTTCTGATTGGTTAATCCAATAATCACATCTCCTAAAAAACAATGGTTTCTACGCTCTTACCTTTACCATAAAATATTATGGCTTTATTTATTGTCCATCTTGGAAGGGTTTAATTTTTTCCTAACTTGCGATTTACAAATTAAAAAAATACGAAACTACAATCTAACAATCGAACCTCCGACATCACGGCCGCCATTATGAAACTAAACTAAAAAAAAAAACGCGCGTTCACTCATGGTCTTTACATTTCGGGTTTGGTTACTTGTGCAGTTTTCCATTGACATTAAAAAATGGAAATATTTAAAAAAAATATATATTGTACGTACTCGTCATGGGATAAAGTTTTCCTACAGAAAAAATCACGTAATTTCATCAAGTAGTTATTTTTTTATAGCGAAAAAAGAAAAAAATCAACGCTACAAGCGAGTCATTATTAATTAAACAGAAAGTTCAAGTAGGGGGATTTCCCTTTTTTTTTTTTATATCGAGGCCAAATTTCGCAAATTTGGCCTTTTTTTTAAAGCAGTTTGGCCTTCAAAATTTCTGTTTGGCCTTTTTCCTCACCGATGAAATAAAAAAGACAAATAAAAACAACGCAATAAAACTTTTAAAAATACGGCACACTTTTGTTGTTCTTGTTTGTTTTTTTTGGTAATTTTCCTTATTTTTTTATTTATTCAAGATAATACTATTAAATGGACACTATTATGCCAAATTACCCCCCCCCCAAAAAAAAATGCACAAAGATTCGAGATTTAAGGTTTTGACGAGATAATTTAGCGAATTGTCCGGACTATTGCGAGAGAACCATCCATTAGTTTTTCCTGAAATTTTGCCACAAATTGTATTTCAATACATAGATGTGCATAGTAACAACATTTTTTTCCGAAAATTCCCGTTGCGTCTCCAGATTTCATCGGTGAAGAAAAAGTCCAAACAGAACTTTTGAAGGCCAAACTGCTTTTAAAAAAGGCCAAATTCGCGAAATTTGGCCTCGCTATCATAAAAAAGTGGGAAATCCCCCAACTAGAACTTTCTGTTTGGTTAAGAATCAAGGTGGCTGATTTATATATTACTCGCTTATAAGACTATCAATACACACAAAAAAAATATAGATTTATTTTTGGGTAAATTTCCCCCGGGTTTTCCTTTCACTTGAGTAAATAATGGTCTTTTGTTAAATATATGGCGTACTATTATCCTTATATATATGATGTTTATGTTTATATATATATATATAAGTGATAGTGTCTGTGTGTGTCTGTGCGTCTGTGTGCATTCCCCTACGCTAAAACTCTGTCAATTTTAAGCCTAGAGATTCGAAATTTGATATACAGGGTACTGAGATTTGGGAAAATCGATGTGATAGGTTTTCAACAGAAATTTGGCGATTAAGTGGTCAATATTCAACGATTTGACCTTTGAGAACTCTACCAAACTCCTCCTACAATTTTGGGTCTAAACACGTGATATTTTAGATATAGATTTCTTGGACATGGATCTAACTTATTAACGTTACTTGATCCCTAAACAATAAATGTTAAGAGGTCATAATAGGGGTCAAAGTTTAAAAAAATTGACCGTTTTTTTTTCTCAGCATTAACCTCAAAACACCTGGGCAACGCCGGGCACCGATTGCTAGTCTATCTATATCTATCTATCTATCTTCTATCTATATCTATCTATCTATATCTATATTCTATATATATCTATAAAAACAGAGATGTGTGTGCCACAGACGATTTCTGATTGGTTAATCCAATAATCACATCTCCTAAAAAACAATGGTTTCTACGCTCTTACCTTTACCATAAAATATTATGGCTTTATTTATTGTCCATCTTGGAAGGGTTTAATTTTTTCCTAACTTGCGATTTACAAATTAAAAAAATACGAAACTACAATCTAACAATCGAACCTCCGACATCACGGCCGCCATTATGAAACTAAACTAAAAAAAAAAACGCGCGTTCACTCATGGTCTTTACATTTCGGGTTTGGTTACTTGTGCAGTTTTCCATTGACATTAAAAAATGGAAATATTTAAAAAAATATATATTGTACGTACTCGTCATGGGATAAAGTTTTCCTACAGAAAAAATCACGTAATTTCATCAAGTAGTTATTTTTTTATAGCGAAAAAAGAAAAAAATCAACGCTACAAGCGAGTCATTATTAATTAAACAGAAAGTTCAAGTAGGGGGATTTCCCTTTTTTTTTTTATATCGAGGCCAAATTTCGCAAATTTGGCCTTTTTTTTAAAGCAGTTTGGCCTTCAAAATTTCTGTTTGGCCTTTTTCCTCACCGATGAAATAAAAAAAACAAATAAAAACAACGCAATAAAACTTTTAAAAATACGGCACACTTTTGTTGTTCTTGTTTGTTTTTTTTGGTAATTTTCCTTATTTTTTTATTTATTCAAGATAATACTATTAAATGGACACTATTATGCCAAATTACCCCCCCCCCCCCAAAAAAAAAAAATGCCAAAGATTCGAGATTTAAGGTTTTGACGAGATAATTTAGCGAATTGTCCGGACTATTGCGAGAGAACCATCCATTAGTTTTTCCTGAAATTTTGCCACAAATTGTATTTCAATACATAGATGTGCATAGTAACAACATTTTTTTCCGAAAATTCCCGTTGCGTCTCCAGATTTCATCGGTGAAGAAAAAGTCCAAACAGAACTTTTGAAGGCCAAACTGCTTTTAAAAAAGGCCAAATTCGCGAAATTTGGCCTCGCTATCATAAAAAAGTGGGAAATCCCCCAACTAGAACTTTCTGTTTGGTTAAGAATCAAGGTGGCTGATTTATATATTACTCGCTTATAAGACTATCAATACACACAAAAAAAATATAGATTTATTTTTGGGTAAATTTCCCCCGGGTTTTCCTTTCACTTGAGTAAATAATGGTCTTTTGTTAAATATATGGCGTACTATTATCCTTATATATATGATGTTTATGTTTATATATATAAGTGATAGTGTCTGTGTGTGTCTGTGCGTCTGTGTGCATTTCCCTACGCTAAAACTCTGTCAATTTTAAGCCTAGAGATTCGAAATTTGATATACAGGGTACTGAGATTTGGGAAAATCGATGTGATAGGTTTTCAACAGAAATTTGGCGATTAAGTGGTCAATATTCAACGATTTGACCTTTGAGAACTCTACCAAACTCCTCCTACAATTTTGGGTCTAAACACGTGATATTTTAGATATAGATTTCTTGGACATGGATCTAACTTATTAACGTTACTTGATCCCTAAACAATAAATGTTAAGAGGTCATAATAGGGGTCAAAGTTTAAAAAAATTGACCGTTTTTTTTTCTCAGCATTAACCTCAAAACACCTGGGCAACGCCGGGCACCGATTGCTAGTATATCTATAAAAACAGAGATGTGTGTGCCACAGACGATTTCTGATTGGTTAATCCAATAATCACATCTCCTAAAAAACTATGGTTCGTAGGCTCTTGAATTTACCATAAAATATTATGGCTTTATTTATTGTCCATCTTGGAAGGGTTTAATTTTTTCCTAACTTGCGATTTACAAATTACAAAAATACGAAACTAACTTACAATCTAACAATCGAACCTCCGACATCACGGCCGCCATTATGAAACTAAACTAAAAAAAAAAAAAAAAACGCACGTCCACTCGTGGTCTTTACATTTCGGGTTTGGGTACTTGTGCAGTTTTCCATTGACATTAAAAAATGGAAATATTTTTTTAAAAAAATATATTGTACGTACTCGTCATGGGATAACGTTTTCCTACAGAAAAAATCACGTAATTTCATCAAGTAGTTATTTTTTTTATAGCGAAAAAAGAAAAAAATCAACGCTACAAGCGAAATTAAACAGAAAGTTCAAGTAGGGGGATTTCCCTTTTTTTTTTTCATAGCAAGGCCAAATTTCGCGAATTTGGCCTTTTTTTAAAGCAGTTTGGCCTTCAAAATTTCTGTTTGGCCATTTTCTTCACCGATGAAATAAAAAAAGCAAATAAAAACAACGCAATAAAACTTTTAAAAATACGCCACACTTTTGTTGTTCTTGTTTGTTTTTTTTTTGGTAATTTTCCTTATTTTTTTATTTTTTCAAGAAAATACTATTAAATGGACACTATTATGCCAAATTAGCCCCCCCCCCCAAAAAAAATGCACAAAAATTCGAGATTTAAGGTTTTGACGAGATAATTTAGCGAATTGTCCGGACTATTGCGAGATAACCATCCATTAGTTTTTCCTGAAATGTTGCCACAAATTGTATTTCATTACATAGATGTGCATAGTAACAACATTTTTTTGCCGAAAATTCCCGTTGCGTCTCCAGATTACATCGGTGAAGAAAAAGGCCAAACAGAAATTTTGAAGGCCAAACTGCTTTAAAAAAAGGCCAAATTCGCGAAATTTGGCCTCGCTATAAAAAAAAAAAGGGGGAAATACCTAGAGATTCGAAATTTGATATACAGGGTACTGAGATTTGGGAAAATCGATGTGATAGGTTTTCGACAGAAATTTGGCGATTAAGTGGTCAATATTCAACAATTAGACCTTTGAGAACTCTACCAAACTCCTCCTACAATTTAAGGTCTGACCACGTGATATTTTATATATAGATTCCTTGGACATGGATCTAACTTATTAACTTTACTTGATCCTTAAACAATAAATGTTAAGAGGTCATAATAGGGGTTAAAGTTTAACAAAATTGACCGTTTTTTTTTCCTCAGCATACACTTCAAAACACCTGGGCAACGCCGGGCACCGATTGCTAGTTTCTTATAAATAGTAGTCTAGCTTCTTTTTTTTTTTTTTCTTTAAGGACCCATTCACGTTGGATCAGTCGATAACATGGTTCATTCTCGCATCGATGATACGAACTGGTCGAAATAAGGCATTATTCGCAGTTTCGTGTTAGAGGTGTCAAAAATTCCTACAAAAATTCTGATACTGCTAAGGCATCAGTGTTACATGAATGGTTTATGCGTCCTTCTATTTATTACTTATTTGTTCGTTTACTTTACTTATCGTTTTCTTGTTACTGTTTCTTTTACTTCTGCGGGTACTTTTAGAGTGTCTGTGTGTTCTTACATATATGTTCTTACTTATATGGGTGTGTGTACGCTCTTAGTTCTTGCCTTGAAAGGTCTCGACATGTATGTGCAAATACATAATCGTACATACCTGTTTGCCTTGTCCAGCGACTATCTTCTTGGACGCTGGTCTGCCATCTCGTGAGGAGTGGTCGCTGCTGCAGACAGACGCATTAATGAACACAAGATGGGGTTTGAAGCTTCAGTTATTTTATCAAAAGACAAGCCTATATTGGGCCCTTGGTTGTCGGAGATCCAAGATTTCCCCTCTACATTCTCTGCTGCCCAAGACCAACTCTCAGCCCATGTGTTCGTCGACCGAAAGACGACAAACACAATTCAGTGTCACCCCTAATTTCCAGTGCACTTCACCCCTAATTTCCGGTGCATCTGACCTAGGTTGACAAAAGGTGACTTGAGTTTGACGCCTGTCAAACCCAACCTTTTCTGACCCCACTAAACTCGCTGATAGGAATCGAAAATATACTTACATAACTTATTATTTCTACAAACTACCTAGATAGCATTTAAGATGGGATTTCCAATACTACACTTTGACTGAAATAGAATGAGTTAATATGCTGTAAACTAAATCAAACAAAATCATTTAATACGGAAGACCTGCCAAAAGAAGTGAACGAGTCAGCACCTGTAAATTGCGCTGCAGTGGGACATAGACTCAGCCCGGAGCATATTAATGATGTCCATTGCCAAAGCGGACACCCCGGTGTAAACCGAACGCTTTACTTCGCCAGATTGGTTGACCCCTCTGTGTCTCAGAGGGCTGTGAAATCTGTTGTGGGAAGCTGCAACACCTGCCGATCGATCGACCCAGCACCTGTCCGGTGGAAGAAGGGAATACTCAGTGTGAAGCGTAATTGGAATAGGATTGCGATGGACATAACGCACTACAACGGGAGGCATTTTTTGACGCTTATCGACTGTGGAACATCTAGGTTTTCATTGTGGCGGCCCCTTCGCCGGCAGGACGCGGCTGCCATTATCCATGAGTTGGAAGGTGTGTTCCTCGAGCGTGGCCCTCCTTCTGAGATACTCACCGACAATGGCCCCGCTTTTGTTAGTGGGCCGTTTAAACAGTTTGCAGATGGCTGGGGTGTCCATCTGCGTTTTCGGTGTGCCCATGTTCCGAGTGGAAACGGGATTATCACAGAACTGTTAAGACAATCGCAGCGCGGAAGGGGTGTACGGTACCTGAAGCAGTCTATTGGTACAACGTCACCCCTAAGGACAATGTTTCACCCTCCACCGTGCCAGCCAACGCGCTACATACATACCGTGTCAGGGTGAGAGGTTTGGAGAGCAGCTCACTACCCGAACCGGAGCCACCACAAAAGAACATAAAAGAGGGAGATGTCGTCTGGGTTAAAAAACCCCGAGGCCAGTGCACGACTCGCTACGGAACCGGTCATGTCACTGAAGTGATCAGCCCGCAGGCGGTGCGAGTTGATGGAGTACCTCGTCATATTAAAGACTTAAGATCAGTATTCCAAACGCAGCTGCCGCTTGACGAAGATAGTGAAATTGAATCCGTGACCAGCGACCCATCATTCTGGTTCATGACGGCTTCAACGCACAGCGACACTGAGAGTGGTAGCCTTCAAAGTACTGACCTTCCTGCTGATGATGAAGACCCGGACAGTGATACTGCGATGCTCAGCTTTAGGTTCGCCGACCTTCGTGTCACGGAAGACAGCGCAGACGATGATGAAGCCACGAATCCCCCTCTCCGAAGAAGCACTCGAAGAAAAAGGCCACCGCCTCCCTGCTCTTTCTGTGATAATGAGATCGGGGGGAGTGTGTAATAAATTGCGAACAGACGGGCTTACCTGACAAACGCTCGAGGTGTGCACTCTGCAAAGCGAGCACGTCCAAAGAAAAATGGCAAGATGGCGGCGGCCGGTTAATATTGCCAAGTAATCACGCAAAATCTCGTGTTCTCTCGCACACACGAGAGTTCAGCTTAGCATAAAAACGGGTCACTGTGAGCAAGAAGGGAGAAGGAAACACGCAGTCAAGACAAAGACGACGCTTCTGACGACTGAGAAGAAAAAAGAAGAAAAAGAGCAAGAAGTAGAAGAGGAAGAAGAGAACAATACATGAGAAGACGAGGTGTGTGCGGTTTTGAGTGAATCGAAACAGACAGAAAAAAAACTCTGATTACATTTAATACTTTGACTGAAGTAGAATGAGTTAATATGCTGTAAACTAAATCAAATAAAATCATTTAATACTTTGAGTGAAGTAGAATGAGTTAATATGCTATAAACTAAATCAAACAAAATCACTTAATACTTTGACTGAAGTAGAATGAGTTAATATGCTGTAAACTAAATCAAACACAATCATTTAATACTTTGACTGAAGTAGAATGAGTTAATATGCTATAAACTAAATCAAATAAAATCATTTAATACTTTGACTGAAGTAGAATGGGTGAATATGCTATAAACTAAATCAAATAAAATTATTTAATACTTTGACTGAAGTAGAATGAGTTAATATGCTATAAACTAAATCAAATAAAATCATTTAATACTTTGACTGAAGTAGAATGAGTTAATATGCTATAAACTAAATCAAACAAAATTATTTAATACTTTGACTGAAGTAGAATGAGTAATATGCTGTAAACTAAATCAAATAAAATCACTTAATACTTTGACTGAAGTAGAATGAGTTAATATGCTATAAACTAAATCAAACGAAATCATTTAATACTTTGACTGAAGTAGAATGAGTTAATATGCTGTAAACTAAATCAAATAAAATCATTTAATACTTTGACTGAAGTAGAATGAGTTAATATGCTATAAACTAAATCAAACAAAATTATTTAATACTTTGACTGAAGTAGAATGAGTTAATATGCTGTAAACTAAATCAAATAAAATCATTTAATACTTTGAGTGAAGTAGAATGAGTTAATATGCTATAAACTAAATCAAATAAAATCATTTAATACTTTGACTGAAGTAGAATGAGTTAATATGCTATAAACTAAATCAAATAAAATCATTTAATACTTTGACTGAAGTAGAATAAGTTAATATGCTATAAACTAAATCAAATAAAATCATTTAATACTTTGACTGAAGTAGAATGAGTTAATATGCTGTAAACTAAATCAAATAAAATCACTTAATACTTTGACTGAAGTAGAATGAGTTAATATGCTGTAAACTAAATCAAATAAAATCATTTAATACTTTGACTGAAGTAGAATGAGTTAATATGCTATAAACTAAATCAAATAAAATCACTTAATACTTTGACTGAAGTAGAATGAGTTAATATGCTGTAAACTAAATCAAACGAAATCATTTAATACGTTGTCTGAAGTAGAATGAGTTAATATGCTATAAACTAAATCAAACGAAATCATTTAATACTTTGACTGAAGTAGAATGAGTTAATATGCTATAAACTAAATCAAATAAAATCATTTAATACTTAGGACTGAAGTAGAATGAGTTAATATGCTATAAACTAAATCAAGTAAAATCACTTAATACTTTGACTGAAGTAGAATGAGTTAATATGCTATAAACTAAATCAAATAAAATTATTTAATACTTTGACTGAAGTAGAATGAGTTAATATGCTGTAAACTAAATCAAATAAAATAATTTAATACTTTGACTGAAGTAGAATGAGTTAATATGCTGTAAACTAAATCAAATAAAATCATTTAATACTTTGACTGAAGTAGAATGAGTTAATATGCTGTAAACTAAATCAAACGAAATTATTTAATACTTTGACTGAAGTAGAATGGGTGAATATGCTATAAACTAAATCAAATAAAATCACTTAATACTTTGACTGAAGTAGAATGAGTTAATATGCTATAAACTAAATCAAATAAAATCATTTAATACTTTGACTGAAGTAGAATGAGTTAATATGCTGTAAACTAAATCAAACGAAATTATTTAATATTTTGACTGAAGTAGAATGGGTGAATATGCTATAAACTAAATCAAGTAAAATCACTTAATACTTTGACTGAAGTAGAATGAGTTAATATGCTATAAACTAAATCAAATAAAATCATTTAATACTTTGACTGAAGTAGAATGAGTTAATATGCTATAAACTAAATCAAATAAAATCATTTAATACTTTGAGTGAAGTAGAATGAGTGAATATGCTGTAAACTAAATAAAATAAAATAATTTAATACTTTGACTGAAGTAGAATGAGTTAATATGCTGTAAACTAAATCAAACGAAATTATTTAATACTTTGACTGAAGTAGAATGGGTGAATATGCTATAAACTAAATCAAATAAAATCACTTAATACTTTGACTGAAGTAGAATGAGTTAATATGCTATAAACTAAATCAAATAAAATCATTTAATACTTTGACTGAAGTAGAATTAGTTAATATGCTGTAAACTAAATCAAACGAAATTATTTAATACTTTGACTGAAGTAGAATGGGTTAATATGCTATAAACTAAATCAAGTAAAATCACTTAATACTTTGACTAAAGTAGAATGAGTTAATATGCTATAAACTAAATCAAATAAAATCATTTAATACTTTGAGTGAAGTAGAATGAGTTAATATGCTGTAAACTAAATCAAACGAAATTATTTAATACTTTGACTGAAGTAGAATGAGTTAATATGCTATAAACTAAATCAAGTAAAATCACTTAATACTTTGACTGAAGTAGAATGAGTTAATATGCTGTAAACTAAATCAAATAAAATCATTTAATACTTTGACTGAAGTAGAATGAGTTAATATGCTGTAAACTAAATCAAATAAAATAATTTAATACTTTGACTGAAGTAGAATGAGTTAATATGCTGTAAACTAAATCAAATAAAATCATTTAATACTTTGACTGAAGTAGAATGAGTTAATATGCTGTAAACTAAATCAAACGAAATTATTTAATACTTTGACTGAAGTAGAATGGGTGAATATGCTATAAACTAAATCAAATAAAATCATTTAATACTTTGACTGAAGTAGAATGGGTGAATATGCTATAAACTAAATCAAATAAAATCATTTAATACTTTGACTTACGTAGAATGGGTGAATATGCTATAAACTAAATCAAATAAAATCATTTAATACTTTGACTGAAGTAGAATGGGTGAATATGCTATAAACTAAATCAAATAAAATCATTTAATACTTTGACTGAAGTAGAATGAGTTAATATGCTGTAAACTAAATCAAATAAAATCATTTAATAATTTGACTGAAGTAGAATGAGTTAATATGCTATAAACTAAATCAAATAAAATCACTTAATACTTTGACTGAAGTAGAATGAGTTAATATGCTGTAAACTAAATCAAACGAAATCATTTAATACTTTGACTGAAGTAGAATGAGTTAATATGCTGTAAACTAAATCAAATAAAATCATTTAATACTTTGACTGAAGTAGAATGAGTTAATATGCTATAAACTAAATCAAATAAAATCATTTAATACTTTGACTGAAGTAGAATGAGTTAATATGCTATAAACTAAATCAAGTAAAATAACTTAATACTTTGACTGAAGTAGAATGAGTTAATATGCTGTAAACTAAATGAAATAAAATCATTCATTACTTTGAGTGAAGTAGAATGAGTTAATATGCTATAAACTAAATCAAATAAAATCACTTAATACTTTGACTGAAGGAGAATGAGTTAATATGCTGTAAACTAAATCAAACGAAATCATTTAATACTTTGACTGAAGTAGAATGAGTTAATATGCTGTAAACTAAATCAAATAAAATCATTTAATACTTTGACTGAAGTAGAATGAGTTAATATGCTATAAACTAAATCAAATAAAATCATTTAATACTTTGACTGAAGTAGAATGAGTTAATATGCTATAAACTAAATCAAGTAAAATAACTTAATACTTTGACTGAAGTAGAATGAGTTAATATGCTGTAAACTAAATCAAATAAAATCATTTGATACTTTGACTGAAGTAGAATGAGTTAATATGCTATAAACTAAATCAAACAAAATTATTTAATACTTTGACTGAAGTAGAATGAGTTAATATGCTGTAAACTAAATCAAATAAAATCATTTAATACTTTTACTGAAGTAGAATGAGTTAATATGCGATAAACTAAATCAAATAAAATCATTTAATACTTTGACTGAAGTAGAATGAGTTAATATGCTATAAACTAAATCAAATAAAATCATTTAATACTTTGACTGAAGTAGAATGAGTTAATATGCTATAAACTAAATCAAATAAAATCATTTAATACTTTGACTGAAGTAGAATGAGTTAATATGCTATAAACTAAATCAAATAAAATCATTTTATACTTTGACTGAAGTAGAATGAGTTAATATGCTATAAACTAAATCAAATAAAATCATTTAATACTTTGACTGAAGTAGAATGAGTTAATATGCTATAAACTAAATCAAATAAAATCATTTAATACTTTGTCTGAAGTAGAATGAGAATATGCTGTAAACTAAATCAAATAAAATCATTTGATACTTTGAGTGAAGTAGAATGAGTTAATATGCTATAAACTAAATCAAATAAAATCATTTAATACTTTGACTGAAGTAGAATGAGTTAATATGCGATAAACTAAATCAAGTAAAATCACTTAATACTTTGACTGAAGTAGAATGAGTTAATATGCTGTAAACTAAATCAAATAAAATCATTTAATACTTTGACTGAAGTAGAATGAGTTAATATGCGATAAACTAAATCAAGTAAAATCACTTAATACTTTGACTGAAGTAGAATGAGTTAATATGCTATAAACTAAATCAAATAAAATCACTTAATACTTTGACTGAAGTAGAATGAGTTAATATGCTGTAAACTAAATCAAATAAAATCATTTAATACTTTGACTGAAGTAGAATGAGTTAATATGCTGTAAACTAAATCAAACGAAATTATTTAATACTTTGACTGAAGTAGAATGAGTTAATATGCTGTAAACTAAATCAAATAAAATCATTTAATACTTTGACTGAAGTAGAATGAGTTAATATGCTGTAAACTAAATCAAATAAAATCATTTAATACTTTGACTGAAGTAGAATGAGTTTATATGCTGTAAACTAAATCAAACGAAATTATATAATACTTTGACTGAAGTAGAATGGGTGAATATGCTATAAACTAAATCAAATAAAATCATTTAATACTTTGACTGAAGTAGAATGAGTTAATATGCTGTAAACTAAATCAAATAAAATCATTTAATAATTTGACTGAAGTAGAATGAGTTAATATGCTATAAACTAAATCAAATAAAATCACTTAATACTTTGACTGAAGTAGAATGAGTTAATATGCTGTAAACTAAATCAAACGAAATCATTTAATACTTTGACTGAAGTAGAATGAGTTAATATGCTGTAAACTAAATCAAATAAAATCATTTAATACTTTGACTGAAGTAGAATGAGTTAATATGCTATAAACTAAATCAAATAAAATCATTTAATACTTTGACTGAAGTAGAATGAGTTAATATGCTATAAACTAAATCAAGTAAAATAACTTAATACTTTGACTGAAGTAGAATGAGTTAATATGCTGTAAACTAAATGAAATAAAATCATTTAATACTTTGAGTGAAGTAGAATGAGTTAATATGCTATAAACTAAATCAAATAAAATCACTTAATACTTTGACTGAAGGAGAATGAGTTAATATGCTGTAAACTAAATCAAACGAAATCATTTAATACTTTGACTGAAGTAGAATGAGTTAATATGCTGTAAACTAAATCAAATAAAATCATTTAATACTTTGACTGAAGTAGAATGAGTTAATATGCTATAAACTAAATCAAATAAAATCATTTAATACTTTGACTGAAGTAGAATGAGTTAATATGCTATAAACTAAATCAAGTAAAATAACTTAATACTTTGACTGAAGTAGAATGAGTTAATATGCTGTAAACTAAATCAAATAAAATCATTTGATACTTTGACTGAAGTAGAATGAGTTAATATGCTATAAACTAAATCAAACAAAATTATTTAATACTTTGACTGAAGTAGAATGAGTTAATATGCTGTAAACTAAATCAAATAAAATCATTTAATACTTTGACTGAAGTAGAATGAGTTAATATGCGATAAACTAAATCAAATAAAATCATTTAATACTTTGACTGAAGTAGAATGAGTTAATATGCTATAAACTAAATCAAATAAAATCATTTAATACTTTGACTGAAGTAGAATGAGTTAATATGCTATAAACTAAATCAAATAAAATCATTTAATACTTTGACTGAAGTAGAATGAGTTAATATGCTATAAACTAAATCAAATAAAATCATTTTATACTTTGACTGAAGTAGAATGAGTTAATATGCTATAAACTAAATCAAATAAAATCATTTAATACTTTGACTGAAGTAGAATGAGTTAATATGCTATAAACTAAATCAAATAAAATCATTTAATACTTTGTCTGAAGTAGAATGAGAATATGCTGTAAACTAAATCAAATAAAATCATTTGATACTTTGAGTGAAGTAGAATGAGTTAATATGCTATAAACTAAATCAAATAAAATCATTTAATACTTTGACTGAAGTAGAATGAGTTAATATGCGATAAACTAAATCAAGTAAAATCACTTAATACTTTGACTGAAGTAGAATGAGTTAATATGCTGTAAACTAAATCAAATAAAATCATTTAATACTTTGACTGAAGTAGAATGAGTTAATATGCGATAAACTAAATCAAGTAAAATCACTTAATACTTTGACTGAAGTAGAATGAGTTAATATGCTATAAACTAAATCAAATAAAATCACTTAATACTTTGACTGAAGTAGAATGAGTTAATATGCTGTAAACTAAATCAAATAAAATCATTTAATACTTTGACTGAAGTAGAATGAGTTAATATGCTGTAAACTAAATCAAACGAAATTATTTAATACTTTGACTGAAGTAGAATGAGTTAATATGCTGTAAACTAAATCAAATAAAATCATTTAATACTTTGACTGAAGTAGAATGAGTTAATATGCTGTAAACTAAATCAAATAAAATCATTTAATACTTTGACTGAAGTAGAATGAGTTTATATGCTGTAAACTAAATCAAACGAAATTATATAATACTTTGACTGAAGTAGAATGAGTTAATATGCTATAAACTAAATCAAATAAAATCATTTAATACTTTGACTGAAGTAGAATGAGTTAATATGCGATAAACTAAATCAAATAAAATCACTTAATACTTTGACTGAAGTAGAATGAGTTAATATGCTGTAAACTAAATCAAACGAAATTATTTAATACTTTGACTGAAGTAGAATGAGTTAATATGCTATAAACTAAATCAAGTAAAATCACTTAATACTTTGACTGAAGTAGAATGAGTTAATATGCTGTAAACTAAATCAAATAAAATCATTTAATACTTTGACTGAAGTAGAATGAGTTAATATGCTGTAAACTAAATCAAATAAAATCATTTAATACTTAGGACTGAAGTAGAATGAGTTAATATGCTATAAACTAAATCAAGTAAAATCACTTAATACTTTGACTGAAGTAGAATGAGTTAATATGCGATAAACTAAATCAAATAAAATCATTTAATACTTTGACTGAAGTAGAATGGGTGAATATGCTATAAACTAAATCAAATAAAATCATTTAATACTTTGACTGAAGTAGAATGAGTTAATATGCTATAAACTAAATCAAATAAAATCATTTAATACTTTGACTGAAGTAGAATGGGTGAATATGCTATAAACTAAATCAAATAAAATCATTTAATACTTTGACTGAAGTAGAATGGGTGAATATGCTATAAACTAAATCAAATAAAATCACTTAATACTTTGACTGAAGTAGAATGAGTTAATATGCTATAAACTAAATCAAATAAAATCATTTAATACTTTGACTGAAGTAGAATGGGTGAATATGCTATAAACTAAATCAAATAAAATCATTTAATACTTTGACTGAAGTAGAATGAGTTAATATGCTATAAACTAAATCAAATAAAATCATTTAATAATTTGACTGAAGTAGAATGAGTTAATATGCTATAAACTAAATCAAATAAAATCACTTAATACTTTGACTGAAGTAGAATGAGTTAATATGCTGTAAACTAAATCAAACGAAATCATTTAATACTTTGACTGAAGTAGAATGAGAATATGCTGTAAACTAAATCAAATAAAATCATTTGATACTTTGACTGAAGTAGAATGAGTTAATATGCTATAAACTAAATCAAACAAAATTATTTAATACTTTGACTGAAGTAGAATGAGTTAATATGCTGTAAACTAAATCAAATAAAATCATTTAATACTTTGACTGAAGTAGAATGAGTTAATATGCTATAAACTAAATCAAATAAAATCATTTAATACTTTGACTGAAGTAGAATGAGTTAATATGCTATAAACTAAATCAAATAAAATCATTTAATACTTTGACTGAAGTAGAATGAGTTAATATGCTGTAAACTAAATCAAATAAAATCATTTAATACTTTGACTTAAGTAGAATGAGTTAATATGCTATAAACTAAATCAAATAAAATCATTTAATACTTTGATTGAAGTAGAATGAGTTAATATGCTGTAAACTAAATCAAATAAAATCATTTAATACTTTGATTGAAGTAGAATGAGTTAATATGCTGTAAACTAAATCAAATAAAATCATTTAATACTTTGACTGAAGTAGAATGAGTTAATATGTTATAAACTAAATCAAACAAAATTATTTAATACTTTGACTGAAGTAGAATGAGTTAATATGCTATAAACTAAATCAAATAAAATCATTTAATACTTTGTCTGAAGTAGAATGAGAATATGCTGTAAACTAAATCAAATAAAATCATTTGATACTTTGAGTGAAGTAGAATGAGTTAATATGCTATAAACTAAATCAAATAAAATCATTTAATACTTTGACTGAAGTAGAATGAGTTAATATGCGATAAACTAAATCAAGTAAAATCACTTAATACTTTGACTGAAGTAGAATGAGTTAATATGCTGTAAACTAAATCAAATAAAATCATTTAATACTTTGACTGAAGTAGAATGAGTTAATATGCGATAAACTAAATCAAGTAAAATCACTTAATACTTTGACTGAAGTAGAATGAGTTAATATGCTATAAACTAAATCAAATAAAATCACTTAATACTTTGACTGAAGTAGAATGAGTTAATATGCTGTAAACTAAATCAAATAAAATCATTTAATACTTTGACTGAAGTAGAATGAGTTAATATGCTGTAAACTAAATCAAACGAAATTATTTAATACTTTGACTGAAGTAGAATGAGTTAATATGCTGTAAACTAAATCAAATAAAATCATTTAATACTTTGACTGAAGTAGAATGAGTTAATATGCTGTAAACTAAATCAAATAAAATCATTTAATACTTTGACTGAAGTAGAATGAGTTTATATGCTGTAAACTAAATCAAACGAAATTATATAATACTTTGACTGAAGTAGAATGGGTGAATATGCTATAAACTAAATCAAATAAAATCATTTAATACTTTGACTGAAGTAGAATGAGTTAATATGCTGTAAACTAAATCAAATAAAATCATTTAATAATTTGACTGAAGTAGAATGAGTTAATATGCTATAAACTAAATCAAATAAAATCACTTAATACTTTGACTGAAGTAGAATAAGTTAATATGCTGTAAACTAAATCAAACGAAATCATTTAATACTTTGACTGAAGTAGAATGAGTTAATATGCTGTAAACTAAATCAAATAAAATCATTTAATACTTTGACTGAAGTAGAATGAGTTAATATGCTATAAACTAAATCAAATAAAATCATTTAATACTTTGACTGAAGTAGAATGAGTTAATATGCTATAAACTAAATCAAGTAAAATAACTTAATACTTTGACTGAAGTAGAATGAGTTAATATGCTGTAAACTAAATGAAATAAAATCATTTAATACTTTGAGTGAAGTAGAATGAGTTAATATGCTATAAACTAAATCAAATAAAATCACTTAATACTTTGACTGAAGGAGAATGAGTTAATATGCTGTAAACTAAATCAAACGAAATCATTTAATACTTTGACTGAAGTAGAATGAGTTAATATGCTGTAAACTAAATCAAATAAAATCATTTAATACTTTGACTGAAGTAGAATGAAGTAGAATGAAGTAGAATGAAGTAGAATGAAGTAGAATGAAGTAGAATGCTATAAACTAAATCAAACAAAATTATTTAATACTTTGACTGAAGTAGAATGAGTTAATATGCTGTAAACTAAATCAAATAAAATCATTTAATACTTTGACTGAAGTAGAATGAGTTAATATGCGATAAACTAAATCAAATAAAATCATTTAATACTTTGACTGAAGTAGAATGAGTTAATATGCTATAAACTAAATCAAATAAAATCATTTAATACTTTGACTGAAGTAGAATGAGTTAATATGCTATAAACTAAATCAAATAAAATCATTTAATACTTTGACTGAAGTAGAATGAGTTAATATGCTATAAACTAAATCAAATAAAATCATTTTATACTTTGACTGAAGTAGAATGAGTTAATATGCTATAAACTAAATCAAATAAAATCATTTAATACTTTGACTGAAGTAGAATGAGTTAATATGCTATAAACTAAATCAAATAAAATCATTTAATACTTTGTCTGAAGTAGAATGAGAATATGCTGTAAACTAAATCAAATAAAATCATTTGATACTTTGAGTGAAGTAGAATGAGTTAATATGCTATAAACTAAATCAAATAAAATCATTTAATACTTTGACTGAAGTAGAATGAGTTAATATGCGATAAACTAAATCAAGTAAAATCACTTAATACTTTGACTGAAGTAGAATGAGTTAATATGCTGTAAACTAAATCAAATAAAATCATTTAATACTTTGACTGAAGTAGAATGAGTTAATATGCGATAAACTAAATCAAGTAAAATCACTTAATACTTTGACTGAAGTAGAATGAGTTAATATGCTATAAACTAAATCAAATAAAATCACTTAATACTTTGACTGAAGTAGAATGAGTTAATATGCTGTAAACTAAATCAAATAAAATCATTTAATACTTTGACTGAAGTAGAATGAGTTAATATGCTGTAAACTAAATCAAACGAAATTATTTAATACTTTGACTGAAGTAGAATGAGTTAATATGCTGTAAACTAAATCAAATAAAATCATTTAATACTTTGACTGAAGTAGAATGAGTTAATATGCTGTAAACTAAATCAAATAAAATCATTTAATACTTTGACTGAAGTAGAATGAGTTTATATGCTGTAAACTAAATCAAACGAAATTATATAATACTTTGACTGAAGTAGAATGAGTTAATATGCTATAAACTAAATCAAATAAAATCATTTAATACTTTGACTGAAGTAGAATGAGTTAATATGCGATAAACTAAATCAAATAAAATCACTTAATACTTTGACTGAAGTAGAATGAGTTAATATGCTGTAAACTAAATCAAACGAAATTATTTAATACTTTGACTGAAGTAGAATGAGTTAATATGCTATAAACTAAATCAAGTAAAATCACTTAATACTTTGACTGAAGTAGAATGAGTTAATATGCTGTAAACTAAATCAAATAAAATCATTTAATACTTTGACTGAAGTAGAATGAGTTAATATGCTGTAAACTAAATCAAATAAAATCATTTAATACTTAGGACTGAAGTAGAATGAGTTAATATGCTATAAACTAAATCAAGTAAAATCACTTAATACTTTGACTGAAGTAGAATGAGTTAATATGCGATAAACTAAATCAAATAAAATCATTTAATACTTTGACTGAAGTAGAATGGGTGAATATGCTATAAACTAAATCAAATAAAATCATTTAATACTTTGACTGAAGTAGAATGAGTTAATATGCTATAAACTAAATCAAATAAAATCATTTAATACTTTGACTGAAGTAGAATGGGTGGATATGCTATAAACTAAATCAAATAAAATCATTTAATACTTTGACTGAAGTAGAATGGGTGAATATGCTATAAACTAAATCAAATAAAATCACTTAATACTTTGACTGAAGTAGAATGAGTTAATATGCTATAAACTAAATCAAATAAAATCATTTAATACTTTGACTGAAGTAGAATGGGTGAATATGCTATAAACTAAATCAAATAAAATCATTTAATACTTTGACTGAAGTAGAATGAGTTAATATGCTATAAACTAAATCAAATAAAATCATTTAATAATTTGACTGAAGTAGAATGAGTTAATATGCTATAAACTAAATCAAATAAAATCACTTAATACTTTGACTGAAGTAGAATGAGTTAATATGCTGTAAACTAAATCAAACGAAATCATTTAATACTTTGACTGAAGTAGAATGAGAATATGCTGTAAACTAAATCAAATAAAATCATTTGATACTTTGACTGAAGTAGAATGAATTAATATGCTATAAACTAAATCAAACAAAATTATTTAATACTTTGACTGAAGTAGAATGAGTTAATATGCTGTAAACTAAATCAAATAAAATCATTTAATACTTTGACTGAAGTAGAATGAGTTAATATGCTATAAACTAAATCAAATAAAATCATTTAATACTTTGACTGAAGTAGAATGAGTTAATATGCTATAAACTAAATCAAATAAAATCATTTAATACTTTGACTGAAGTAGAATGAGTTAATATGCTGTAAACTAAATCAAATAAAATCATTTAATACTTTGACTTAAGTAGAATGAGTTAATATGCTATAAACTAAATCAAATAAAATCATTTAATACTTTGATTGAAGTAGAATGAGTTAATATGCTGTAAACTAAATCAAATAAAATCATTTAATACTTTGATTGAAGTAGAATGAGTTAATATGCTGTAAACTAAATCAAATAAAATCATTTAATACTTTGACTGAAGTAGAATGAGTTAATATGTTATAAACTAAATCAAACAAAATTATTTAATACTTTGACTGAAGTAGAATGAGTTAATATGTTATAAACTAAATCAAATAAAATCATTTAATACTTTGATTGAAGTAGAATGAGTTAATATGCTATAAACTAAATCAAGTAAAATCACTTAATACTTTGACTGAAGTAGAATGAGTTAATATGCTGTAAACTAAATCAAATAAAATCATTTAATACTTTGACTGAAGTAGAATGAGTTAATATGCTGTAAACTAAATCAAATAAAATCATTTAATACTTTGACTGAAGTAGAATGAGTTAATATGCGATAAACTAAATCAAATAAAATCATTTAATACTTTGACTGAAGTAGAATGAGTTAATATGCTGTAAACTAAATCAAACGAAATTATTTAATACTTTGACTGAAGTAGAATGGGTGAATATGCTATAAACTAAATCAAATAAAATCATTTAATACTTTGACTGAAGTAGAATGGGTGAATATGCTATAAACTAAATCAAATAAAATCATTTAATACTTTGACTTACGTAGAATGGGTGAATATGCTATAAACTAAATCAAATAAAATCATTTAATACTTTGACTGAAGTAGAATGGGTGAATATGCTATAAACTAAATCAAATAAAATCATTTAATACTTTGACTGAAGTAGAATGAGTTAATATGCTGTAAACTAAATCAAATAAAATCATTTAATAATTTGACTGAAGTAGAATGAGTTAATATGCTATAAACTAAATCAAATAAAATCACTTAATACTTTGACTGAAGTAGAATGAGTTAATATGCTGTAAACTAAATCAAACGAAATCATTTAATACTTTGACTGAAGTAGAATGAGTTAATATGCTGTAAACTAAATCAAATAAAATCATTTAATACTTTGACTGAAGTAGAATGAGTTAATATGCTATAAACTAAATCAAATAAAATCATTTAATACTTTGACTGAAGTAGAATGAGTTAATATGCTATAAACTAAATCAAGTTAAATAACTTAATACTTTGACTGAAGTAGAATGAGTTAATATGCTGTAAACTAAATGAAATAAAATCATTTAATACTTTGACTGAAGTAGAATGAGTTAATATGCTATAAACTAAATCAAATAAAATCACTTAATACTTTGACTGAAGGAGAATGAGTTAATATGCTGTAAACTAAATCAAACGAAATCATTTAATACTTTGACTGAAGTAGAATGAGTTAATACGCTATAAACTAAATCAAACAAAATTATTTAATACTTTGACTGAAGTAGAATGAGTTAATATGCTGTAAACTAAATCAAATAAAATCATTTAATACTTTTACTGAAGTAGAATGAGTTAATATGCGATAAACTAAATCAAATAAAATCATTTAATACTTTGACTGAAGTAGAATGAGTTAATATGCTATAAACTAAATCAAATAAAATCATTTAATACTTTGACTGAAGTAGAATGAGTTAATATGCTATAAACTAAATCAAATAAAATCATTTAATACTTTGACTGAAGTAGAATGAGTTAATATGCTATAAACTAAATCAAATAAAATCATTTTATACTTTGACTGAAGTAGAATGAGTTAATATGCTATAAACTAAATCAAATAAAATCATTTAATACTTTGACTGAAGTAGAATGAGTTAATATGCTATAAACTAAATCAAATAAAATCATTTAATACTTTGTCTGAAGTAGAATGAGAATATGCTGTAAACTAAATCAAATAAAATCATTTGATACTTTGAGTGAAGTAGAATGAGTTAATATGCTATAAACTAAATCAAATAAAATCATTTAATACTTTGACTGAAGTAGAATGAGTTAATATGCGATAAACTAAATCAAGTAAAATCACTTAATACTTTGACTGAAGTAGAATGAGTTAATATGCTATAAACTAAATCAAATAAAATCATTTAATACTTTGACTGAAGTAGAATGAGTTAATATGCTATAAACTAAATCAAATAAAATCATTTTATACTTTGACTGAAGTAGAATGAGTTAATATGCTATAAACTAAATCAAATAAAATCATTTAATACTTTGACTGAAGTAGAATGAGTTAATATGCTATAAACTAAATCAAATAAAATCATTTAATACTTTGTCTGAAGTAGAATGAGAATATGCTGTAAACTAAATCAAATAAAATCATTTGATACTTTGAGTGAAGTAGAATGAGTTAATATGCTATAAACTAAATCAAATAAAATCATTTAATACTTTGACTGAAGTAGAATGAGTTAATATGCGATAAACTAAATCAAGTAAAATCACTTAATACTTTGACTGAAGTAGAATGAGTTAATATGCTGTAAACTAAATCAAATAAAATCATTTAATACTTTGACTGAAGTAGAATGAGTTAATATGCGATAAACTAAATCAAGTAAAATCACTTAATACTTTGACTGAAGTAGAATGAGTTAATATGCTATAAACTAAATCAAATAAAATCACTTAATACTTTGACTGAAGTAGAATGAGTTAATATGCTGTAAACTAAATCAAATAAAATCATTTAATACTTTGACTGAAGTAGAATGAGTTAATATGCTGTAAACTAAATCAAACGAAATTATTTAATACTTTGACTGAAGTAGAATGAGTTAATATGCTGTAAACTAAATCAAATAAAATCATTTAATACTTTGACTGAAGTAGAATGAGTTAATATGCTGTAAACTAAATCAAATAAAATCATTTAATACTTTGACTGAAGTAGAATGAGTTTATATGCTGTAAACTAAATCAAACGAAATTATATAATACTTTGACTGAAGTAGAATGGGTGAATATGCTATAAACTAAATCAAATAAAATCATTTAATACTTTGACTGAAGTAGAATGAGTTAATATGCTGTAAACTAAATCAAATAAAATCATTTAATAATTTGACTGAAGTAGAATGAGTTAATATGCTATAAACTAAATCAAATAAAATCACTTAATACTTTGACTGAAGTAGAATGAGTTAATATGCTGTAAACTAAATCAAACGAAATCATTTAATACTTTGACTGAAGTAGAATGAGTTAATATGCTGTAAACTAAATCAAATAAAATCATTTAATACTTTGACTGAAGTAGAATGAGTTAATATGCTATAAACTAAATCAAATAAAATCATTTAATACTTTGACTGAAGTAGAATGAGTTAATATGCTATAAACTAAATCAAGTAAAATAACTTAATACTTTGACTGAAGTAGAATGAGTTAATATGCTGTAAACTAAATCAAATAAAATCATTTAATACTTTGAGTGAAGTAGAATGAGTTAATATGCTATAAACTAAATCAAATAAAATCACTTAATACTTTGACTGAAGGAGAATGAGTTAATATGCTGTAAACTAAATCAAACGAAATCATTTAATACTTTGACTGAAGTAGAATGAGTTAATATGCTGTAAACTAAATCAAATAAAATCATTTAATACTTTGACTGAAGTAGAATGAGTTAATATGCTATAAACTAAATCAAATAAAATCATTTAATACTTTGACTGAAGTAGAATGAGTTAATATGCTATAAACTAAATCAAGTAAAATAACTTAATACTTTGACTGAAGTAGAATGAGTTAATATGCTGTAAACTAAATCAAATAAAATCATTTGATACTTTGACTGAAGTAGAATGAGTTAATATGCTATAAACTAAATCAAACAAAATTATTTAATACTTTGACTGAAGTAGAATGAGTTAATATGCTGTAAACTAAATCAAATAAAATCATTTAATACTTTGACTGAAGTAGAATGAGTTAATATGCGATAAACTAAATCAAATAAAATCATTTAATACTTTGACTGAAGTAGAATGAGTTAATATGCTATAAACTAAATCAAATAAAATCATTTAATACTTTGACTGAAGTAGAATGAGTTAATATGCTATAAACTAAATCAAATAAAATCATTTAATACTTTGACTGAAGTAGAATGAGTTAATATGCTATAAACTAAATCAAATAAAATCATTTTATACTTTGACTGAAGTAGAATGAGTTAATATGCTATAAACTAAATCAAATAAAATCATTTAATACTTTGACTGAAGTAGAATGAGTTAATATGCTATAAACTAAATCAAATAAAATCATTTAATACTTTGTCTGAAGTAGAATGAGAATATGCTGTAAACTAAATCAAATAAAATCATTTGATACTTTGAGTGAAGTAGAATGAGTTAATATGCTATAAACTAAATCAAATAAAATCATTTAATACTTTGACTGAAGTAGAATGAGTTAATATGCGATAAACTAAATCAAGTAAAATCACTTAATACTTTGACTGAAGTAGAATGAGTTAATATGCTGTAAACTAAATCAAATAAAATCATTTAATACTTTGACTGAAGTAGAATGAGTTAATATGCGATAAACTAAATCAAGTAAAATCACTTAATACTTTGACTGAAGTAGAATGAGTTAATATGCTATAAACTAAATCAAATAAAATCACTTAATACTTTGACTGAAGTAGAATGAGTTAATATGCTGTAAACTAAATCAAATAAAATCATTTAATACTTTGACTGAAGTAGAATGAGTTAATATGCTGTAAACTAAATCAAACGAAATTATTTAATACTTTGACTGAAGTAGAATGAGTTAATATGCTGTAAACTAAATCAAATAAAATCATTTAATACTTTGACTGAAGTAGAATGAGTTAATATGCTGTAAACTAAATCAAATAAAATCATTTAATACTTTGACTGAAGTAGAATGAGTTTATATGCTGTAAACTAAATCAAACGAAATTATATAATACTTTGACTGAAGTAGAATGAGTTAATATGCTATAAACTAAATCAAATAAAATCATTTAATACTTTGACTGAAGTAGAATGAGTTAATATGCGATAAACTAAATCAAATAAAATCACTTAATACTTTGACTGAAGTAGAATGAGTTAATATGCTGTAAACTAAATCAAACGAAATTATTTAATACTTTGACTGAAGTAGAATGAGTTAATATGCTATAAACTAAATCAAGTAAAATCACTTAATACTTTGACTGAAGTAGAATGAGTTAATATGCTGTAAACTAAATCAAATAAAATCATTTAATACTTTGACTGAAGTAGAATGAGTTAATATGCTGTAAACTAAATCAAATAAAATCATTTAATACTTAGGACTGAAGTAGAATGAGTTAATATGCTATAAACTAAATCAAGTAAAATCACTTAATACTTTGACTGAAGTAGAATGAGTTAATATGCGATAAACTAAATCAAATAAAATCATTTAATACTTTGACTGAAGTAGAATGGGTGAATATGCTATAAACTAAATCAAATAAAATCATTTAATACTTTGACTGAAGTAGAATGAGTTAATATGCTATAAACTAAATCAAATAAAATCATTTAATACTTTGACTGAAGTAGAATGGGTGAATATGCTATAAACTAAATCAAATAAAATCATTTAATACTTTGACTGAAGTAGAATGGGTGAATATGCTATAAACTAAATCAAATAAAATCACTTAATACTTTGACTGAAGTAGAATGAGTTAATATGCTATAAACTAAATCAAATAAAATCATTTAATACTTTGACTGAAGTAGAATGGGTGAATATGCTATAAACTAAATCAAATAAAATCATTTAATACTTTGACTGAAGTAGAATGAGTTAATATGCTATAAACTAAATCAAATAAAATCATTTAATAATTTGACTGAAGTAGAATGAGTTAATATGCTATAAACTAAATCAAATAAAATCACTTAATACTTTGACTGAAGTAGAATGAGTTAATATGCTGTAAACTAAATCAAACGAAATCATTTAATACTTTGACTGAAGTAGAATGAGAATATGCTGTAAACTAAATCAAATAAAATCATTTGATACTTTGACTGAAGTAGAATGAGTTAATATGCTATAAACTAAATCAAACAAAATTATTTAATACTTTGACTGAAGTAGAATGAGTTAATATGCTGTAAACTAAATCAAATAAAATCATTTAATACTTTGACTGAAGTAGAATGAGTTAATATGCTATAAACTAAATCAAATAAAATCATTTAATACTTTGACTGAAGTAGAATGAGTTAATATGCTATAAACTAAATCAAATAAAATCATTTAATACTTTGACTGAAGTAGAATGAGTTAATATGCTGTAAACTAAATCAAATAAAATCATTTAATACTTTGACTTAAGTAGAATGAGTTAATATGCTATAAACTAAATCAAATAAAATCATTTAATACTTTGATTGAAGTAGAATGAGTTAATATGCTGTAAACTAAATCAAATAAAATCATTTAATACTTTGATTGAAGTAGAATGAGTTAATATGCTGTAAACTAAATCAAATAAAATCATTTAATACTTTGACTGAAGTAGAATGAGTTAATATGTTATAAACTAAATCAAACAAAATTATTTAATACTTTGACTGAAGTAGAATGAGTTAATATGCTATAAACTAAATCAAATAAAATCATTTAATACTTTGTCTGAAGTAGAATGAGAATATGCTGTAAACTAAATCAAATAAAATCATTTGATACTTTGAGTGAAGTAGAATGAGTTAATATGCTATAAACTAAATCAAATAAAATCATTTAATACTTTGACTGAAGTAGAATGAGTTAATATGCGATAAACTAAATCAAGTAAAATCACTTAATACTTTGACTGAAGTAGAATGAGTTAATATGCTGTAAACTAAATCAAATAAAATCATTTAATACTTTGACTGAAGTAGAATGAGTTAATATGCGATAAACTAAATCAAGTAAAATCACTTAATACTTTGACTGAAGTAGAATGAGTTAATATGCTATAAACTAAATCAAATAAAATCACTTAATACTTTGACTGAAGTAGAATGAGTTAATATGCTGTAAACTAAATCAAATAAAATCATTTAATACTTTGACTGAAGTAGAATGAGTTAATATGCTGTAAACTAAATCAAACGAAATTATTTAATACTTTGACTGAAGTAGAATGAGTTAATATGCTGTAAACTAAATCAAATAAAATCATTTAATACTTTGACTGAAGTAGAATGAGTTAATATGCTGTAAACTAAATCAAATAAAATCATTTAATACTTTGACTGAAGTAGAATGAGTTTATATGCTGTAAACTAAATCAAACGAAATTATATAATACTTTGACTGAAGTAGAATGGGTGAATATGCTATAAACTAAATCAAATAAAATCATTTAATACTTTGACTGAAGTAGAATGAGTTAATATGCTGTAAACTAAATCAAATAAAATCATTTAATACTTTGACTGAAGTAGAATGAGTTAATATGCTATAAACTAAATCAAATAAAATCACTTAATACTTTGACTGAAGTAGAATGAGTTAATATGCTGTAAACTAAATCAAACGAAATCATTTAATACTTTGACTGAAGTAGAATGAGTTAATATGCTGTAAACTAAATCAAATAAAATCATTTAATACTTTGACTGAAGTAGAATGAGTTAATATGCTATAAACTAAATCAAATAAAATCATTTAATACTTTGACTGAAGTAGAATGAGTTAATATGCTATAAACTAAATCAAGTAAAATAACTTAATACTTTGACTGAAGTAGAATGAGTTAATATGCTGTAAACTAAATGAAATAAAATCATTTAATACTTTGAGTGAAGTAGAATGAGTTAATATGCTATAAACTAAATCAAATAAAATCACTTAATACTTTGACTGAAGGAGAATGAGTTAATATGCTGTAAACTAAATCAAACGAAATCATTTAATACTTTGACTGAAGTAGAATGAGTTAATATGCTGTAAACTAAATCAAATAAAATCATTTAATACTTTGACTGAAGTAGAATGAAGTAGAATGAAGTAGAATGAAGTAGAATGAAGTAGAATGAAGTAGAATGCTATAAACTAAATCAAACAAAATTATTTAATACTTTGACTGAAGTAGAATGAGTTAATATGCTGTAAACTAAATCAAATAAAATCATTTAATACTTTGACTGAAGTAGAATGAGTTAATATGCGATAAACTAAATCAAATAAAATCATTTAATACTTTGACTGAAGTAGAATGAGTTAATATGCTATAAACTAAATCAAATAAAATCATTTAATACTTTGACTGAAGTAGAATGAGTTAATATGCTATAAACTAAATCAAATAAAATCATTTAATACTTTGACTGAAGTAGAATGAGTTAATATGCTATAAACTAAATCAAATAAAATCATTTTATACTTTGACTGAAGTAGAATGAGTTAATATGCTATAAACTAAATCAAATAAAATCATTTAATACTTTGACTGAAGTAGAATGAGTTAATATGCTATAAACTAAATCAAATAAAATCATTTAATACTTTGTCTGAAGTAGAATGAGAATATGCTGTAAACTAAATCAAATAAAATCATTTGATACTTTGAGTGAAGTAGAATGAGTTAATATGCTATAAACTAAATCAAATAAAATCATTTAATACTTTGACTGAAGTAGAATGAGTTAATATGTTATAAACTAAATCAAACAAAATTATTTAATACTTTGACTGAAGTAGAATGAGTTAATATGTTATAAACTAAATCAAATAAAATCATTTAATACTTTGATTGAAGTAGAATGAGTTAATATGCTATAAACTAAATCAAGTAAAATCACTTAATACTTTGACTGAAGTAGAATGAGTTAGTATGCTATAAACTAAATAAAATAAAATCACTTAATACTTTGACTCAAGTAGAATGAGTTAATATGCTATAAACTAAATCAAATAAAATCATTTAATACTTTGACTGAAGTAGAATGAGTTAATATGCTGTAAACTAAATCAAATAAAATCATGTAATACTTTGACTTAAGTAGAATGGGTTAATATGCTATAAACTAAATCAAATGAAATCATTTAATACTTTGACTGAATTAGAATGAGTTAATATGCTATAAACTTTAATCAAATAAAATCATTTAATACTTTGACTGAAGTAGAATGAGTTTATATGCTGTAAACTAAATCAAACGAAATTATATAATACTTTGACTGAAGTAGAATGAGTTAATATGCTATAAACTAAATCAAATAAAATCATTTAATACTTTGACTGAAGTAGAATGAGTTAATATGCGATAAACTAAATCAAATAAAATCACTTAATACTTTGACTGAAGTAGAATGAGTTAATATGCTGTAAACTAAATCAAACGAAATTATTTAATACTTTGACTGAAGTAGAATGAGTTAATATGCTATAAACTAAATCAAGTAAAATCACTTAATACTTTGACTGAAGTAGAATGAGTTAATATGCTGTAAACTAAATCAAATAAAATCATTTAATACTTTGACTGAAGTAGAATGAGTTAATATGCTGTAAACTAAATCAAATAAAATCATTTAATACTTAGGACTGAAGTAGAATGAGTTAATATGCTATAAACTAAATCAAGTAAAATCACTTAATACTTTGACTGAAGTAGAATGAGTTAATATGCGATAAACTAAATCAAATAAAATCATTTAATACTTTGACTGAAGTAGAATGGGTGAATATGCTATAAACTAAATCAAATAAAATCATTTAATACTTTGACTGAAGTAGAATGAGTTAATATGCTATAAACTAAATCAAATAAAATCATTTAATACTTTGACTGAAGTAGAATGGGTGAATATGCTATAAACTAAATCAAATAAAATCATTTAATACTTTGACTGAAGTAGAATGGGTGAATATGCTATAAACTAAATCAAAGAAAATCACTTAATACTTTGACTGAAGTAGAATGAGTTAATATGCTATAAACTAAATCAAATAAAATCATTTAATACTTTGACTGAAGTAGAATGGGTGAATATGCTATAAACTAAATCAAATAAAATCATTTAATACTTTGACTGAAGTAGAATGAGTTAATATGCTATAAACTAAATCAAATAAAATCATTTAATAATTTGACTGAAGTAGAATGAGTTAATATGCTATAAACTAAATCAAATAAAATCACTTAATACTTTGACTGAAGTAGAATGAGTTAATATGCTGTAAACTAAATCAAACGAAATCATTTAATACTTTGACTGAAGTAGAATGAGAATATGCTGTAAACTAAATCAAATAAAATCATTTGATACTTTGACTGAAGTAGAATGAGTTAATATGCTATAAACTAAATCAAATAAAATCATTTGATACTTTGATTGAAGTAGAATGAGTTAATATGCTGTAAACTAAATCAAATAAAATCATTTAATACTTTGATTGAAGTAGAATGAGTTAATATGCTGTAAACTAAATCAAATAAAATCATTTAATACTTTGACTGAAGTAGAATGAGTTAATATGTTATAAACTAAATCAAACAAAATTATTTAATACTTTGACTGAAGTAGAATGAGTTAATATGTTATAAACTAAATCAAATAAAATCATTTAATACTTTGATTGAAGTAGAATGAGTTAATATGCTATAAACTAAATCAAGTAAAATCACTTAATACTTTGACTGAAGTAGAATGAGTTAGTATGCTATAAACTAAATAAAATAAAATCACTTAATACTTTGACTCAAGTAGAATGAGTTAATATGCTATAAACTAAATCAAATAAAATCATTTAATACTTTGACTGAAGTAGAATGAGTTAATATGCTGTAAACTAAATCAAATAAAATCATGTAATACTTTGACTTAAGTAGAATGGGTTAATATGCTATAAACTAAATCAAATGAAATCATTTAATACTTTGACTGAATTAGAATGAGTTAATATGCTATAAACTTTAATCAAATAAAATCATTTAATACTTTGACTGAAGTAGAATGAGTTAATATGCTATAAACTAAATCAAATAAAATCATTTAATACTTTGACTGAAGTAGAATGAGTTAATATGCTATAAACTAAATCAAATAAAATCACTTAATACTTTGACTGAAGTAGAATGAGTTAATATGCTATAAACTAAATCAAATAAAATCATGTAATACTTTGACTGAAGTAGAATGAGCTAATATGCTATAAACTAAATCAAATTTTTTTTTGTTTTTTTTTTATTCAATTTTCACCCCAAACAAGGCACAGTGCCACTTTGAAGCAGGGGGCTACTATTAGGGACTTAATTAGCAGGTTCATTATGAAGGGAGAAGAGTAGAAAGATGTTTGATAACATTACACTTGAACTTCTGCATATCATTGCAGTTGGGAAAGCAGAATCCTGGAAGGGAGTTCCAAAGACCCGCAGTTCTGGGGAAGAAACTATTGGAGTAAAAGGCTTTCTTGCACCTAGGGATCTCTACTGTAAAGGGTGAGACTTAGTAGCTTGTCGGGTTTGTCGGGGGTAGTTACGTCGGGGAGGTACAAGTGTTTGCAGTTCATCAGAGCATTCACCACTAAAGTATTTGTAGAACAGGCAGAGGGATGCAACATCTCGTCGATGGGACAGAGGCTGAAGCCTAGATGACAGTTCTGGACCTATCAGGTTGGCGACTCTCTTTTGAACCCTGTCCAGGAGCGAGAGACAAGCAGCAGATGCACCAGCCCAGATGTGACAACAGTACTCCATACATGGGCGAATGGATGCCTTATAGAGGTATAGGATACTGTCAGGCGTAAGTAGTTTTCTAGCACGGTAGAGGGAGCCAACCTTCCTTGCAGCAGCCTTGGCAATGCTCTCAATGTATCTATTCCAGTTCATATTCCTTGTAAAAGTTAGGCCGAGGAGTTTAAAAGAAGTACTTTCAGGCAATGTGTTCTTGGCCATTGCTATTGGTGGTAGAGAAGGTTTCTTGTAGTTATTGAAGGAAACAAGCTTAGTCTTAGCAGCATTGAATGTGACCAACCATTTTTGTCCCCATTCCACTACGGATTGGAGGTCATCCTCTAGTGTTTCTGCCATTTCCTTGGATAAAATCATTTAATACTTTGACTGAAGTAGAATGAGTTAATATGCTGTAAACTAAATCAAACAAAATCATTTTTCCTCTCTTTCACAATTCACTATCATATAATTGTTCTCACTTTATTTTAACACATGCTTTTATCCTCAGTGGTGTTTACTAGTACGCAAATCATTTCTTGAAGTATTAATAACAAAGCCACCAATATTCAAATAATTGACAAGTCTTCATCCATATTGTTTTTAGATGAGCCTACTTCATATCAGTTGTGGTAAGAACTACATTTACTTATCATTTTTGCCCAACGACTTTTCTTGATCATTTTATTTCATGCTTTGTACAATTCTGTAATTGATATTTGTGATGAACGAGGCAATAACAAAGGTTAACAAACTTTTCCATTACTCTAAATTCTGCCAAGAAATATAGAACAAAATAAATAACAAATAAAACATTTTTTACTCTTGTTCACCCCAAACAAATATTACTACTTGGACATAAGGGACTACTATTTGGCACTATTTTTGCAGGGGACTATGTAAGATGAACTTCTGAATGGTTGTACAGTCAGCGAAGCAGGAAGCAGAGAGGGAATTCCAAAGTCTAGCAGTCTGAGGAAAGAAGCTTTCAAGCATTTAGGGACCTTTATGTGGAAGGATGATTTTGTTGCTAAACAGGTTTGTCAGGGGCATATACGCCAAGGAGGTACAAGTGTGATGAGTTAATCGGAGCATATTCCATTAAAATACTTATAAAACAGGCACAGAAATGCAATATTGTGGTGATGGGACAGAGTTTGGAACTTGGTTGATTGTGCGGGACTTGTTAGATTTGAGACTCTTTTTTGAACCCTGTCTAAGAGGGAGAGACTAGTGGTAGATGTACCAGCCCAAATGTGGCAACAGTACTCTATGCATAGGCAAATGGTAGCTTTGTAGAGATATACAGAATACTCCCAGTTGTGAATGATTAATTTAATTCTTTTTTTATATAGGTATAATACTGAGTCCAGGCACCACTCAATTGAGAGCAGGTGATATCAAACATCGTCTTAAACTGTCTGGAGCGAAATGTATTATTGCAGATAATTCTACAAGGCATCTGATTGATCAGGTAAGTTGAAAGTTTTGAAGGGTAGTATGTTTCCATTTGAATTACTTCCATTTTGGAAAGTTCTCACTAAAATCCTGACAAACTGTTAATAAACTAAATGTTATTGCTGTTAAACAACTGTTTTCTTTCTGTCTTTTCGACATGGTTAATATTTGTTGATATATTAATAACGACACATATGTGTATTATCATTGATAAGTCGTTTGTATTTCTTGCCTGATAAGACACATTTCAATACATTTAAATAAACTAACCAAATTGCCATGCAAAGGGATAACTTTTTCCTCTAGCTCCTGTAGTGGGTTCCTGAGATTTTATTTAAGTATATCCGACATACGAAGTGATCTTTATGCCAAATTTAGTGCTATTCTATTGAACAGTTTTTGAACCAACATTTGTTAATACATGAATAACGACACACACACTAAAATCTTGACAAACTGTTAATAAACTAAATGCTATTGTTAAACAACCATTTCCCTTCTACTTTTTCTTTCTGACATGGTGTCATATTTGTTGATAGATTAATAATGACACACATATGTATTATCACTGATAGTCCACATGAACAATAGCTAATTAAAGATAACTACTTCATACTAGTATTTAAAGGTGTTTCATACTCTATATAACAAAATGACTGCAGAAATTCCTCTTTGGACCAAAGTAGTGTAGGTTTGCCACAACAGATGGCATTTACAAATTCAGTACATCTCAGCTAATAGCTACTATTTTATGTAGCTTTTGAACACAATTTTAGACACATTTAGTAGTGATATTAAAATGCTCTTTAGAGGAAGGAATCCTTATTTTTCTCTCTAAATATTTAGTCTTCCCATTGCTACCAGTTGTCATTGGAACTAATTCTACATTTTTCACAGATTCTGTGATTACAGCAATTATAACTGACTCAGAGTAACATAGACCTAGCATAATCTTTCCAATTTTCGATTTATAAAGAATAAAGGCTCCCTTTCCAAAGGTTGTCCATTCTGATTGACTGAGACCTGACAATTCTCATATTCTGGATTACAGTTATTAGTTTCATAAACAAACGATTCAGAAAGTTTATAATATGATGTCACTCTCTACAGGAGGAAATAGTGCTAAAACAAAAAAACAAAAACAAATGCAAACATAATAACCACTCATAAACAGAAAATTAAATACTGGTAACCTTACAATTATCATAATGTTACTAGCAATTTCTTTTGATAAAACAAAAAAACAAAAACAAATGCAAACATAATAACCACTCATAAACAGAAAATTAAATACTGGTAACCTTACAATTATCATAATGTTACTAGCAATTTCTTTTGCTAAAACAAAAAAACAAAAACAAATACAAACATAATAACCACTCATAAACAGAAAATTAAATACTGGTAACCTTACAATTATCATAATGTTACTAGCAATTTCTTTTACACAACTCATTGTGCATAAGTAAACAAAAAATACATTCATAACCTCTTTTAACAATCGATAATCACACGCACACGTATCTTCTACATCCTTCTTCCTTTCTTTCCTTCTTTGTGGTTGTTGCTGTATCATTATGTTTCATAAATACTGCAACATACGTGTACAAATAAAAAAATATATGCATAACGACTTTTAACTATCGATAGTTGCACAAACATATAAAATTATATCAACTTCTAAACATGATGCAATTCTGCTAAAAAACCTAATAATTAAATACTGGAATTCTGACACAATCTAATACTCTTAGTTATAACAATAGCTTTGAGAATTTTTGGTATTTTACCGCACATTGCTAACTCTTTTCTTGCACAGACAGACCAACAATAATATGTAAACAAACAAATATTGCTCTTTCCTTGCATGAACAGAACACTCTCAAAAATGTAAACACACCATTAGTTTGCAAATGTAAATATGCCCAAAGTACCTACACGCCACTATCCCCCCCCCCAAAAAAAACGCCCTGAAAAAACAACAAAAGAATTTTATGGGTACCATTATTTAATTTTCAATTTTTGAGCGATTATCGACCCTTTCAGGAAGCTATAATTGTTTTGCTTTTTTGCATGGACAATTTGATTTAATTTTATATTATTCATCGATTACCTAAACTTCAAAGTTGCTACTTATCATGTCCACACTTTCATTTTAAAACAGAATAAACGCTTACAAATAAGTTAAAACGCCAAAATAATATTCAGGTAGGTTTTTAAGTAAACACTTATTTGTTATATATTTGTTTTTTTTACCACTTTTACTTTCTGTGGAATATTTTATTTAATTTTCATTTTCTGACAGATTATCGATACTGCACAGACGTTAACACTTTGTTTTCGTTTTTTTCTTCTTATACATAAACATTACTATGATGGAATTGTTGCAGTGTTATGCAGAAAGTAGAGTGTTTTTTGATTGTTCTAAGTTTAAAAAAAAAAAGGTGACATAAAACTGGAATTTAATTTAATACTATTGGTGGAAGATTTGAAAAGAAGAGGAAGACTTGAACAACAAACTTAAACAACCACGACTACTATCGCTGATTTCGATCTCTCTAAAGAGTTAATATACAGTGAGAATCCCTAACTACTGTTTTTACTTTCTATTATTATTCTAATGGACCATTTTTCATTATTTCTTTTATTCATACTGATTTACGCATTCCCTTAATTGTTTTTTTTTAGAATCAAACAGTACCTGCACGTTATCGCTCCAAATCAGCACTAATCGTCAGTGGGAGCCAGATCATTTCTTTCTGGCCACAGCCGGCAGTGTCTGCAATTTTCCAGGGACGGCAGTGGCTACCAACAACAACCATAGTTTAATTTTTTACTAGAAATGGGTGTCATGCTTCCACCGAGCAACGCCGGTTAACGGGTCCTACTCGTAAACTTATAAAAACAAATTATCACATGAATTAAAACTTAGTGTTTGGTCCAATCGGTCAAAGGTAGTCTAATCTATATATTAACAGCAACCATCTCTATAAGTTGTAACAAAGGTAATTCTCTCTCTGCATTTCTGTCTGTCTCTCTCTTTCTCTCTCTATATATATATGAATATATAGATATGTTTTAAAAGTATTAATATACTTATACTTACTTCTATTTATTTACTCATATATATACTAGCAGGCTGCCCGGCGTTGCCCAGTTGTAAAATACGCATAAATATTATAGTTTAATTCATGCAGATTTCGTATTTAGTCAATAGCGCTCCAACCTTAGTCATTAGTCAGCAGTATAGGGCCGCACTACTGTTTGAACTATTGACAGAAGGATAAGAAATGTTAATAATTAAGCAACTTTAAGGTACAAAAGGTTTTTGCACATGTACAGGAGTTACAGCTTTATTCAACTTATTCCTACCAAGGTCAACTGTTTTTTTTTTTTTTAATTTTGACACCTCAGTAACTATTTCTACAAGCTAAAAACAAAATCGTCCAAATTCCCTATATATCAAATTTTAAGTCTGTAGACAAAATATTCAGAGAGGAGTTTGGTAGAGACGTTTTGCACACACAGACAAACAAGATCACTTTTAAACATGTCCTTGTGTTAGAATGTTTTCATGCTAAATTCTATGCAATTGTGCACAATGTAAAAACCAAACATAAATAGAATTAAGCATTATAGTTATATGAAACCAATCATTTAATAAGAAACCATAATAAATGAATCATTAATTAATGAATGCTCGTTTTTCAAAGGAATATGCAAATTAGTTAGCCTTCATAAAGTCGCTCATACATTCATGGCTGAGTATATTAAGAAGTTCATTTTACTAATTTTTAAATAGAAAATACCAATGTCAGAGCAAGAAAAAACTTGACAAGAAAATTATTGAAATCGTACCATCACTAATATATATATATACTAGCGAGGAGGGGGGGGGGTTAATGAAAACCTAAGAATAAGTGAAGTAAAAAAAGAAAACAGAAAAAACAAACGTTAAAACTTAAGCGGTGGGGGGGGGGGGTAATCAAAACATCGAAAAAAAAATACAAAAAAAAATAACGTCAGGCAAACAAACTATGTTAAATGTAAAAAACAAAAACAAAAAAGAAAACAGAAAAACGAACATTAAAACTGCTTTAAAAAATCTGAAAAATAAAAACCAAAAAAAAACACGTGAAAAATGGCTTAAATAAGCCTATTTCGATATTAAAATTTAAAAAATAGGTGGGTACCCGGGTGTTTTTGGGTGTGTGTGGTCGGTCGGGGTTGGGGGTGTTAATGAAAACCTAAGAATAAGCGAAGTAAAAAAAAACCCAGAAAAACGAACGTTACGTGAAAAATGGCTTAAATAACACTGCTTCAATATTAAAATTTAAAAAATCGAAAAAAAAAACATCTCACACCACGATTCGAACCCCAAAACGTTTAGATAATGACCTAACGCTCTAACAAACTGAGCTAACACGACACACATGAAATTGTGTCAGTTCTTCAAATATTTAAACTAAATCAGGTCATGACATCGTCTGACGCATGCGTAGAACTGATCTCGTCATGAGACGGTTTTTGCTGACCCCCCCCTGTAGAAAAGTGTTGATTTCAGGGTGAAAAAATTAACGTTTTTGGCCAATTTTTCGATATTTGTTGGGCGAAGGAAGGGGCTTTCATATGAGACCAAATTTGTGAATTTTTGTTCTGTCTGTCAAAAGTTTTTAGCAGACGCACAAACATACATACATACATACATACATTTTTGCTTTTATATTTATAGATTAGTGATAGTACAGTTCCAATAATTTTCCTGATTCCAATTCTTTATGAATGTCTAAATATTTAACTATAAAGTTGTTAATTTTTCCCAATTAACATCTTAAATGTACATATATTTTCTCAAATGTAAAAATGCACTGGGGGAGGGGGTTATCTATAGATTTTAGTTTTACTGGTAGTTTAAAGCCAATAAATATTTATTTTATTATTACTACTAGCAGTAGAAGATGTTGTTTTAACCAAAATCAAATACGGCCCTGTCGGTGGTGCATTAGAATACGCCGACTGCTCCCCTGCAGAGGGTAAAAGTCCCTCAATGGGGGTCCTGGATATGACCTTAAACTATATCCGATGGTGAGGCCCCAGCTTGTGGGCTTTGGGGAGTGTGGAGCCACCCTTTAATTGCCATTGATCCCAGGTCCACTCTGACCCGGAGTGGTAGTACCTATTAGGGTCCCAACTATGGGTTAAATAGAAACTGACTTGCAAAAAACAAATATATTCTATAAAAATATTTTCTTCAAAATCACCGGATTCAGCATTAAATAACCTGAAAAGGGTTGATATGCCATAAAACAACCAACCAATCAAAATCAAATAAAAAAGATAATTAAAGGAATCATTTTTGGATTGGAACATAGCCACAAATTTTTTCAATACCAATTCCTATACTGCAAAAAGTTCTGATTTTTCCAATTTCCTATTCTGATTAATCGTTCCAACACTAATATGTGTGTGTGTGTCATTCACAGAGAGTACTGTTTCACTGTTTACAGCTCATCAGTGCAGCTAGACTAGCAAGTGCTTCAAGCCGAGATCGAAACTTCACCATCAAGAATTTATATATTAGTGAAATAGTAACTGGATTGTCTCTACATTTTGTTATTAGGGAAATGGTATTTTCATTGGAGAGCCATAAATTTAACAGCTGTCCTGTTTTGAAATCTCCAAAACAGCTGCATAGTAAAAAACTGATGATCCCCATTTAAGTTAAGGTTTCTTGTATTTTTTTTCCATTATTATTTAATTGAAATCCCTTTTGTAATTTTGTCAATTTTTCAGTGGCTTATGCAAGTGCTAAGTCTGTTAGCTCTAGAAAATTGCGGGCACTGGGGGCAGTACCAAAATGAAATCATCTGACTTTCACTGTAGTGCATTGTCTGGCAGTGGCAACTAGTGGAATCCACTGGCTGTCATTGTTGACGCTATTGGTTACTAGTGGTCAGTGTTCTTTTTGGGCAGTTGCTTGATCTTACAACTGTCATTGTCAGTTCATGGTGGTCACTTTCGATTACTCATGATCATGACCAATATTGGCCTAAATTTAACTGCTCCAAAATGAAATTGACTGTCACTGGAGTTATTGACAGATGGATAAGAATTGTTAAATGGTCAATGGTATGTAATACTGTTTTGAAGCATTTTGATATATTTAGTGGGCACGAGCTGCCTTTGCAACAATCGATCATTGTTAGTCACAATGATTGTCGACATCCATTGGACTATTCTGAAATGAAATCGCCTATCTTCAATTATTGGGCACTGTCATCCAGTGGTGGGCACTGTTATCCAGTGATGGTTATGAATGTTATTGGCAGTAACTGGAAGATAGTGGTCTTTTAAGCTTATTACTGTCATGTTATGGTACTTGGGGCCATTGGTGGGCAGTTGGGTGCATTGGCGGGCACTTTTGAGCACTGGTGGGTACTGCTGTATTGAGTTGGTTACTGCTGTATTGAAGCGATTACTTGTGGCTATTCAAGTTAAAAGTAACTGTATATGGTAATTGTTAGGTGCCTCCCATGTTATTTTTAAACTATTTCAGCAGGGTGCGTACTCTACATAACAGTATTGACTTTAACGTTTAATTACTTATGTGAATGTAATGTTTTTATTACACATTAATATCTTCAAATTTTGTTTTTTGTTGAAAAGAGTCAGGACAGATGCCATATTTGATTTTAACAAAAGCATTCTCAAATTTTTTGAGAAATCAATCTGTTAATCCTGAAAATGAATCTGAGCAACCAAACAAAGTGATCAAATGCAAGAATCTGGAAGCATTCATTATTTGCAAATTGATTGATTATTAAAGGACGTTTAATGAAATATATTGGGAAAATGAAATACTCATGGATGAATCCTAAGAAATATTTGGTAACAGTGTAAACTGGGGAAAAAGGAGAACATAACAATGTGTGGGGAAGCAATGTGCTACCACTGCTAACTATGATTTGTATGGAAGAATGTGTTTTCACAGACATTTTTTAGGAATTTAGAATAGTTAATGAAAACAGTAGATAATAGCCAAAAAATATACATCAGGTATAGGCAGGTAGCGTGGCTAATTTGAATTAATGTGTGACTGCAGTATTTCTTTTTCTATACTGTCATGCCTATTTTATTATCATATATATATATATATATATATATATATATATATATATATATATATATATAAAATAGATATACTTTCCATGAATCTTTAATCTTTAGTGTTTTTGAAATGTTTTCTTATTAACTCTTAAATTTTTGTTGTTGACATTTTTGACTTTATAAATTTATTTTTCTGATCATTTTATGATTTCTGTTAAAGGTTTCTGAGGAATGTCCTGAATTACAACACAAAATCTATGTAGGATTAAAATCTGACACAGGGTAAGTTGTAGCAAAGTTATTTTTGTCAGCAAATTAATTTGGTTTCTTTGATTGAGATTTGAACAATTGTTCAAGACTTCATTTGTCTAGGAAGATTCACCAACTCTGCTTATGCTATAAATATATGTAATGGCTAAGCAACTCTCTTAAGACACAGCATTGCTTTTATTATTAAAAAAAAAAAAAAATGCTTTCAAGTTAAACCATAAAATGTTGTCTTGGTAGTAACTTATCTTGCCTTTGGTAACATTTATCTGTTATATATTTGTTTTTGTGACCTCTTTTTTGTTTTGCTGTCTTAATGCAAAATACCTATTAAAGTTTTTAAGGCATTGGTTGAAACAATCCTATTCTAGAAATTGGACACTAAATGCTGCTTGTTTTAAGAAACACAAAATTCTATATGTCATCTACAATCTGATGAAACCATGTAACAAACAAAATTATGTACTAGCTGTATACACCCAACGTTTCTAGGTAGAAACGTATTGCTATGTGGATGGTTTAGTTACATATTATTTAAGATATACCGAATATCCTAACGCTTTATGATTTTTCTGAAAGTGGATCACGTGTTAGATTTATAGAAGTATAAAACACATTCATCTCCATCCATAAAAATCAAATGGAAAATCTGGGATCATCGTGATGAATCCTGAAGTACATCATCATCAGAAAATATTTTTTTTATATATACATATATACAAGTCTAAAAAGAAATGAAATTGGTGACAGAAACAATTTATTTTTCAATTCAAGATGATAGTTCATCTGTCGATACGATGAAGATCATCCTCTTCGTCTCATGTTTTTTTTGGAAACTACTGTGCCAATCTGGCTGAAATTTTATATGGGCGTTTTTATGATAAAGTGCACTGAATTAAGTATTATGGTATTCGTTTGATGGACAGTTAGGGATTTATAGGGATTAGTATTAAATGCAAAAATGAGCACAAATTTAGCCATATTCAACTATCAATTTGGCATAAAGCACTCATTCTAAATCAACGGGCTATAACTTTTGCTCGTTTTTAAATGGATAAAAAGTCTGGTTGGTTGCATATTTTGCTTATTTTCGATTATGTTTTTGCCAATGAATTTTTGCACTAGTACATATTACCTTGTAAAGTTCTGTCTAAAACACGTTCTTAACCAGGGGTAAATAATTGAAATATTTGATAATTAAAAATAATCATTTCCTTTTCAGATGTGTCATTTCTTTAAAAAAGATAAGACTTTTTGCCACTGAACTGTCAGAAATAAAAAAATGGCAGCCCAGTAAAAGATGAACTGATTGATATTCAATCTTTTGATACTCTTAGAAGAGAATTTGAAAAATTTAGCGTTAATTCAAAAATTCATTCGCACTCGTTACTCAGCGTACCTTTCAAGTGCTTGTTCCTTTAGTCACTACATACTTGTTAATCAGGGTTCTCCAGTTTAGTAGCAATAAAGATAAAGGCCAGAAAATGCCTGAAAGCCGATAATGTTATGAGAGTAGCTTTGTCAGTTCGCACTGATAATGCTTCTGGTATTTCGTTCATTATTTTTAGTAAAAAATTAACTTCATAATTTTATATTTAGAAAAAGGTTGATTTTCTTTATTTTTATGATACGAATCTATAATACTATTTTTATAACAAATCCTAAACAATAAAAAATGGTTCTTTTTGACCTCCTTGTTTTTCTGTCACTTTATGATGGACATGAATTTTTGAAATAAGAGTAGGGGTAAATGGAGAAATACATAAAGCCAAGGGGGTCAATGATGGGGGAAAGGTTGAGAATAGTTGATCTAGAGTGAGATAATCAGACCTTTATGTGCTTTAGACTAACCTTTCAACACTGCATTAGTTACTTATATTTCCTCTACCGTCCTCCCTTGACCTAGGACTGTACCCTAATCAATCATGCCTCAAGCAGTATAAATGCAGTACTCTCCTGATATACAAACGCAAACGCCCAAGTACATATAGTAGGGAATTGTGTAGAGAGATATTTGTTCACATTACATTTAAATTTCTGTATGTTAGTAGTCGAGAATCAGGGAGTAAAGAGAGAATTTCAAAGGTAAGAGGTTTGAGGAAAGAAGCTGTTAGACTAGAAATCTTTCTGGCATCTGGAAACTTCTACAGGAAGACGTGAGATTTTGCTGCTTGTCAGGTTGATCGATATCGGCAGGAGATGATTTCTCGGCAGCAAGAAATGCTGTTTTCACATTTTCACAGTACAGGAAGGCTAAGAAACCACTAGAGCAGAGGTTCTCAACCCGGGGTAAATTTACCCCTAGGGGGTAAAAAATTATATAGCTGGGGGAAAATAATTGAAGCACCTGATAATTTAAAAATAATTATTTCTTTTCAGATTGTGTCGTGTCTAAGAAATGTACATACCTGGATTCATATGTCCAATATGGCTTTGATTTCGTTGTTGTGAATGGTGTTGAGAAACCTCACTGTCTGCTGTGTTTAAAAGTTCTAGGGTGTAAAAAATTATATAGTCGGAGGTAAATAATTGAAGTATCTGATAATTTAAAAATAATTATTTCTTTTCAGATTGTATTATGTTTCTTAGAAATGTACATACTTGGATGTTCAATATGGCATTGACTTTATTGTTGTGTTGTGTATAATAATATTAGTATAACAAAACCTAAACAATAAAAAGGGCTCTTTTTGACCTTCTTGCTTTCTGTCACTTTATAATGGCTATGAATTTTTTGTATAAGAGTAGGGGTAAATGGAGAAATACATAAAGCCGAGGGGGTCAATGATGGAGGAAAGATTGAGAATGGCTGTTCTAAAAGACGTAATGTTATTTATTTATTTTTTTTCATTTTTCTTCCAGTTCATCATGGTTGAACTTTGATGAGTTGCAGGTTCAGCAACAAGAGACATTTCAGGTAATCAAATAGTCTTTATAGAAAATAAACAATTTCTTAGATTTTGTTTTTTGTTTGTTTGTTTCAAGCCCCCCCCCCCGACTTCCTCATTACATTTTATGTTTTTTGTTTGTTTGTTTCAAGCCCCCCCCCGACTTCCTCATTACATTTTATGTTTTTTTTGTTTGTTTCAAGCCCCCCCCCGACTTCTTCATTACATTTTATGTTTTTTTTTGTTTGTTTCAAGCCCCCCCCCCCCGACTTCCTCATTACATTTTATGTTTTTTTTTGTTTGTTTCAAGCCCCCCCCCCCGACTTCCTCATTACATTTTATGTTTTTTGTTTGTTTCAAGCCCCCCCCCCCGACTTCCTCATTACATTTTATGTTTTTTTTGTTTGTTTCAAGCCCCCCTCGACTTCCTCATTACATTTTATGTTTTTTTCGTTTGTTTAAAGCCCCCCCCCCCGACTTCCTCATTACATTTTATGTTTTTTTTGTTTGTTTCAAGCCCCCCCCCCGACTTCCTCATTACATTTTATGTATTTTTTGTTTGTTTCAAGCCCCCCTCGACTTCCTTATTACATTTTATGTTTTTTTTTGTTTGTTTCAAGCCCCCCCCCCGACTTCCTCATTACATTTTATGTTTTTTTTTGTTTGTTTCAAGCCCCCCCCCCCGACTTCCTCATTACATTTTATGTTTTTTGTTTGTTTGTTTCAAGCCCCCCCCTCCCGACTTGCTCATTACATTTTATGTTTTTTTTTGTTTGTTTCAAGCCCCTCCCCCCCGACTTCCTCATTACATTTTATGTTTTTTGTTTTTTTGTTTATTTCAACCCCCCCCCCCGACTTCCTCATTACATTTTATGTTTTTTAGTCCTCACAGTTAATCAATTATTATCAATGTTTCTGACAAAGGGAGAAAAATTATTGTTTTCTGGGTCAGCTGATTTTTTATTTGTGTGTGTGATGTAGAGATTTTCAATACTCTCATAATATTCATCATCATCCAACTGTCAATCCCTCCATCTCATTAATTCATGACCCTGAGTCTTTCTTGGCCTTGATAAGTGGTGACAAATTAGTTAAAAACATATAGAATCACTTAAAATGAATCAAAAACAAGTAATTTATAAATTTTAATTTCCAAGTTTGTTAGTTTTATTATTATCATTATTTATACTCATTAGGAGTTCTCACATCAGAGATTACGTATTGACAATAACTGGTGGTGTTCCCTGGAATCTGAGTGATAAAAATCTCCCCAATTTTCAGCACTCACCACTTCTTTTGATAGCCTTTGCAAATGAATTTGCATTATCCCAACAACCACTTGCCATTAACTTTTCATTGGCAATGACTGTAAGTCTTCACTGGAATTTAGGTGGCAATAAACCTCTCCCAGGTTCTATTCTTCTTCGCACTAAGCCAGTGGAGGTCTGGTTAGTGCTTTTTCTCCTCTTTTTCCCTCCTCCTTAACCTGTCTTGACTATTTTGTGTGGTACCAGTCGATGCTGACACTACAATATTTTTGTTATTAATTATTATATTATATTAATTATTATTATTATTATTATTGATCAAGTATAAATTCAGAACCCCAATTCTGATAGTTTCTGAAAAAAAAAAATGGATTTTGTACCATGCTGCATCTGACATTAATTAAATGTAAATAAAATATGTATTTTCAAATTGAAAATTGGTTATAGAATGATATTTTTGGCATTAAAACATTTTTTTTATTTATATTTATTTCTTAGAAAAATTTTCTAATTTGGTAAATTAAAAGTACAAAAATTGTTTTTCATCCAATCTTATTAATATGATCAACCTTTTCATTTTTTTTCATTTTTAATTTTCTTCAACTTTTTTCATCTTTGCAACTTTTTAAATATTTTTTACCATGTATATTTATTTAACTTTTTTTTAATATATTTTTTCAACTTGAAAAATAATATTTGTTTTAATAATTTTGTGTAAGAATTATTGTTTCTTTTCAATACAGAACATTAATGGTGATTCTGCAGATTAACCTTTTCTGTAATACTGCTTGTAAAAAGTAAATAAAAAAGAGGGTTCTCGTCCAAATATTAAAAAATAAAAATGAAGAAAAATATGTATGATGTATGTACTCATGGCGAAATGAAAACATTATATTCTAAAAATTCACAAGTAGTTTTATTTTTAAATAAGAAAATTAAATTTTATGAGTAAGAGCAGCTGTCTTTTCCGCCATTTTGAAAACAATCTAAAACAAAACAAAGAGAGCTAACTCATTCATTTAAACTTGTGAGATTTATGTTGTAATCCTTATGAATTCCAATTAATATAAAGAGTTTGAATGACTTCATATAGTGTCATGCTAAACTTGTATCATTCAGAGTAGACAAGGCATGAAGCCACTTAATGTAAAGAGATAACAAGGACGAAAGATGATTATCACAAAGACAGGAGATGCCTATTGATTTTAGTCTTGAAAAGATCAAAATTAAAAGGTAGGGGAAAACAGCTGGAAGAAAGTTCCACAAATCTGCAGATCTTGGAAGAAAGTTGAAAAGGAAACTGTATTACAATAAAGTATCAAAACAGCAAATTGATGGCGACTACTAGACCAATTAGTCAAACGAGCTGAAACAAAAGAAACAGGGAATAGATCAGACAATTCTAAGGAACATGTGCCATAGTAGTATTTATAGAAAAGACTGAAACTAGCAATGTTGATAAAGAATGAAAAAGTATAGATACAAAAGCCACATATGAAACCTCGTATAAAAGCCAGCACCGGTCATTCAAAACCCACGTGATAGATTAGAAATTGATGTGTGAGATGAATGAGCATTATAAGCTACACCTACACTACAGGTGTTTGGATCCATGCGGATGAATACTAAAACGTTTTAATTACTCTTGTGAACTACTACTATAATGCTGCTACAGTATGCTTCCCTTATTTCTCTCTTTCTCCCTACTCTTCTACTTTTCCCTTCCTTTCTTCTCTCAACGTCACCAGAGGTTTCAGCCAATCAGAATAGAGGACTGTCCTGGAGGGAGATACAAAGAAGAAATCTCTCTCAGACATGCGGAAACGATAGAAGCATCAACACGTGACAGACCAGTTTCCCTGGGTAAAGACTTTTATCAAAAAAATGTACCATCCTCTTTGTACCCTATATCTTGGAAACCTTTATGAAACATCATACATCCTAAAGTCTCGTCGCACTTAATTATAACCGATGTTTTCTTTTCCACAACCGTTCTTTTTCAGCACTCTTGTTCTCTCTCTAATGTCAGAGGTATCCCAAAAAGGGGGGTCCTGGATATGACCTTAAACTATATCCGATGGTGAGGGCCCCAGCTTGCAGGCCTTAGGGAGTGTGGAGCCACCCTTTAATTGCCATTGCTTCCAGGTCCACTCTGACCCAGAGTGGTAGCACCTGTTAGAGTCCCAACTATGGATTAAATAGAATACGACTTAAAAAACAAATATACTATATTAAAAAAATCGTTCTTCAAAATCACCAGATTCGGCATTAAATAACCTGAAAAGGGTTGATATGCCGTAAAACAAAAACAACCAACCAAAAAGGGGACTGACCGAAATGGTGACCCTTTTTCAAACGTCGTTAAAATTTATGGTAACCGTCATAATTTGGTAAACGCCCGACATGCGTATATACACGCAGTCTTCAATGAACAAAAAACAAACAAAAAAAAATAACGAAAACGATGAGAACGTGACAGAGTAAAATAAAAACAAAAAGAAGAAAAATCCTTTTTAAAACTACAGTAGAACCTTACAAAAAAAGTATATATAAATCCGCTTTCCAAGAAATGCTGATAATACATATATTTTTGCTATCTTTATGAAACGGTTTACGCTAATTAAGGCAAAAAAAACAAACAAAAAAACAAACAAGAAAAATAAGCAGTAAAAAAAAAACCCCAACTTTTTTTACGTGATTCTCACCAGATGAATGACTAAAATAAAATCTGGTCTAAAAACTATTCTGACTTTAAGGATCAATACAGAATCCCAAATTTCATTCTGAAACACACACACACCCGCACACAGAAAAAGATGCTATTTCTCCAAGCACCTGCTGAAATTAACCTCTGGTGAGTACTAGCTTTTCCCTCTTCTTGCTTATCACACCCCAGCCATTTCCTTTAATCGCAACTACAAATAAATAATAAAAAAAAAAAAAAATAATGATAGTAACTAATAATAATCATAGGAATAATAATAATTAATAATAATAATAATAATTAATAGTAGTAATAATAGTAATAATAATAAGTAATAATAATAATTAGTAATAATAATAATGAACGCACAACAGGTTAGCGTAAAACCCCCACAATTTATGGAGACGAGTATCAAGGGATGGTTTTCGATAATAGAAGCTCAATTCCATCTCAGACACATTACGAGCGATGATACTAAGTTCTATATGGTTATCAGCGCATTGCCGCCTGACGTGGTAACAAATATACCTCCAGCAATTCTGCAGTCGCTAAACTATGTGAAGTTAAAGGAGTCTGTGTTATTTGCATATGAAAAGACCAGACCTCCTGGAGAAGTTGATGAGGACCACTACGTTAGCTGGTCGTCCGTCATTATACCTCCAGGAGATGATAACGGTTGCACATACAATAGACGAGATAGTGCGCCATAAATTAATACATGCACTTCTGAAGCAAATCGCCCCAGTAATAGCAGCCCACACTGAAATGCTGTTAACGGAGTTTGGTTGACTATCCGACAACTTGATGCCGTTAATAGAAAATATGCCAGTATTTCAGGCAGTTGAGAGTCGAGCTCGGACAAACGACCATATTACCACCAGACAGTCCAGTGAAACCATTCCAGCTGGCCTATGTCCATATAGAAGGAATCAGCGGCCGAAGATATGTAGAGCCCATATATATTTCACGGAGGAGGCTTGTACATGTAAGCCATGGTATAAGTGGCCAAAGAAAAAGAGTAGCTTACAGACTCTGCCTAACTTGCACTTTTCCTCTCCCACCCCTAGTGATTCGGAAAACTAGAAAGGCGGACTGCGTTTGCAGTGAAAGCATAAAATGACAAACCTCAAAGTTAAGACACCCTGTTTGAGAAGATCTTTTCAATGGAATTTTGTGATTGCAGATGTCACTAACTCTTTGTTAGGATTTGACTTCTTAAACAAATTTAACATTATAGTGGATTGTAAAAATAGATCCATCCGTGATAACGTAACGGAGCATGAAATTACAGTCAATGCAGTAATGGGAACCGATGCTGTGGTGATTAACAAAATAGACCTAGCAGATTATGTTACCGAAGTAATAGGTAAATATAATAATGTGCTTTCACCACATAGCAACACAAACAAAGACTATGGTGGAGTCCATCACAGGATTGATACAGGCAGCCACGTACCAGTCTTTGCTAAAGCCAGACAACTTTCCAGTCCTAAGTTAGATGCAGTACAGTCAGAACTTAAAAAGTTACTAAATACCTGAGTTATCCAGCCTTCCAGTAGCGAGTGGGCAACCCCTTTGCACTTGGTGAAGAAGCCGGATGAGTCATACCAAGCGTGCGGTGATTTCTGTGCATTAAATAGCATTACCAAAACAGACAGCTACTCGGTACCAAATATAAATTCCTTGTGCACACAGTTAGCTAATAAACAATATTTTTCCAAAATATATTTAACTGCAGCATATCATCAGATTAAGGTACACCCTGAAGATGTGCCTAAGACAGCAGTAGTGACAACTTTTAGTTTGTTTAAGTTTAATTACATGCCATTTGGTTTAAAGAATGCTGCGGCTACATTTCAGCGTTTTATGGATAAAATATTTTAAAAATTAAATTGCATATTTATATATTTAGACGACATACTAGTTTTTAGCGAAAGTGAGCAACAGCACAAGGAAGATTTAGATAGAGTATTTAGGATCCTTAGTGATAACAATTTAAAGATTTCCTTAGATAAGTGTGTATTCGGAGTACCAGAGTTAGATTTCTTAGGTTTTCACATAAGCAAAGAAGGCTTGTTGCCTACCTTAAAGAAAATCAAAGAGTTTGAAAATTTTCCTGTACCTAAGGACTCAAAAAGCTTACGTAGATTTCTGGGGATTACAGGGTTTTACCGCAAATAAGTCCCTAATTATGCATCCATAATTTTACCACTATCCGAATAGATGAGGTTGGATCCTGAAGCAAAGACCGAGCTTAATGAGAAAGAAGGTAATGCCTTCAAAACAATAATAAGTAAATTATCGGAAATTACGGCATTAACTCATCCACAGTCTTCAGCTACAGAATACCACTTAATTACAGATGCTAGTCAATACGCCGCTGGTGCTGCATTACACCAGTTGATAGATAAGAAACCAGTACCTATAGGTTTCTTTTCCAAGAAATTTTCTCAAACCCAAGCCAAGTATTCCGCTTTGACAGAGCTACTAGCAGCTTATTTTTCAGTGATAGATTTCCGCCACCTCATAAAAGGTCGTCACGTGATATTATTCACTGATCATAAGCCATTATGCGAAGCCTTTTATAGTCAGACACCAGCAAAGTCAGATCGACAACAGCGACACTTATCAGTGCTTGCCGAATATATTGCTGACGTGGAGTACATTAAAGGAACTGAGAATATAGTTGCAGACTGTATGTCTTAGCCTGCATTAGCTGTGCAGATAGATGCATACGACTTGGCTGAAATAGCCCAGGCACAGGTGATGACGAAATAAAGTCATACACTAATTTGAAAGAATACTGTGTGTCAAGCGAAGTCGGCTCAGTCCTATGCGATACTTCAACTAAGTACCTCAGACCGTTTATCCCAAAAGAGCTTCGTCAAGCTATTTTCAACAGTTTACAAAGCTTGGCGCATCCTGGTACGGAAGCATCTATAAAACTGGTCAAGTCCAGATACTTTTGGCCTAGTTTAGATAAAACGATGCAGAATGTGTAGTGTGTCAATAATCAAAAATTCACAGACACACAAAGTCTGCAGTCCAAGAATTTGAGTTACCACCTGCACGTTTCCAGACGGTATATATCGATATCGTTGGACCCTTGCCCTTAACGCGCAATGATTCTGACCCTTACCTGAGCCCTTACAAATATTTGCTTACTTGCATCGATCGTGCAATTCGCTGGATTGAAGTACAGCCTATGACTGTGATAACTGCACAATCGGTAGCAGAAGCGTTTATCAATGCATGGATATCTCGATTTGGAGTCCCACTGCATGTTGTAACTGACAGAAGTAGTCAGTTTGAGAGCAAATTGTTCCAGGAATTGTTTTTTATGTATATATTTTTTTTAATAAGTTATATATTATTTGAAATGTTTTGGTCAATGAACTTTTCGACCAGTTTTTGTTGTTTTTTGTAATTTCTTTGTCCGTTTCTGAGTGTGTATGTTCTTGTATTGGAGTAGGAGAAATGTGTAATTGTTCGGCTATGAATGCAGGTTTAAGTCTCTCTATTGCTATAGTGTCTTTTTTTTTCTCTTTTTAAAATAGTAAAGTACTTTTCACTTCTGTCGAGAACTAAACAAGGTCCGGAATAATTTGGACATAGTGGATTTTTTACTGCGTCGTTCCTGATAAAAACGTATTTACATGTGTAAATATCGCTTGGGACGAAAATGTTTGTGTCTTGCTTTTTGGTTGGAGTAAATTTTAATTGTGACATTTTGTGTTTTAAGTCCATCACAAAAGTTGTCGTTGGGGAAATGTCTGTATTGTTTTTGCAGAATTGTCCTGGTAAAATCAGTGTTGATCCGAAAACTAATTCTGCAGGTGTGCTCTGCAAATCTTCCTTCACAGTGTTGCGAATTGCTGAGAGAATGAGTGGCAAATTGTCTGACTAGTCCGGTTTGTTTTCGTTCATAGCCAAAGATGCTTTTAATTGTCTATGTAATCGTTCCACCATACCGTTTGTGTAAGGATGATAGGCAGTAGTCTTAATGTGCTTTGTTCCCAACAAATGGTTGAATTCAGCGAAAAGAGTTGATTGAAACTGTGAGCCCCTGTCCGTTGTGATTATGGAGGGCACTATGAAAATCGCTATCCAATCTTGTAAAATCGCTTTGGCTACTGTTGCGGCTCATGTGTCTTTCACTGGTATTGCTGTTGGCCATCTGCTGAATCTATTGACTATAGTAAGGATGAATGTATGTCCTTTTGAAGTGGGCAAGGGTCCAACCAAGTCGATATGCACATGAGTAAACCTAGCGTCTGGTACACTAAAAGTTCCTGAAGGTGATTTTGTGTGCCTGTGAACTTTGTTTTTTTGGCAAGGAATGCAAGTTTTGGTCCCACTACGGATGTCCGTATTCATATTTGGCCAAACAAAACGTTCCGCTATTAATTTCACGGTGGCACGTTTTCCTGGGTGGGACAAATTGTGGAAGTGCTGGAAAAGTTGTCGTCTGAGGCTGGGTGAAATATAAGGGCGAGGGTGTTTTTGTGAAACGTCGCAATAGAAAGTTGTTGTTCCGAATGTTATCAGCATTTCTTTCAGCTTCAGTGAAGTTTTCTCCATTATAGCTGGGAACGTGGTATCGGTTAATTGCTCTTGTGCTATTAATTCAATTAAAAAATTAATTAGTGGAGTGGAATTTACAGAAGCAATTGTTGCGTGAGATAAAGCGTCAGCTACAATGTTTTCCTGTCCTTTTATGTACCGTATATCGGTAGAATATTGGGCTATAAAGTCCAGGTGTCGAATTTCTCATGGACCATATTTGTCGACATGTGTGTGTAGAGCAAATGTTAGAGGTTTATGATCCGTATAAATGGAAAATTTTCTGCCCTCGAGGAGATGTTTAAAGTGCTTAATTGCAAGGTAAATTGCAAGTAACTCTCTCGAGAAAGTACTATATTTAGTCTGCGCTTTGTTTAACTTGGCAGAGAAGAATGAAATAGGGGTCATTTTGTTGTCAGAAATTTGGTGAATGACAGCTCCTACTGCTATTTCCGATGCGTCTGTCGTAAGCGTAAGTTCCGTTGTATCGCTATCTTGGATATATGTAAGTTTGGTGAAGTTTGCCAAAGCAGTTTTCGATTGTTCAAAGGCCTGTAGTGCAGGTCCTTCCAAAAACTAACTGTTGGTTTTTGGTTCGGTTTTTTAACAAGTCCGTTAAAGGTGCAAGTAACGTGGAACAGTTAGGCAAAAAATGTCGGTAATAGTTGATTATGCCTACAAAACGGTGTACTTGTCTGACAGATGTCGGTAGAGGGAAATTCGAAATAGCACTTACTTTTTCAGGTAAAGGGGAGATTCCATCCTTGTCAATTAAATGACCGAGAAATTGAACTTCCTGGTGGCCAAAAACACATTTATCAGTGTTTAGTTTAAGACCGAAATGTGACAGTCTTTCAAAAGTTTGTTCCAGGTGTAGCCGGTGTTCTTCGAGGTTTCTGCTGGTGATTAAAATGTCGTCCACATAAACGAATATGAACGGCAGACCTCTGAAAACTTTGTCAATCAAACGCTGGAAAGTTTGACAGGCGTTTCTCAACCCGAAAGGCATCCTTAGGAACTCGTAAAGGCCAAATGGTGTGGTTAGTGCGGTTTTATGAATGTCTTCTTCCGCGACTGGAATTTGAAAATATGCCTTAACGAGGTCCAGTTTGGAGAAAATTGTGGCGCCTTGGAGTCCATAGACGATGTCATGGATATGGGGAATAGGATATCTATCTGGAACTGTTTTTGCGTTTAAGCATCTAAAATCTCCGCACAGGCGCCATGTGGTGTTGTCAGCTTTCTGTACCATGTGAAGTGGTGATGACCAAGCACTTTTCGAGGGTCGTATTATTCCCATGTGGAGTAGGTTTTGAAACTCGGATTTTGCCAATTTGTATTTATCTGGTTTCAAGCATCTGAGGGTTGAATAGACGGGCGGTCCTGTTGTCTTAATATAGTGCTTAGCGCTGTGTTTGATGGGGTCCGTGTTTTTAAACAGCTGGGAAAGTTGAGGAAATTTTTGGAGTAACCGGCGGACGTGTAAATCTTCGGGTAAGGCAGTGCTGATTCCGGTGGTTAAAAATTTCGAGGTAGTTCCTTTCACTGAAATCTTCATTTCATTGTCTTTCAATGTGTGATGAGTCATGTTGACAGACAGGTTGAAATGGGCTAAAAAATCCACCCCGAAATCGGAGTGGTCACGCTGGCTATGGTGAAATTCCATAAAAAATTCCTCCGCATTCCAAGGTTCAAATTTAAAGTTTTTTCGCCAAAAGTGGGTATTTTGGTACCGTTGGCAGCTTGTAAGTTGAAAAATTGGGTCCCTGTTGGGTGGTAATGCAGTGTTGGTATGACGCTGATTTCCGCTCCGGTGTCTATTAAAAAGTTATATCCATGAATTTTATCTCAGATATAAAATAGACAACCTTTTTTGTGTGCTCCAGCTACATTCGTCGTTGTTACTGGCTGGAAGGTTCGTTTCCCTGTGCCGGTTTTTTGAATGCGCAGAGTTTAGTGCATCTTCTCGCGTCGAGGCCGAATCTCCTGTGGTAGAAACACACATCTTGTCTATGTCGTGACGTGGATCGGTTCCTGCTTGAACTTCTTCGCCTGTAATTTCGCCGCGTGTCGTCGTGGTTTCTGTGAGAATGTTGACACATTTGAAGTGCGTCGGCTAGCTGCTTCGAAAGCTTCTCAACCGCTGACTTTAATTCTGCTAATTCCTCATCTTGGTTTTGGTCAGGTTGCCAAATGTTTAATGCCATGGTTTCGTTGAAGTCCGTCCGTTGAAGTTCCATTTTGTTTTGTGTTGAAATTTTTATATTGCAATTTCTTGTGCGCGGTTTGAAAATGTTCCTCCTCGTGGTCGACAAGTTTTTTTTTTTTTGGGGGGGGGAAAAATTATTTTTCGTGCGTGCCGTGAATTTTTGTGGGAGGGTTTCGTTCACTCTCATTCATTTCATTTTAAATAAAAGGGGTCACCATTTTATGTTGCAGACTAGGATATAAAAATACCCTAACTTGCTACAAGAAAAAATAATGAAACGAATTGAATGAAGGAAACAGAGAACTCAAATGCTGGAATAAAATAAACATGTCGTTTATTTGCTGTTGAGAAATGAAAGTCTTTGGTGTACACGTGTTCATTCAGCCGTTGACGACTACGCGCATGGAAGGAAAGGGAATGCAATAGAGAAACGCGAAGTGGCAATCCGTCTGTAGAAAGAAAGGGTTAAGCTCAGTAAAGCGTCGTGCACGTCTGTTCTGATGGAGTAAAGCGGAGGGAGATAGAGTGACGTTAGAGTGTGTGGTCGGTTCGTCGACTAAGCAGCTCGAACGCTGGTCCGGACGAAAAAGGGAAGTTAACAGGTTTTGTTGACTTTTATACTGGAGTTAGTGTTCTGGGTGCACATGTCTGGTTTTCACTTAAAAGGAAGTGACGTCACAGCTCGGGTGTGTGTATGCGCATGAATGTGAGTATGTGTATGAGGCTGTGTATATGCGTGCGTGCGTGTGGGTGTGTATATGCGAGGGAAAACATGTTCGAACAGTTGATACACAAGCAGAGAGTAAGAGAAACTCCAGTTAATAACCAGTACATACGTAATTTGTGTGAATGGATGTCCCAAATTGATGTACTCAACAATGGAAAAGGATATATCCATGACAGTCCCAAAACATTTATACCGAAAGGTTTATCTTTCTGTGAAAAAGTATGGCTCAGAGTTGATCGAGTTAGGAAACCATTAGAAGCACCGTACTCAGGTCCTTATAAAGTTTTGACTCAATCAGATAAGCATTATCAGATCGATATGAACAACGGTACTCATACACACATATCAATAGATAGATTAAAGCCGTACATAGAACCAACTAGTACTAATAAAATTAGACCGACTGAGAAGGCACAGACAAATGACGGTACTACTAATGATAAACTTATTAAGACAGATGATACCGACAAAATTGAAGATAAAATTGCTGACACATATAAGTCTAGATCTGGTAGGAAAGTAACATGGAAAAAGAAAAATGAGTACTTTTATTTTTAAACAAATTTAGGCAAGACACATATTTAATAATTCTGTGGAGGGTACTTAACTCTGTTATTTGGAGGGGGACTCGTGTAGTGAACTACTACTATGATGCTGCTACAGTATGCTTCCTTTATTTCTCTCTTTCTCTCTACTCTTCTACTTTTCCCTTCCTTTCTTCTCTCAACGTCACCAGAGGTTTCAGCCAATTGGAATAGAGGACTGTCCTGGAGGGAGATACAAAGAAGAAATCTCTCTCAGACATGCGGAAACAATAGAAGCATCAACACGTGACAGACCAGTTTCCCTGGGTAAAGACTTTTATCAAAGAAATGTACCATCCTCTTTGTACCCCTATATCTTGAAAATCTTTATAAAACATCATCAATCCTAAAGTCTCGTTGCACTTAATTATAACCGATGTTTTCTTTTCCACAACCGTTCTTTTTCAGCACTCTTATTCTCTCTCTAATGTCGGAGGTGCCCCAAAAAGGGGACCGACCGAAATAGTGACCCTTTTTCAAACGTCGTTAAAATTTATGGTAACCGCCATATTACTACCTTTTTTCTTTCTCTGTTTCATTGGAATTCGCTTTCTTTGTCACTCCCAAAAGCAAGAAATTTTCACAGAAACATGTGAACTCAAAATGTTTACCAATAAAAATCGTTTCAAGTTTCAAAACTAGCAATACAATATAAAACAGTTGATGAACAGAAATTCAAGGTTCTTCCTGGATGGGGGAACTTGCTATGCAACACAATGCACCTTGACTCTCCAAGCTCATCTGAGATGGCTGAAATGTGATACGCTGAAATCCATTAAACCTGCACCCCTATCTCCAATGAATTCTCTTCACCCAGAAAGTAATCACACACGCACACAAAGGAGTTTTGAAACAAACTTTATTCTACTCGTTATTCAAAAACTTTAAAACTTCTCAAAAAACTTTGGTCTTTCAAAACATATTTTACTTTTTTGTAAAATTGTTGGTATATAAATATATTTTGTTTGTTAATTCATGTTTTCACGTCTTATTTTCCAAAATTTGAGTTATCACTTTTTTTAATGTCGATTTCCTATTTATGAACTTAAAGCATATTTTACATTTTTGTAAAAGTTATTGATATAATTATTGTTTGCTTGTTGATTCATGTTTTCTCATATTATTCCCAAGATATCGTTCTTGAGTTATCACTTGCTAACTGGTGATCCATTCATGTTTTAATTCATCTTTCCACTTACCAATTTAACTATATATTTATTAATTGTTAGTGTTATCCTTGACACTTTCCGAAGACGTACTATCACCAAAATACACTACATGTAGCCAGCTATGACACTATAGACTTATTTAACAGGTGTAATCCTTTTTTTTTTTTACTTTTTTCCTTTATTGAAGAATATAAAAACTCGTTCATCTGATCCAATGATGTGGTTCTTTACAAGTGGAACCACAGGAAACCCAAAGATGACCGAACATACACATGCCAGTTATGGTCTTGGATGTAGCCTTGTTGCGAGGTTGGTCTTTTTAAAAATTTTATCTTTTATTGATTTATTAGTCCTAACCCGACAAAAGGACCCTTGTTCGTTCATCTGACCGCACTTTTCTCAATAACTCCGTCTTGGAATTTTTTTAAATTTTGCACAAACATTAAACATGATATGAGTAAAAAAATAACAGAACGGATTTTCCAGAAAAACCCCGATTGTTCCCCTAGGGGTACCTTTCGGGTTAAAATGGCTAAAATGTACACTTTTGTGCTTATTAAAAAAAATGATGCCTTGGATTTTGATAAAACTTTCTAAAAAGTTGTAACTGATTTATGTGGGTGTGTGTGTGAGTTCACTCCCTATTGACTCGAAAACAGCTGGACCGATTTTTATGAAATTTCACATGAAGGTACTTTATGTGCCTGACAGTGTTCTTAGATAGGTTTTGCATTAAAATGTTTTTGATAAGTATTGATAATCGATAATCGAAATAACCCAATGAAAAAAGGAACAAGGAATTTTGACCAAAGTTAACACTTTACACAGCCTAACATCACAAATGTATTTGAGAAGTTTTATTACCATACAGCTGTAAGGTTAGGCATATGGAAACAACATTAGGTTCTCTGATATGACAGGAGTGCGTTCGAAACGAATGTTTCTGTTTATAACACAATTGAAGCATGAAATTTGACTTTTGCATGTTAAACTTTAATTTGAGCCAAAATCAACAGTAGGTGCTCTACAGTGCAATGTAGACTACAATATATTATGGACGAATTGATTGAAAAATAGGTGATTTCACAGATTTTGATGAAAATAAAAATATAGGAATTAGGAACATTTGTTGATTATCATTCAATCCCAGGATCTCTCTGCTAGTCTAGCGGCACTGATGAGTTGTGATAAAACGAAACAGGACTGTATGTCAATGACTACAAATATATATATAAAGAAAATTAGTATTATTGGATTCTTCAGACTTCTTTTCTCATCTTTAGTGTCATTTTCACAACATTTCAGTCGATGCAACTTCTGAACTTCTTTAGGTGTATCTTGTTAAACTTTGGAATCTTTCTTTCAAACTCTGGGATCTGCAAGGAATTTTGTTCAGAACCTTTTATTTAATTCACGGGGGTAGCATGCTCTTGTTCTGTCAGCCATAGCTGGATAGAAGTCCTTTGTAATTCACTATTGTATTTTCGGTCACCCACATTGAGGCTTGAACCTTCAACCTTCAGAAGAATTTCACCTTCACAACTGAATTTTTCCACTGTGCCACAGGTCGTTGTGGAGAATTCTAGTACGAATTTTAAAAGCCTTAAGCCTATTTTATTTCTAGATGTAAATATCACTATTTATTACTACATATTAGTAGTATACATATATATTTTTTTTATTCCATTTTCACCCCAAACAAGGCACAGTGCAACTTTGATGTAGAGGACTACTATCAGAGACATAAGTTGCAGGGATACTATGTAGGGAGTTAAGCAGCAAGATGTCCGTTCATATTACACTTGAACTTCTGCATGTCAGTACATTTGGGAAAACAGGAATCCGGAAGGGAGTTCCAGAGTCTAGCAGTTCTGGGGAAGAAACTATTAGAGTAGAAGGCCTTCTTACATTTAGGGATCTCTACTGTGTAGGAGTGGGATTTTGCTGATTGTCGGCTTTGTCGGAGGTATTTATGTTGCCGAGCTTTGTTGCTGGGTTCGAATCTCCCGACAAGCGGTAATCGTGACATCCTGCACTAATGACTCCCGAAAGAATGAAACATTAGTGTCTGTAGGTATTTAATAATTAATTAATTAGTAAACTAGCAGGACCTGTTAACCGGAAGCATGCCCCCCACCCCTTGTAAAAAATTAAATTACGATTGTTGTTGGTGGCCAATCCCCAATGTCCTAATATTAAGAACGGCTTTCGGAATCGACACCCTCAACCTCCTCATGTTAAGAACGTCATATGGAATAGACAACCCCAACTTCGCCATGGTAAACTGGCTTTCGGAATAGACACCCTATTTTATGAGGGGGGGGGGGATTGTCAAAGTATTTGTCCCAAGTTTAACTTTGATATATGTTGTTAACATACTCACCCTGCAAAGGTTATAAACCAAAAAAGAAATTGAGGGGATAGCATTGTCGTGCAGAGAGAAGTATACATGTTTATCACACATGTGTAGAACAGTGAATTACAGTGCATAATGCATGTCATTATTTCTCGAAAACTACTTGTCTTCGCCAAAGTTACAAGAGATTGTCTTATTCAGCATAATCTAAAACCTAAAGAAGTCGTCAGTTTAAAGGAAATTGTGTAGGTGGAGCTAAGGTAAAAAATTACCTAATAAAAAAAGTTAATCTATGAGCAGTGTTGAAAATGAGTCCTGAAAAGAGAATTAAACAAAAAACAATTATATTAAAAAAGTATATATATATATATATATATATATATATATATATATATATATATATATATATATATATATATAACAAATAAATCTATTCATAGGAAATAATGAAGGGGAAATTTGTATTTTAGCAGCATAAATTATTTGACAGACAAAAAAATTTTCAAAACTGGCGTAAATGTAGTCCAATACAAACTGAATCAAAATTAATGCAAATGAGAATTTTTCTGGATGTAATTCAGGCTTTGAGTGTAAAATGTGTTTATCTAATAAGAAATAGTTTTTATGATTTATTAGTCTGCCAACAAACAAAGCATCCACTAATTAAATAATAAAAAAGGCAGAAAATAGAATCCAAAACGCCCCCTAAAAAACAAAGGAAAATAAAACCAAAAACGAAAATATGATCATGTAAGGGTTTAGAAGACGCTCTAAAATTGAAAATATTTTTTTTTTTTGCTTAATCACCTGAATCTAGATATCACTTTGCCGATATTGTGTGTAGTAAAAGGTGAGAGTATAACTACATAAAGTTATGAATATGAGCATGGTGCAATTTTTTTTATTTGGTTTAATATGTATAAAAATAATGTTTCGTGTAGATTGAGTGGCCATATTGAATAAGTTGTGATATGTTTGTTTTTTATATTAATGGTGCAATCCGGAATAATAGAATTTTGTGGTCTCTGCCAATGAGATAAGCTGGAATGTTAGTGAGGAGGAGAAATCATAATTTTCGAATAGTATAGTGTAAATGTAGTTGCATGTGTACGAATGTTTTATTCAGTTAATAAGAGTGTCAGGGCAATATAGTTATAATGTGTAAATAATTAGCCGGTGTTGACTGGGAGTGGTGGAAGGACTTTTGTTTTAGAGGGGAAAATACGGACTACTTCATCTATAGGTCTTAGCGATCGTAATGATATCGTTTGTAGGAATTAAGGAATTTTATTATAATGAATAAATGTGTATGTAACGGTGTTTGAAAGTTACAAAAGATGGTGGGTAGACAATAAATTTGTATATGGCATTTGTTATTGCAAACCTACCGTAAGTTGGTCCAGAGGGAAATTTCTGCAATCATGTTATTATATAGTAGATAGTTATTTCAGTCTCTTTAAGAAACTCATTTCTTATCGTTAAGCACTTTACAGTTGAAATAAAGTTGGTCACGTTAGTTCGCATGTGCAGATCATGATATTATAATCATTAGATCCCTATGACAGACGTTAAAACATTTTAAAAATAAATGTTTAAATTTTAATGATATTTCTCGCGGTTGACAATGGCCAAGTAGATTTGGTCCTTGCTAATGGAGTCAGAGATGGCTGGATTAGAATCTCCCAACCAGAGGTAATCGTGAAACCCTGCACTGATGATTTCCGAAAGGATGGAATTTTATCTTTTATTTGTTTGTAGGTATTTAATAATTATTATAGTAATTTTGTTTGTAGGTATTTAATAATTATTATAGTAAATAATTATATATATATATATATATATATATATATATATATATATATATATATATATATATAGCTTAATGCATAAGAGAAAAAGAGAGAGTTCAATTCCACAAGAGGAGACTTATCTGAATAATGCCAAGCTCAACAATTATTATTGGAGCTTATACAATAGGAAAATAAGAGTATGAAATGAAGTCACAAAACTATATATTGGTAGATATAGAATGGATCATTTATTGAATAATGGAATACAAACAAAATTTGGGGGATAGAAGGGACTCTTTATGCCAGGGCATTTTGAAGCCTAATGCTTTTCATCAGAAGAGTAGAGCAGGTGATAGGTAGCAAGGAGGAGATGTGGCATCTAATGTATGGTTCATTAGAGGCGAAAAAGATTAAGGGGAATTATAGAATTTTGGGGGGAAGCTTTATTGAATTCTAAATAAATAAAGGAGCAGCTTGTTATATATAGTATGATATATAAAATTGTATGTGGTCTTTAACATAGTGTTGAGTTTAGGGGGTATATGTTTTAGGGTTAAATTGGGGGTATATTGTGGCTACGTTTTAATTTAATTTAATGGTTTGTGGAGTGTGTATTATCTATGGAGTGGTATCATTGATATTTGAAACACGTCTGTCAAGGCTGGATGAATCAAAAAAATTAAGGCTAAAAAAAAACCCCGAAAAAATTGTCACCGTTTTTTCGGGTTTTTTTTAAGCCTTAATTTTTTTGATTCATCCAGCCTTGACAGACGTGTTTCAAATATTATCTCTAGTACTTTTCTTTTAATGATTTGGAATTCATTCCATTTGCACTTTTTTCCAAGGAACTCTGCCTTTTGGATGATTTTGGACCATTTGGAATTTACCCAGTGGATTGAAATTTTAAATTCGACCGTTTTGGATTTTACCATTTTTGGATTTTTACCCTTCACCGGACTATCCATTCATGTGAAATCTTTTTATTATTTTTCTTTTGCCTCCTGTTCCCCTTACCTCACCCTTTTTTTAACCAAGTAAGATCTTTGACTTACTTGTAGTTTCATTAAATACTTTTATATGCAAAATCCGATCCTGCATTTTGCTAATTCCTGCCTTGTGATGAGAAGGAGAGTATTTTTTCGAAACTCCGCGGATTAAGGACTATCCACTTATCTTGTGCTTCCTTTTTTAAAATTAAATATGTTTTTAACTCTTTTTCAAGATGTCTTTTAACATATTTTATTAATCATTTGTTCATATATATATATATATATATATATATATATATATATATATATATATATATATATACATATATATATACATATATACAAACACAGATACACAAAGAAACACCCACAAAAAAAAAAAAAAAGATAAGGGCTGAGGGTATTTTGAACGTAGATGTTGAATTAGCCGGGAAAACGTAAGAGTTCGGGAAACAAAAACCTTGGGTTTATATTAAAGAAGTCCTTCACTGGGAAAGACAGCTTCAAGAGTCCACATTAAAAATTTAAATTTCTTGAAATCCGATTATAAAGGCCATCAAATTTATGTTTTTTTATGAAAAAGAAAGTTCTAGAAAATGGAATACATACTTTCACGTTTATAAACATGAGGGACAGGTCTCTTCATTCGGCGTCGCTACTTGCTATTTGTCATTTAGGTTGCACCTGTCAATAATACACTCCATAGATAATAGACACCCCACAAACCATTAAATTAAATTAACACGCAGCCACAATATACCCCCAATTTAACCCTAAAACATATACGATAAGTGGTGACCACCGTGTAAAAAAAAAAAAATATACCCCCTAAACTCAACACTATGTTAAAGACCACATACAATTTTATATATCCTACTATATATAACAAGCTGCTCCTTTATTTATTTAGAATTCAATAAAGCTTCCCCCCAAAATTCTATAATTCCTCTTAATCTTTTTCGCCCCTAATGAACCATACGTTAGACACCGCATCTCCTCCATGCTACCTTGCACCTTCTCTACTCTTCTGATGAGAAGCATTAGGCTTCGAAATGCCCTGGCATAAAGAGTTCTTTTCTATCCCCCAAATTTTGTTTGTATTCCATTATTCAATAAATGATCCATTCTATATCTACCAATATATAGTTTTGTGACTTCATTTCATACTCTTGTTGTTCTATTATATATATATATATATATATATATATATATATATATATATATATATATATATATATATATTATTAATAGTGGGACCTGTGGAAATTCGACAGGAGACTTATTCTTATGTAATATATTGATGTTGGCATTCTGTAGATGTTCAGCATAAATGGTGACGTTCTGATATTATTGTAGCTCTTTTGTTAAAACTGCGAATATATTTATCTAAACTAGCAGGGACGCCCAGCATAGTCCAGTTGTAAAGTATGCTTAAATATATTTTAATTCTTGCAGATATATTATTATATTGTATCGATTTTTATATATAATAAAGTTGTGATTTCAAAAATAAAAACTATAAAAACTATATCCTTAGGTACATCAGCTTGAATCAAAACAGAAACCAAAATTTATGAAAAAAAAGTGTATATATCAGTGGCGACTCTAGCCTAATATTGCTACTCGTGCCCCCACCCTCCTCCTTCTGTCAACTTCATTTCCCAACCCATGGTCCGTGGACCCAAAGTAAGTCATCATATTTGCTATTGCGGGACTCTCCATTTTATAGCACAGATTGACTAACGTACCTTACCTTGCCAGTATCAGTCCATGATTGTCCTGATTTAGGCGTGAAAAGCAAGCAAGACCAACAATAGAGTTTTTCCTCAGATTTATTCGCACATAACCAGTCAATGTCATTAAACCATTTGGATTGGAACGAACGAGTTCTAACCTTATTCACCAATAAAGAAGTTGGGCGCCCAACGTTGATAATTTATCGCTTCTCAGCTACATTTCTCTGGACAAACGATATTTTTTTCAGGTCTAACACAATATCCATATCCATTATATCTAATTTTAAATCCAGATCATTAACAGCAAATGCAGTACAACTTTTTTTTTAATGTTTTAGAGAATAATTTACTTACCCGTGAAACACAGGAAACGTAACCCGTGACGTTATACGCAAAATACAGGGAACTTCCAAAATGTAAATTTCATCTGATGAATCTTGAAACATGATATCTTGACCAGTTGAAGTTATCCGTGGAAACACTGAGAACATTGAAAATCTTAATTTTATCCAAAAATTCTAAGATACAACACATTCGTAAATAAAGTCCGTGCTAAAATTGAATGTAGTGAAGCGACTTAAATATTTTCGGCAACTGAATAATGTTCTCCAAAAATGGCAATTAAATTTTACCATAGAATAAAAGGTAATATTGATGAATAAAGTTTAAATAGCTGTGAAATGATGGATGCAACAAAAAGTTTCATGCAGGACCTTTATGAAAAAAATGACAAAAGTATTTACGTATCACTAAGAAATTCTATGAAGGTTCATTAGTTTGCCGGGTTTTCTTAGGATTAATTAGGTACAGACAATTCATGGCTGCTTCGATAGGGGGCATGGTCTTTAACGGCGGTTAATCATAATATTTTTTTAATTTTTGAGTACTTTTTTATTGTATTTAAAAGATTATAGTTTAAAGTTCATTTCTCAAAGATAAATGTGTGTGAAATAAAAAAAATACATGGAATAATTTTATCTCAAATCTGAAAAATCCTAGATTGCATGTAAAAATTCATTATGACAAAAATCGCGTTTACATTTTTCTGGAATTATTTCCAAGTTAAGTAGTAAGTTAAAGTCTTAAGATGATGAATTAATACAATAAATATACTTAACTTTTGCAAAAAAAAGTAATAATTATCCAAAAATGTATCACTGGTAGGAACGAGACTCGTTCATCGTATCAAAATAAATTCTGGTGGCAAAATTGAAATATGTATGGAAGGACAAATTAGACATAATTTATGTCTTTATTCCGGCATACCAAGCGACTTTTTTTTTAGTCGAAGACCATCCTTCCTTCATTTAAAAATGCATAAAAGCTAATTAAATTCATTGATTATACTACTGACAATTTATTGTTTGAAAAAAAAAGTTAGCACCATTATTTATTAATATTAATACAGAACTATAATTGGTTAAAAAAACAATTTATAATCATTGAAAAAAATACACACTAAAAATACAGACTTACGTCAAAATTTATCATAATGTTTACGTTAAATTTAAAGTTGATAAACACAAACAGGCATGTAGTTGAAAAGAGGAGGAGGGGGTGGGCAAAACAGACTGGTTTTCTTTTCAACTCTGTGCATCCGTAGTTACCGACATGGAACGTTCGTATAATTTTTACCATTTTTTAATTAAATTATTTTTCTATGTTCCTGTTTTTCAATTTAATTTTTTTTTACTTTATTTTCCAATATTGTATGAACATTATTTTACGTTCATAATTATACGTTCTTGCGTTCAATGGAAATATTAGAACCTTACATGTAAAGATTACGTTAAAAATGTAAGCGTAAAAAAAAGTAGAAATGATTTCTGCAATTATAATTTTTTTTTTTTGTGAAAATATTAAATGAACAATGCTGAATTCAATAATAATATTGGTAGTTCAAAAAATTAATTTTTCTTCGAGTTATATCGAATTCATTAATACGGATTTCAGGGTTTTTTTCCCTAATGTTCCTGTAATAATTTTATTTTTATTGTTACAAATTACGATTCTTTATTTATATATAAAAAAAGTAAAAATAAATTCTTGCGTTTTTTATTTACTACTGAAAACCATAACTTTAGTAAAGATATTTTTTGTTTAAACAAAATAATACAGTTTACTGAGATTTAAATAAAAATAATTAGTTCATTATATTCCGCGATCATTAGTTGATACATACAGAAAATTACATTAAAATTGGTTAATTTCCTGATTTTTTGGTGAATTTTTAGTAAAGGGAGGAGTCAAAATGTTTATTCATTTTGACCGTACCTAGTATTAATAGAAAATGGCTTAAACCCAGTATTTTTCGAGGATTTCTATGATTCAAAATTCACGAAAAAAACATTCCTCAATAAATAAACAAATTCACTCTCATTCAAAACCTGTTCTTTATTAATTAATGAAACAATAAACTCATCACTGATATTTATAATCATACGCGTGCTTATATTTACACATAGCTATTCGTACTACTACATATTGCAGCAGTAGTAGTAATCGTTCTTCATGTGTTTATGCGTACGTATGTGTCTATAGATCTCTTTCTATCTTTCTTTCTTCCCAAGACAGTCGTCAGCAGTAACATGTGCTAAATTTTTTTAGCACGAGCCTTTGACTAGATTTTGTCACTGGCTACAGTGAAAAGCGAGATTTCTCTAACAGCACTGTTATTATGAGAAGGGTTTTGTGCTTTGCACGGAATGCGCGTGTTCAACATAATAGCCGCTTTCAATGTTCAATGGATCTGACGGTGGCCGGAAAGACCATGCATTCAATACAGCATCGTTGTATTATACCTAGATATAATTATGAACTTTTGGCTACTTAGTTATCGAAACTTGAATAGATACATAATTTAATTGAGATCTAGTCTGTATGTTTGCTTGAAATTAATGGATGATTTTTAACCCATTTTGAATAACATTGAACGAGTTATTGGTCATGCCGGGCACGAGTGGCACTAGTCCCATCTCCGCCCCTGGTATATATATATATATATATATATAGCTGAAGGAACACAAGTTATATATATATATATATATATATATATATATATATATATATATATATATATATATATATATATATATATATATATATATATATATATATATAACTTGTGTTCCTTCAGCTATAATCGAAACTGAAACCAAAACTTATGAAGAATTCTTGATAAAATTATTTATAAAAACATAAATGACCTGAGTGCTATCAGCTATAATCAAAACCAAAACCAAAACTTATGAAGAATTCTTAGTAAAATTATGCATTACAAAAATGGAACTCCATAAAAATTAAATGACAGTCCTTCAGATGTAAGTTTAACACACAAAATAAATAACACACACACACTATCATATTAATATATAGATTACTACGTTAGTATTGGTCCCCCGACAAAAGGAAGGTGGACCTGTAAATTTACTCTTGTCCATTCGTCCGTTCATCTGTCTGCACTTTTCTCAATAACTATGCCTTGGAAGTTTTTGAAATTTTCCACAAACATTCTGAATGGATTTTCTGGGAAAACTGCAATCTGGAATAATAGAATTTTGTGGTCTCTGCCAATGAGATAAGCCGGAATGTTAGTGAGGAGAAATCATTATTTTCAAATAGTGAAGTGTAGTTTTATTTTGGGTTAAAATGGCTAAAATTGACACTTTTGTGCTTATTAAAAAAAATTCATGCCTTGGATTTTTATAAAACTTTCATTTAAATAAGCCTAATTTTAACAATATATTTCACGTCATTGTTTTTTTACTACTTATTCTGACTAGGAAGATCGTTAGACTGGAGGCATTTTTTGTTCATGACCTAAACAGCACCAGCCACTTACAAACGTAAAAAAACCCAGAAATGTCTAAACTGTGTTCTATTTCAAATAACGCCAGATAATTACAACTAGTGGATTATAAATTTATATAGACCACATAAATTATTGATTATTTAGTCTTATAGTTAAACATCTTTATTTTCTTTGAAATTATTTTATCTGCAGATATTTTCTCACAGCCCGTCATAGTGACATTATTTGGAACATATCTGACACTGGCTGGGCAAAATGTGCTTGGAGCAGCTTTTTTAGTCCCTGGTTGGCTGGAGCATGTGTCTTTACTTACCATACAAGCAGCACAAAATTCCAAGTTGAAAATTTATTACAGGTTTGTTTTTATTTTTAATAAAACTGTGGAACCATTTTAAACATAATTTCTGTTAGGTTTTTTAATTTTTGAGATGAGGATTGGTTATTCATATTATTTGGATTATTTGGAGTACAGTTCTCATCTTGAGTGTCAGTTTCACGTTTCAGCTGATGTAACCTCTGACCTTCAGGTGTCAAACTTAGCAATGTTTCTGTTGAACTCGGGAATCTGCATGGAATTACTTCACAAGGGTAACATGCTTCGCTTCGCCAGCCATGACTCAACAGAGGTCCTAAGATACAATTGTGACTTACTTAGGGCCTCTGTATAGTCATGGTTGATGGAACAAGAGCATACTACACCCGTGAAGTGAATAAAAAGTTCAGTTCGAAATTCTGTGCAGATTTCCAAGTTTCGCAGAAACATTCCTGAGTTTGACAAGATAGACCTGAAGAAGGTCAGAGGTTACATCAACCAAAACGTTGTGAAAAGGACACTGAAAATAAGAACAGTATTCTAAAGAATCCAAATAATAGGAATCGTTTCTGTTGATTTGGATTTTTCATTTGATTTTGGCTAACATTGGATCACAGGGAATAGCTGGTGTTGGTATGATGCAACAGTTATGAGAAGATGTAAGTTCTGAGAACTTTTGCCATTAATAACTAGCAGGATGTCTCTATCAGAGTGTATGTGCTAATGTATGAAATAGAAATGTAACCATTAAGAGTAGAAAACATGGAGAGAATCATGTGATGGATGTATAGGGTGAGGCTTTTGAAGATAGGTTTAGATCTGATGACCTCAGAGGAAGATTATGTTTGGACAGTATAGGGAGATGTGCAAAGCAGGTCACTTTTTTAGTGTAGTCACATTGAAGGAACTGATATGAGAGTGCTTGAATTACTAGATGTAAAACAGTTAATGCAATGGGGTCAATTGTTAGAAGGCTAAAAGAGACAGAGGAGGAAGTGATAAGGATGAATTTGAGAGAAAAAGAGAATGATGAATGATGGTCTTTGGTGTGGTTTCAAGTGAAGGCCACATCATGCCACCACACATCTTCACAGTCGGCTTGAAGTCACACCAAAGTGTACCTGGATGTGCTGAAGAATGTGGTGATCCCTGGCGCAATCAGGTGGCCGCTGGCAGACTTTGGATGGGGCAGCAGGACTCGGCGCTGGCCCACAAGTCCAAAGAGACCGAGGCTTAGCATCAGAAGGAGTACTTTTCTATCATTGGCCCCCCCCCTCATCCCCGACTTGAACCCGTTGGACTACTTCCGGCACTTGTGGAAAAGGTATGCTCCCAGTTCTGGACCTGTATCGAGACAGTGATTGAGGCTGAAGGCGCCTACATTGAATAACTATCAGCTCTACTACATAACCAATTTACCGGAATTGATTTTTTTCAATAAAAGTTATAAAATAAAGCTGTAGTATTGTTTCCTTTAGGGCAACACTTTTATTGTTCCAGCCTGTATATTCCAATATATTACCATTTATTTCTTTCAACATGCTAAAATGTTCAATTCTTGACGGCACCTTTTTTCTAGCACAGAAAGAATCATATAATTATGTCAATTTTTGAATATTTTCCGCTCTGACTCATCAGAAGAATAAGAACTCATTAAAACTTTAAGAGAAAATAAAATGAGTATGAGCATAATTACATAAATCTGAAAACATCGGAAGAGTAGTTACAATTGTGTTTTATATTTATGCCATATGTAATCATGCTCATATTCTTATTTTATTTTAAAGTTAATTAGTTCTTCTTTCTCTGAAAAGTCTGGTCAGAAAATATTCACAAATTGACATAATAATTATGTGATTGCCACGGTGCCATCAAGAATTGAACAATATAACATGCTAAAAGAAAGAAATGGTAAGCTGAACAACATCTTGAAATTTGGAATAAAGATTTTTGTTATCTATTTGCATATGCCCTGTAGTTATATTTAACATACATCAAGCTTCATAAATAAAAAGACTGGTATAAATAAAGGGTGAAATATAATTGAATAAACATATTTTTCCCATATATGTATAGATATAGAATTGGAAAAATCAGTACTTATTTTCCGTTTGAGAAAATATCTGCACATTTAATATGTTTTCATGGTAATCTGGAAAAATAACAACTTTATAGTTAAACATTTCGAGATTTATAAAACATCAGAATCAGTAATTGTATCCCAATTTCCAACAATTGATGAGAAAATATCTTTGCAGACCAATTGTTCTGCAACTGGACATGCATATTTTGAGTTAAGTTTAATGTCTTTACATGCCGCTAAAAAGTAGAGTATTTGAGGCAAGCATTTATTTCATCTGCTGGTATTGATTGAGGAATTGCAGGTAATGTTTGTCTGAAATTTCCTACAAGCAATATTACTGCATTCCCAAATGGCCTGACATTATCACGCACATCTTGCAAGGATCGATCAAGAGTCTCAAGTGATTTTTTATGTATTCATCCCAAACAATAAGTTTGCATTTCTGCAATATTTTTCTCCTGCTGTATGTTTTGGAGATATTGCACATGGGAGTTTTGATAAATTTAATATTTAATAGTAATTTCAAAGCAGAATGAAGAGTTCTTCCACTTGGTAGTAAGGTTGTAGCTATTCTGGGTGAAGCTATGTCATTTTATGATCGAATGGCTGCCAAAATCAATTTAATTAGGAAGATTAAACAGACAGACAAAAACCTTTGAACAATCCGATTCAAGGAACTACGAATGAAATCTAAGAAAAAGAAAATACCCACCACAACTTATAGATAAAAGGATCCAACTTGCGATAAATATACCAGTAGAAGATTTGAGAACCCCTAAAAAATGAAACAAAGAACAACTCCTAATATACGTTTCCACACACAACACAAACAACCCATAACTTTTCACAGAGATAACAAAAAACCTCGTCCTACTTAACCAAAACAGTAAACTAAACTTCCTTAAAATAATAAAAAGCAAACGCCAACCTAAAAACCTAAAACTCATTCTTACTTCATCCAAATTCAATCAAGGCACAACAAAAGGAGTCACAAAATGCAACAAACAACGATATGGAGTCTGCAACATAATATTAGAGGAAAACACATATACATTCATGAACCCCATACAAACATTTTAAATTAATCTAAAAAATCTGGTCTATGTAATAAAATGTGCAGCATGCGATAAATCTTGCATAGGCGCCACTAAAAACCGTAGTAATAGAGTAGCCTTATATCAATCCAACATCAAAATCGCAGAAAATAGACACCTGCATGTGTCACAGCATATACACACATGCAATGGGGGCAAATTCGGGATAATGCCCATTTTCCAAATCGACGACTTCTACTTACTAACACAAGAAAAAAATTTCATAACAAAGTTCAACCCTGCATTGAACATATCCTAATAACAACACACATAAATAGGCAAAACACAAAATACACTTACGTGCACGCATGCTTATGCAAATGTGCACCCTCACACACTAATCGAGACAAGCACGATAAAACACGCGCACACATTCATGGGCACACACGTCCATATCCAATATAATATCGTTTCTCTAAACTAAACAAACGATTAGAAACAAAATACACTACTCTGCCCAAATTTAATAAAATAAAATCTTTCTAGACTAAAACAATTTTAACCAATGTGTGTGTGGGGGGGGGAGAAGTGAGTGTGTGTGGGTGTCTATGTGTATGTAGGTGTGTGTATGTATGTATACTCCTACATTTATATTTCTATATATATATATATATATATATATATATGTATGCATATATATATGTGTATGTATGTATATGTGTGAATATATGTATGTATCATCTATTTTCCATTTTGTTTGTGTGTTTGTGTGGGTGACTGAATACATGTGTGTATGCACGTTTAGATTGGGAATCAACCTTATACCTATCTAGATATCCTGCGTCTATCTCCCTCTTACATGCACGGGCACGTGCACAGAAGTATGCACATGCGTGCACAGAAACACACACACATTTGAAAATAAGAAATCAAAGATTTTAACCCATATACACACATGTGCACATATGCAACATACGACACCTGCCCTAACACATACATACACACAAGCACACACATGTGAAAGAAGAAATCACAGATCTTGACCCACAGACACAACACACAACCCTCACTTTAACACACAGGCACACACATACACACACATCAAAAAAGAAAGAAACTTATAAAAACCCATAAAAATAGTCACCAAATAGACTCAAAGCCCTCGGGGCCCACTAAATGGACTTAACTCTAACTGATTGAACTCTTGACCTAACGCACCAACTACTGGTGACAAAAAGTCTCAGATTAGCATTTCTCTGAAAAATACAATCAGTGTTGGCAGAGATAAAATGTTTTCCAAAAAGAAATTCCAAACTTTAACTAAAAAAAACTTTTATATAAAAATATCTGAAGAGAGCTGAACAAGGCTTGGAACGCGTTATAAAAATATTTTGAAATATTAAAATATGATAAAAGTCTGAAAACCCTACAAACATACACTAGCAGGTAGACCTGGCGTTACCCAGGATTGAATGATGATCAACGAATGTCTCATATCCCCATACTTTTCTTGCCACAGAAATCGGTGAATTCGCCCATTTTTTCAATTAAATCGATTGATTGCCTGTTCAAGTTGGGGCCCCATCGTAGTGTACTTTTTTTTTCTTTTGTTGGAACTACACAACCATCACTTTATAAATATATATATATATATATATATATATATATATATATATATGTATATATATATATATATATATATATACAGTAAGTTATGGAAATTATGGCATGTAAACTACACAAAATGTTCCACATTTCATCGCTTGTATTGTAAATGTCAATTGTGAACACCAAATTCTACAATGTGGTTTATGAAGGACTTTAGGCGTCTGTGCAGTTAAGTGACAAACTCTATTCCATATCAAGTAGCAATTTTTATTAGTGTGCTACATATAACTCAAGCTCGAATTGCCAGCCTTAATTAATGCACTTTTCACATAACTTTAAACCTTTCTTAGAAAGCATTTATAAAGCTTAGTATAGGATTGACTTCATAGTGTTTGACTGTGTTTTTTCTTCACTATAAACAAATTCTTGAGAATAATAAAATATGCTAAAAATACAAGAATAACACATTACTTTCAGAGTTAGGGGTCAATAGCTTCTCTTACCTATTTATATTCAAATTGAGTAATTAAAAAATGTTTCTGATTTTATTTTTCAGATTTTAGAAGATTGCAGTATTTCTGTCCTCTGTGCTCCAGCAACTCTTCTGCGTTTGGTGGTGCAGCATGATTTAACTGTCCGAAAGTTCAATGCTCTACGGCACTGTGTCTCGGCAGGAGAACCTCTGGTCAGTTTTATGACAATTATTTTTATTTCATTAAAACTATGTGTGGACATACAGGTGTATGTTATTCGTTCTTTTATTTCTCCTAATATATATTGTAAACAAAGAAAGCTAAAAGGTGCATAAAAAAAAGGAATAGTATGATACATTTTAATGTAGGGTTAAAAAAAATAGTGCAAATTTTTTATTAGAATTCGAGTAAGGCTATGTGTCCTTGCAGCTATATGATTTAGTTTCGATTCTAACTGATAGCACCCAGGTCATATTTTTTAAATCATGACTATATATTAGCTAGAATATAATCAATACAGAATTGGCTCTATAATAATAAATATGAAATCTGTGTAATAATAAAATCTCTATAATAATAATAAATACAAAATCTTATTTAAGCATATTTTATGACCAGGAAACGCAGGGCAGCCTGCTAGTTAATAAACACACACATGTCCAGGTAAAAATCCAGAGAATATTCACCGGGTTCATATAATAGTTTTATATTAATCTTTATTCATACAGACACGTATAGGCTTCACTACACTGGCATGACAATATTTTGATCTCTAGTTATTAATAACTAAGATCTCATCAAGCAAAAAGAAAAACAGTTTGTCTTTTCTTCATAATAAGCTAAATTCCAATGACCAGTTAATTTTTTTGTATTCAAAACATTGATAAATTTTTTACGGGCCGCTTCACTCATAACTGACCAACTGAAACGAGTATGTGAATTTCAGATCTTTTAAGTATAGGCTTCTCAGAAAATTAAAGGTCGCTTTCAAAAAAAAAAAAATTCATGTGTAAATTAAGATGGCTGCCTCTATGTCTTTGCTTGAGAGAAAATGTAATCAATGCAGGCTGTTTTTTGTTTGTTTTTGTTTTTTTGTGGTTTCTTTGTTGGTGACAGAGCCGAGTGTGAAGGTCAGCCTTTTAACTTTTCAGACACAAATATGAATGAGTTCCTTACCCCTCCAGGGTCATGGAGGTGCATCATTTTTCACACGTGTCTTGGGAAGCGCCTATTCCTTCATATACAGCATCTGGTATCACCAAATTGTCCCCCATTTTAGTGCTGACCCGGTACAACATCGCTTAAGTTTCCTGATTTAATGGAAACTGATTAATCTTGTATACAATATTCTAATTGGAGAAAAGATGACAAACATTGGAATTTTGTTAAACATAAAACAGTCGGTCTATTTAGTTCCATTGCATCTGAGTAGCTTCAGTTACCAATGTTGCAGGAATGTCAAATGTCGGATTGGCACTGTGTGGTTAAAGAGAAGACTAAAATAGAATTTGGTCCCAGGGCGGAGAGTCAACTACAAACTGTATTGGAGTATTAATCAATGCTCCATTGATTAATACTCCAATACAGTTTGTATTTGGTTTTTGCTGAAAATTATCCAAAAGCAAGATCACATGGATATACATCCGGAAACATAATATTTGACCCTGGAAAATTCTGATTGCATCCCCAGGGGATCGAAAAGGGGTCAAAATGCCCAAAAATAGCACTTTTCAGGACATAGAATCTTTTCCGACCATTAGATTTTGCTGAAAATTACCCAAAAGCAAGATCACATGATATACATCTGGAAACATAACATATTATTTTCCCAAGAATTTTCCCAAGGTCAAATATATTTGACCTTGGGAAAATTCTGGGGCTTGAGCCCCAGGGTGTTTTAGGGGTGAAAAACACACCTTTTTGGGGCTAATTTTTATTTTTCTCCTAAAATTCATACTTGTGCCTAAATGGGGGTTTTAAATGGTACAGAATTTTAAAAACTTAACGCATCGTTTGTCATGAAACGATGTCATTTGGCTATCTTAGCTCAATGTTTTACATCAGACCAGGGGTTTAAATGGTCCAAATAGGTAACAGTTTTATGACTGATTTTGGCTAACAGTACAAGGGAAGTAACTCTTGTAGACTCGATTTTACAAATATTGATTATATATTCATAGATTGAACTTTAATATATGTGATTGGTTTACAATATAAGGTTACAAACTAGTAAGCAGGCAACTCATTTTTTTTTTAAGTGCTTTTTACACATGAAGATCCGACCTTTATCTAACTATATCCTCGTGGGGAGGCAAGTAAATAAAAACATGTCAATTTGAGTTTGTTTTACAATCCGAATTGACAATGTATTTATTCCAATTCATGTTTGTTACGTGTGAATGTTAAGCTGAGGAGTTTAAATAATAAACTCTCAGCTCATGTTCATAGGCAGTCATGAAGATTTCGTCAGTGATAAGAACCTTCAAATTGTTGTACTTTGTAGAGTTTCAGAAAGGGTCTCTCTTGATCTGTTTGGAAAAATAGAAAAATGAAAAGCAATGTCAAGTGTGGTGCCGTTTATTTTACTGGCTGTAGTACCAGTGGAAGTTGCAACAAGAACAGCTGGATTTTCCGTATCCATGGGAGAAAGTGTTCGCTTGAGGTAATCAGCTATAAGGTTAACCACGTGACTCTTTCCAGTCTCACCACAAAAACATGACAAAGGCACCAGTTGGCGGACCATATAGTTTTTGGCCTTTTTTTTTGTGTGTTTGAGATAAATTTAAAAAACGAGACTATTCTCGTTTTTTTCTCCATTTTGTTAGTATCGCTCAGGGTGATCGTACTTTGAGAAACAAAAGCAACAGCTTTTATTTCTAGTAAAGTATTTAGTAAACTTGGACGTAATTACTTTTTATGTCTAGTTATTATTTGCTCTTTTGTATTGATCCTTCATTGTTACCTGAAAACGGATTTTGATAACGACCCTAGAATCTCGTCAATAACAATGCTCAGTAAGTACAGTAAATACGATGTGCTTGTATTATTTGAATTATTCAAACTACTATTCTGATCTTGAATGTTATTCTCACTACATATTGGCTGATGTAACCACCGACCTTCTTGTCAAACGTGGAAATCTGTTAAACTTGGGAATCTGCATGAAACTCTGAACATGTGGAACCCCTTTATTTAATCCATGGGGGTAGCATGCTCTCATTCCATCAACCATAATTCGGTAGAAGTCTATTCTTAGTATCGCCTGAACTCAGGATTGAACCTTCAACCTCCAGAAGAGTGTAACTTACCACTGAATTTTACCTTTTATACCACAGTAGTTTGAATAATCCAAATGATCCAAATGATCAATTCTTATCCAAAACAAATTTACAAACATAAGACTTGCTTTTGTGTAAAAAAGTCATATTTTAAGTTTTATTGAAAACAAATGAGTAATTTTTTTTTACCAATTTATGTAGCTTGCAAATCAAAGATGTTGCTATATCATCTTTGCTTCAATCTATTGTCCTTCCTTTTTGTCAGACTTTCATAAAAATACTCGTCTAGCTACAACTACAATCAACAATTTCCCTCACTATCTGTGTCTAAATCTAAACACAGATTCCATGAATAAAACCTCTTTTCTGTGGAATTCTGTTTCACTGGCCTGCTCTCTGACTAACTACAATATCATCTTCAAATCCAATGTAAACAAATTCTTGTTGAGCCAACCCCTTAAATAATCAAATTATACCCAATTTTTACCAATAACAATTACTATGCTGTTGTTCTTATGACCACTGTACATTCATTAACTCTTATCTTCGAGTAGCCTTGGTAAGTGGTGACTCACTTGAAAAAAAAAAGAAAAGCAGATGGACATTTTGAAACCTTATGATTCAATTCAAGTTATCTTCCTTATAAATTACTACTTAAATATGGCTTTCTCTCATGTAAATATACAAAATGATAGAAATTTATGAAGTTTTTTCTAAAAAACAATAAAAGCATCTATAATGTAAAGGGCACGTCTGTGTGTATGTATGCCCAGTTGAAACTAAAAAAACACAAAACAAACACCCAAAAAGTTGGTATTTTTTTGATTACGTTGCCCTGAATGAATAATATCTAAACTTTAGAAAAAAATTTTCCTTTTTAAACCTAAACTAATCGAGGAAGTATGTAGTAGTTACCTTAAGTTGACTCATTTTTTTAGTTGTTTGCGTGTGTGTCCAAAGAAAGGAGTGAGCTGGGTGGAGAAGAAAAAAGGGGTGGGGAAAACTAGGAGAGGGGGAGAAAGAATATCATTCAACACCTGATTTTCTAGCGTGTTTTGTTTTGGAGAGCTGACATTTGAATCCTCACATCAATCACATTAGTTGCACTATGTTTATTTCCGTTTGCCACTAGGCTATCTTGATATTTACTTTATGTAATTCTCAGCAAAATTCATACTAGTTCACTGGCGTAGGGTCCCAAAAAATATCAGCTTCAGGTGATCATTTTTATTTTCAGAATCCTGAGCTGATAGAAAAATGGAAGAGAGACACACATTTGGAATTGTACGAAGGTTTTGGACAAACTGAAACCGTGAGTTGATGAGGATTATTTTTACATTTAAGAGATTTTTTAATTTTAAAATTCCTTTTTATTGAAACTTTATTTAAAAAAATAATAAAATAAATACAAGAGTTGATACAATTGTCAAATATTTGTATAAACAATTTTTTTTAATTAATTTACTCACAAATAATGGTGGTTAGTTTTTCTTGTTTCTTAAAGATATTTGGTGTTTATCCAGTTTTACTCTGATATTAAGAAAATATAATGACACAAAAACTTTGTGTACTTTTTACTTATGTTAAAAAAAAAAGGTTGTACACCAAAATTTATGCAAATTTATCGAGTATTTTTGTTTTTATAAAATATAATAAAATTTTATTCGTAAACCGGTATAATAATAATGGTGACTTTGTGATATTTAAACTCTTTTTTTTTTTATAAAGAGCTATTTAAAGAAGGAGATAACCAATGAAAATTTTATAGGAATGGCAGATGAGATATTTTGCCATTAAATTGTGTCTTTTCTCATGTAAAAAAATATATTTAATGAATTTGCGTGATTTTTGTTCTATCTTTTTAAAACCTAATATGTAAGTACACGATAAACTTTTTTATTTTCTTTTTATGAGCAATTTTTAATATTGGGGTAAAATTGAATAAGCAGCAGATTATTACAGCAGAGTTATTCCTCTTTGTATTTTTTAACTTTTATATTTTACTAGCAAAAGTACCCGTCGTTGACTGGGTTCAAAAACAGCCTACAGAAAATGGACTCTGATTTATGAAAGTATGATAGGTTATGAAAAGGAAGGGTTGTAAAGAGATAGCTTCGAATTTGGGGGTATCAAAACCAAAGCAAAATATGATGAAAGTAAAAATAAAATAGATAAACCCCATAATTTATTATACCATACCTGTTCACACTGAAACACTTATCACAATATTCTGTGGATTTATATTAAAAAACCTTGTTAAACTTTGTGACATATTTCCAGTCTATGGAGGTCAGGTGCGAACGAACACCCCATAATTTTATTATACCATATTTCTTCAAACTGAAACATAATTATCAAAGTATACTTACGCAGATAGATGTGAAAAGTCTTTATTAAAGTTTGTGCTTATTTCCATTCTATGAAGGCCAGGCGTGAACGCAGACCCCACAATTTTATTATACCATCCCTATTTAAGTTAAAACATACTTATCAAAGTATTATTATATACATCTATATCAAAAACTGTAAAATGTTTTTGCCTCCTAATGGGGATATGAGACGAATGGATTCGCCAATCATTTTTATAAACACCGGCTGTGCTAAACAACCAATGAAAACGTTTCAAAATTATTATAAAAATTGTCGAATTTTGAATTCAATCAGTTCGCCGTTAACTACGCCACAGACCGCATTTGATTCTTGGCCGCCATCTTGGTTACTGATCTGAACTACACCGCCATCTTTGTTCAACACAATGTCTCAAAACTTAACAAAAACACTTGCAAACGTTTTTTTTAATTTTTAAATTTTTTATTTCCATACTTTGTGGACCAGGCGTGAACGCAGACCTCACAATTTTAATGAACCACCATTCTGCCAGATCAAACATACCCATTACTGTGTCCCGATACATCTTCTATCATTATATGTAATCAGTTGTTTAAAATAGTCAACCATATAGGAGCCTATTCGTGACCAGACACACACACACACACACACACACACACACACACACACACACACACACACACACACATTCAGCTTTATATTATAGATATGCTTCGACAGTAGTTCACTGAATTAACTAGAAACACTTGTGTTTGCTAAAATGCAAAGGGGCCTAATCGTTTATCCGCTTTCTTTCTCTGGTTCATTTCGATACATCCTCTTCATCACTTCCTAAAGTTACCAAATTTTAACATAAACGTGTTATCTCAAAAGTATTTTCAACCAATGGAAATCTTTCCAAACTCCAAAAGGTAACACCTGTATGTGAATGTAGTAAGCCAGTGCGAACTTAGAAATTTCTATTAGACCTGATCAAGAAAATCAGTTTTAGAGAGATCCTCAACCGCTGGGCCGAATGAAAGGAACCCAAGAACGTCTACTAACACTCTACCCCATGCTTTTAGGCTAGGGTGGCAAAGTGAAAAGAACTCAATGACTCACATACCAGCTTCAATTCACACACATCTCTACATGCGCTAACAAGAACAGAGGTAAATGCACACACATACACAATGCCACGCCCAATAGACCACGAACATATCGACTTGCAATTACTATTAACTCAACTTCCTTACCCAAACACGTGTTGAACATTTATTAATATAAAAGTAACTTTTATATTCTTATTTCTTATATAAAAATGTTTTCTTATAAACTTCTGTATTTATCCAGTTTTCATTTATAAAACTCTCTTTATGTTTTAGGTATCTGTTGCTATCTGGTGACCCTTCTATTAGTTCAGTGTTTAATTTTATTTTCATTTTATTATGTTCCATATATATATATATATATATATATATATATATATATATATATATATATATCCTACAATTTCTTCCTTCGCTAAAACAATAACTGTTATACCCTATTTCATATTAAATGTCAGTGTGGTTCTTAGCTATATCCAACATTGCTATCATCATCAAAAGATGGCCACTACCAAGACCATGCCATACATCGCCAGCATTATCAGTTGTGATAAGTTTGTTGCCTCTTTTGCCAGAACAGAATTCGGAAGCAATACTCTAGAGATCTCCAGAGTTTTATTTTCATGTCTTTACTCAAATAAGTTTTCTATGAAAGTTTTTTTATACAGATGTATTCCAGTGATCACTTTTCTGGTCATGCTTCAGTAAAAACAAGGCAAGATGTTGGTATGTTAGTTGTGCTCTGTGTGTGCATATGATACTGTCATTATGGAAAAGACCCCCCGAACACTATCGGTTGATAGCTATCCAATTATGTCAGCTCCAGTAACAATATTCTTTGTCCAATGCTGAGATGTTGAATTTCGGACTCTCTGGTAATTTTCCATGAGCCAAACTCTAGTCTTTTTCTCATTTGATCAGTGAAGATGACTATAACTATCTCTTCTCAATCTATCATTATCCAATTACCCAGAAACTGACTACCAAGGGCAAGGGCGCCATACTGTCTAGAGAGTTCAGTTGTCAGCCTCTTCATTGTCTACCATTCATCTTATTTCCTAATCATATTGTTTTTTTGTGAGTCATTTCCCTAGCATTCTCTGGGAGCATGGCTGTGGGGGTGGGGTAGGTATCAGCAGTGACTTTATGGTTTTCTGGGTTGAATCTTTGGTTTATAAACTCAGTGCTGATTGGTGCTAGCAGTTAACTTCCCTTCTAGATTGCTCAATTAGAGGCCACCTCTCAGGTGAGCTGATCACATGACAAGTTTATAAAAAGGTTAAACATACAGCAAATCTCTTCTCTTCCGACTCTCTAGATTGACATTTTCAGCCAGCTCAGACGACCAATCCTCAAGTGTTTCTTTTGGGGCCAACTAAGATGAGGAAACAAATAATCCAGCATGGCTACTGTTGAACCCTGACTTCAATACTGTACACATACATGAACTCTTTTCTCTTCCAGCAAGAGCGTCTAACCTTTTTGTATCTGTCCCATACACATGGATTCATGTTTCCAGTACTAACCCTTTCTTTCTACTCCATTCATAATAACAAAATCAATAAAGTTGTTTTTAAATGTTAGAATGATATGTCTTTCTAGTCTACAGTAGTCCATAGTATCACATGAATGAATAGATCTGGCAGCCCTCAGATATCATAGATTTGAGTTGGTAACAACGACCATCCGATGATAGGACTAGTGTGTCTTATATATCCTGCATAGAGCTGTAGTTGTCCGTGGAGTTGTTTACCCTTTTCGGATGTCAACCTCTCTTCAGAGTGAACTGAAATGCCATAAAACAAAACAAGCAAATTGATGACCTGATAAAAACACTCTGGCTTGGAGTTAGGGTTAATACCTGTTAATTCACCAAATATTGATGTTATTGTTTATTTTCTTCCTCTTGGCAAAGCTCAATTATGTTCTGCAAAATCAAAAACAAAAGCAGCAATTTTTTTCTACAAAATAACCAAACCAAACACCATGATTAAATATTTGAAGATATAAAGAACTTAAAGAATAAAAAGTTTTTTTTAAAATTACTGGGTTCAGCATTAAATAATTTGAAAAGGTTTTGTATGCCAACAAAACCGAGGATGTTGTTATCTTGCTTGTTTGTCATCATGCACACTTCAGTCATGAATTAGATGGTGGGAGTAAAGGTCAATAATCTAATAAGTGGTGCGAAGAATGGAATGGTGTAAATAATTAAACAAAAGAGGAAAGTATAGAAGAGAGAGAGAGAGAGAGAGAGAGAGAGAAAGAGAGAGAGAGAGAGAGTGTAAAAGCATGATATTCAACCAATATAAAAGTTCACATATTTTATAATTAATAATATAACAACACAGACACAAATTCCATGAACAAAGTTTCTTTCCTAGAACTGCCTGCTTGTGGAACACTATTCCACTGGCCTGCTTCCCGGTTGCATACAACCTTCAAATCCAATGTAAACAAGTTCTTGTTGAACTGTCCCCATAAATAATCAAATCTACACTTTACATTCATTAACCCTTAAACTCGAGTGGCCATTGGGCCTTAATAAATGGTTACTCCCAAGTAAAAAAAGAAAATAACAAATATTGGTTTTCTATTTTATACAATATGAAATGTTTTTGTGTTTATTCTGTGTTTGCCCAGAATTCAACCTAAATAAAAAAATGTACAAAAATTTTTTTATGATGTATGTACCCATATGGAACGAAAATGCCATTTAAAAAATTATGTAAATTGATCAATTATTTTTTATTTAAAGCAAATCCTTTTTAAGCGAGTAGTGAAATCCTTAGCATTACAAGGCTGATGTCAAAAGTTTAAATTATTGTTTTTTTTTTTTCAAGATGATGTGACAGTCTATTTTTACTTCCTCATAAAATGGGATTTTTTTTAGTTAAAAAAACCTACTTAATCAATGTTCGTAATTTTTGGAATATGACATCTTTGTTTCATGATGGGTACATACATCATAAAGATTTTTCTATGTTTTTTTTTTAATTAGGTTGAATTCTGGACAAGAATCTTTTTTTATTTCAACCATAACTTTTCTTTTTCTATTTATAGACATTGCTTTGTGGTAATTATCCTTTCATGAAACAAAAGGTTGGATCTATGGGGAAACCACCCCCTGGCATTGATCTTCAGGTAACAAAATTTTTTAAAACATGGCGTAGTTAATAAAGGATTTAAATTTTTATTTTCTACTTTTATACATCAACAACCTGATGCTGTACTGTCTTCAGGATGCATATGTTTTGTGGGAACATGCACAAACTTCAGCAGTCTGATGAACTTATATTGACAAAAGATGTTATTACAAGTTTATTGACCGTTAAATGAGGTGAAACTGGAAACAGAACAAAAGCAGTTTCCAAAACATGTAAATACAAAATGATGACATAGCAGAGACAAAGAGTTTACTAAAATCTAAAAAGCGTATAAGTTTAATAAAATCATAAAATAGAAAATAGTTTGAGCATAAAAATAATACTAGAAAGTAGTGTTGGGATGATTAATCGAATTGGAATCGGGAATCCAAAAAATTTCTATTTCTCTTTTACACATGAATATGCCTGGACCCCTTGACAACCACCATCCCAATGCTGTTGTGTGCTGTCGTTTTTGTTTCCTTTGTTTTGTATTCGTCCTCTTGTTCTGGCTGCGTTGATGATTGTTGAGGGTGTGCACTGGCTCACAAGTATAAAACATAAAACAATGCAAACATGAAAAACACAACTCCAATGCATGCTCTTTAACCTATGTGCTCTGAGTGATAAATAACCCCCAAACGTTGTCCATTAAGGTATGTTTGTTGGTCGGTTCATCTCCTTATCTGTTAAAACTCTATCCGCTCTCACCCAACTTTGACTCCAATCCCTTTGATCTCTCAATGGGCCTCCAAGCCTCAAACCAATGTCAAATGTCATAAACTAAAAAAACTGACCTTGAATCAATTCTGAATTTATTGATTTAAAATTGGAAATATTATATATGGTCTTTTGTCTTAGTCACCACAACAGTTTATTAATAAAAACTGATTACCTTTACATTTTCCCTATTATCTGGAATTAATCTGATTATTCAGAAACTGACGTCTTCCAGGCTTGAGAATTTAAAAAGATCTCAGAGGTCATCTCTGTTATTATTTTACTTATCTCACTTCCTATAATTTTGATCTGCTAATGAATAATTTCCTCTTTTGTCGGTGGTCTTTGCTCTCTTGGATATCCTCCTTGTGGAGCCTTTGACATCTCCCAAATTAACTCGTTTTAGGAATTGGCTCAAACCAAAAAACTAGAGTACATGTAACAAAAACTCTTTCAATTCTTTCAACTCATATGTACAACATCTCTTCAAATGTTATTGTTTCATCACTTTCATCTTCAGATGATTTGTTGCTCTAAAATATTGTTCGCATTTATTAAAGTGGAAGATGACCATATCACAAAAAAAATAATCACTATTATTCCAATTTTTCAAAACAGTTAATCAATTTTCAATTTTAACCATTTATCATAAATGCATTCTCGATCCAAGTCAAGAAAAATAGTGTAGTATTATACTAGCATACCGGAGCAACGGCAAATAATCCTGATTATTATTATTAATGTTGGTAAGTGTCACCTCCTCAAGTATAACACACATCTTCAGCATCTATGCCCCAACACTCTGCTCTCCTGCCACGTCAAAGATGTTTTCTATGAGGAGCTTGATGTGAGGATCAGACTAATCCCAGAAGATGAGAATGTGCTCCTGCTTGGAGACTTCAACGCCCGAGTAGGTGCAAACCACAACTCTTGGCCACACTTTGGCATTGGACAATTTGGTGTTGGTGTGGCTGCTGGAGCTCTGGATGCTGGTCTCTGGAACATGGCTAATTGCACAATCAATTCTGCGCTACAAGAACACTTGCAACAGAGACCTGAAGACTTGTAATTCAGTGACAAGATCACGAGTCGGTCATCTGATCGTACAACCTGGTGAGCAAAGGTCAAGGACAGCATCAAATTAGCAGAAGAGGAGAGAGAAAGACAATGTGAAGAAAAGAAGACAGAAAGACAATGTGAAGAAAAGAGAACCCACAGGCGAGAGAGGATACAGTTCACCCCTTCCACCCTGACAATCCCTACCATTGACTATAACTGTAGCAACTGCCAATGTAGCTGCAAATCTAAAATTGGACTATTTAGCGACAGCAGATGCTGTAGTAAACCAAACTAGGTGCAGAATTGTCTCAAGAGACAGAAGGTTGCAATCAATAATAAATGTTATATAGACGAAAATATCTAGATATTTTAATAGAAAATAATGTCACAAAACAAAATATGCCAGGAATTTTAGCAGACACTTAATTTTTAGATAAACAAATACGAATAATTTACATTAGGTGATTTTGACATCTTTGATTATGTGGCTGGTGATGTAATGAGATAGAGAAAGGATTCAGATGTACACATAAGTTTGAGTTGAAAGTCAGAATTTGAGAGAGACAGTTTGGAGACAGACAGAGTTGAGTCGACCAGTCATAATGGCTCAAACATCTGGGGAGTGAGAGGTCCAATGCCTATCAAATATACGGAACATAGCATACAACTTTGCAATGGAGAAACATCTGGAATAAAATTGCTGAAAATACACGCGAGACTTCTGGTTTCTTTGGGATGAGTTTTCTTGCAGCTTTTAAAGACCAGTTTTTCAAGACCAAGATGTACCAGATATGTTTCCCTATTAGCTGATGTTAAATTCCCAGAGAACTGTTATCCATCTCTTTTTGTTGTAAACGTTATATATCTGTTGAACTGTATCTGTGAATATATCAACACATACAAACATGAGAACACTAGATGATCAGAGGCACACTCATAATATACATGTTATATATATTCAATAGCCACATAAACACATGAACGTTTATATATAGATATGTATATAACAATAAGCTAAAAACCAAAAACGTTAAACACATTCTCTCTTTCAATCCTATTATACACATGTGTACAGCATCTCTCATGTACATCACATATCAAATCATTGTTAACGATGTCTGATGGTTTCATCATTTCAACATTCACTTTCTTTTTATTATGTCATGAGAAGATGATTATCTTGACTTATCAGGTGCTTGTTCTCTATGGCTGTGAGATCGAGTTGATGGCAGGTGTATATCTCAAAAAGTTGGTAGTGTTTGACCTATACTGCCTCCACCGAATTCTGCAGGTCTGCTGGCACCATTTTGTCTCCAATACACAAATCTGGATGTGATGCAGGATCATCCCTCTTAAAGATTTTTAAAGGGAAGACTTTGTTGGTTTAGCCACATTGTGTGCCATAACACAGTTCATCCACAAGGCAATATATCCAGAACCACTCCAAGATTGGCAAAGATGCTTGGGAGACCAGCTAAAGACGTAGTTACACATCACCATCAAAGTCAATATTGAACCTATCTCCAGCCCTCAGATCTACAGTGTTTAATACTGATCGCAGAACTAGTTGCCCATAACTATCTTAGCCATTGTGAACTGCTGTGCATGATCTGCATTCACCTTTATGTTCTATGGGAGGAACCAGCTTAACCCATCCTGATTGAATGTCGTCATGTCAAGTCTCTTCAAATCTTGAAAGATGGATAATCATCACACATGTAAACATGCACTACTAGTAGTTGTCTACCAGGGCCTTTTTGTTGTCAGTTGATCAAACCATTTCCCATCTACTCTGAGTTACGACCTGCATTCTATTTTGCCCAACTCGCAACTCCCCTTAACTCTGTCGTCAACTGTCGCAAACCCAAGATTGTCCCCAACAATCGTAAAAACTATTGCAAAATTCATCGCTACTCCTAAAATCAACTCTAAAACATCTTGACTGATCGTTGATTCCCTTTATTGTTACACCCTGATCAACGATCCCATTTTTGCTTTCTTTTGTGATCCTTTGTAAACCACTTCCTATTTACTGTCATATTTATTTCTCACTTTTTCACCCCTCCCCCCTTCCTTACACTTGGCGGCAGATGGGGGGAGGCACCAATAGTATCACATATTATTTAAAAATTACCTATTGGTTGTATACTGACAGATTGTTGATGATGAAGGTAATGTCCTTCCGCCTGATACAGAAGGTAACATTGGTGTCCGTTATCGTCCCCAAAGGCCAGTTGGACTTTTCAGTAAATATGTCGTAAGTATGACTTTTTTAAAAAATTTGTTGTTTATTTTAACAAATAAGGAACAAAACAATGACTATTTACATCTGTGCATGAAAATTGAATTGCAAAAATCATGCTGACATTAACCTACTTGAAAATAGCAATGTTCCTAGATGGTCTGCAGATAAGCTCTTTTGAAACCATCTAGCTCCAGTGGATAATGGGTGATCCTTCTGAATGGTCAAATGGGAATAGCTGAGATTGAGACTGAATGTCTGATCAAAGGCGTATACATTTCAGATCAGAAGGAGAAGCCAATGATCTCTAACCATGGGACAGTAAAATTGTTTTTCAGGGGCTGATATTCAATTGGATTTGTGTGCCTCTTAGGGAGAAATCAACTCTTAAGCCTTATATTAAGAGATTTGTATTTTGATTTGGTTGGGCAAAATCTCTCAAATTTGCTATTCAATCTAAGAAACTGAATAATATTGTAACCTCCAAAGAAAAAAAAAAATTTTATATTCATATCCATACATTATATATATTATATGAGTATTTATGATTTGCACACAATTTATTGTAACACATGAATTGGCGAGTGATTTGGATGGCTTCAATTATTTGGTACTGGGGCAGTTTTGAACTATATAGAACTGACTGTTGCCGATGTAAGCAGCCAGAAAAAGCTGAATCAAAAGCAAACAGTGCCAAAATCAAAACGAGGTGAAAGTCTAACAAAAACAAACAACAAAAAAAAATGTAACAACAGCTTTACCCTTATCCTCGAGTTGCCTCTTGGCCTTGATAAGTGGTGATGCCTATGGGGGAAAAAAAAATTTAAGCAAGAAATACACTTTATATTTATTTTCATGAAAAATTATTTTGTTTTTGTTGTAAGAAATTAATGAAATAACTTCTATAATTCTTATTTAACAAGAAATTTAAATTAAAAAAATTTTTTTGTACCGGTTCAGTTTTTGAAACAGAAAAATAAAAAACAAACTGTATTTTTTTACTCCTAAACTAACCCTAACCTACTTTTATTGCCTTTGGTAACAGTTATTTGTTGACTATTTGTTTTGAGCTCTTCTCCTCTCATTTTTTCTTTATTGAAAATTATTGACAGTTGCCAATTTTCTGCTATTTTTGCCTTCTGATTAAATAAATATTTCTGCACTTTTTAGTTGTTTTTCTGTCAAAAGTCAGGAAAAGCCAAAATCAGTTTTGTCTCGTTCAAAAGCTGTAGCAGTACGATTTATTTGACAATTTTATTTTCGATCACTTGGATGTTATTCACACAACATTTCGGCCAATGTAATCTCCACATTTCTTGAGGTGCATATTGTTGAAATTAGTGATCTTGATGTCAAACTCTCAAAATTTGTATGGAATTTTGAATGGAACCCGCTATTTAATCCATGGGAGGTAGATTACTCTCATTCCATCAGCCATGACCGATAGAAATCTTAAATAATGTGTAATTGTATTCTTAGTAATGGTTGCACTGAACACTCAGTTTTCTGAAAACTGTTATTTAGCAATTTTATCCATTGCATCTTAGGTCAACTTAGAAAGACACATCCAATCTGCATGCTTTGCAATGAAAATATTTCAGACTGGGTGGAACGTCTTAGTTTAGATGTGTCCTTCTGATCTGTTTGACCATTTTGAAAGATTTTAATAAATGAAATATGAGAAATGAAATTATTATTATGTTAATCTTTATGAGATTTCTTCTTTTTTTAATCTAATTTCCAATTGAAAGAATGATCCAGAAAAAACTGCATCTGCATTCCTTGGAGATTTCTACTTAACAGGCGATAAAGCATTGATGGACAAAGATGGCTACTTGTGGTTCATTAGTCGTTCAGATGACGTGATAAATAGTTCAGGGTGAGTAGATTTGAATTGGATTGTTCAACTTTGTTTTCATTGGCTAATTTACACATATAATTTATATTTGCACATTATCATTCGCATATTTATATTTGCACATTATCATTCGCTTATTTATATTTGCACATTATCATTCGCTTATTTATATTTGCATATTATCATTCGCTTATTTATATTTGCACATTTTCATTCGCTTATTTATATTTGCACATTTTCATTCGCTTATTTATATTTGCACATTCTATAAGATCTTGAAAGTTGAAATGGATGTTCCATACAATTATTTTAAAGTCAAATACAGTTGGAAAATCCAAAAAATATATTAACGTTTGCTTACTTGTTTATTATGGTTTCACATTTAAAAACAAATTGAATATTTAACAGAAGATAAGTATTTGTTGTGCGTCAAGAAGTAAGTGATAAGGTATTAGATTAGGAGATAAATAAAATTTTAAAAATGGTTACTTTGATGTGACATTTACCATATAAGACATTTTTGTGTGAGAAAAACAAAAACAAACAAAACCTCTGCAACTTCCTCCCAAATGTTAAGTAGGGAAGCATGAAAAAAAAATACGACAAAAACATAAAAAAAAAAATAAGAGGAAATAGGTTTACCAGAAGAATAATAGAAAGGAAATTGCTCAACTGAACAGAAAGTTTGATAATCTGGTACATATATGCATGACTGTCGATTCAGCATGCAGCAATATTTCTTGTTATATATCTCATTCATGGCCGCTTTCTTTGTGTTGGTGAAATGAAAAGCAAATGACTACTTCCATCTGTTCTAAGGGGCAGATAACTCCATGGGTACTTCCGATATCAGAGGCAGATAAATCTTTTACCTGTACACAAACGGTAACACCTAACAATGGCAACAACTTACTAAACATGGCTACAAAATGGACACTTAATCAATTCTTCTTACTGATGATAAACCTCCTTCTTCCAATTATAAGGATTTTTTTTTACAAATTAAAAAAAGAAACTCTAACAAAAAATGCATGTAATATAGACTCATTTGACTCCCAAATCCTTTTTTTCAGCTTCCTTCTTTCATTTATCTTGAATTATATTTTTCTTTCTTTCATTTAAAACTAGCGAGGGGTACCCGGCGTTGCCCGGGTGTTTGTAGGGGTGTGTGGTGTTAAATAAAAAAGAAGCCGGGTTGGGGGGGGGGGTAGGATCGAAGCTGAACCCCTGAGGCGAAGTTTGAAAATAAAATCTGCCAACCAGAAGTGAAAGATGTTTGAAAGTCATCGAGCATTACGACAGCGACGATGACTATGTAAGCATTGTTATAAGCGAAGTAAGAAAGAAAACAACGTTTTAATTAAGCGGGGGGGGGGGGGGGGTAAACACCAAAAAAAATAACGTAAGGCAAACGAATGATTAAAACAGAAAAACAAACGAACGTTACGTGAAAAATGGCTTAAATAATACAGGGGGAAAAAAAAAAAAAATCTCACACCACGATTCGAACCCAAAACGTTTAGATAATGAACCAAGGCCTTAACTACCTGTGCTAAAGCGGCGTATATAAAGTTTGTTTGGTTTATCAACTATTTAAAGTAAATCAGGTCACGACGTCATCTGACGCATGCGTTGTTGACCCTCCCCCCTGTCGAATCTGTCTAGACATCTCTCTCTCCCACTCTCTCTCTCTCTCTCACTTTGTCTGCCTTACTCTAAAGACTGGAAAATGGCGTCTGGCTGTTTTTATTTTTTAAAAAATCTTCGATCGTTAATATTTTTTGTAAGCGTATTTTTTTTTACTTCACATGTTTGGCTTGGCTTTATTTTTCGTTTAACTATCGTATCTACCTATTTTTAATGTGGTAATAACTTTGGTAATGTTGCCATAGCGTAGAAGTTCATAGTTTAGCTTTAATTAATTTTTTTTTTTATCGATAACAACATTTTTAAATTGTAAATTCAGACCGCCATTAGAGGTTGCTGACGTCAAGATCACGTGACATGACTCAGCAGGTTTTAAATACAAGTTGACCCAAAATAAACGGCCGCATGTATACTTTATGTAGAAGAGTTGGCGACCATATTTTTTGGGGGCAGTTATAAATCGATTTAAAAATATGTAATGTTTAACATTAAAATGTCACTTTTTTGGGCCCCCCCCTGCAGAAAATCGATCAGTTGACGCACTTCTGATGGTCACTTTGGGCCAATTTTTCGATATTTGTCGTCCGGAAGGTGGGGCTTTCATATGAGACCAAGTTTGTGAATGTTTGTTGTGTCTGTCGAAAGTTTTTAGCAGACACACAAACATACACACATTTTCGCTTTTATATATATAGATGATCTAAAAGTTTTAATAGTAAAGTATTTCCATTAAAGTTTGAAAAATGTATCAGTTGAGAGACCAGTCAAAATGCAGATTTTTAAAAACTTTAAGTAAATAAATTAAATTATTTATAAATAAATTTATTTAATTATTTAAATAAATTATTGAAAAAGCAAAAATCCCTGCATTTTGGTTGTTCCCTGAACTGTTATAATTTTAAAATTTCAATGCATTTAAACAGTGGAAATACTTTTACTATTAAAACTTTTTTTTTTTTAAATTCTTCTTGTTGTTGTTGGTATTGTTGTTGTTGTTGTTCTTCTTCTTCTTCTTCATAATAATAATAATAATAATAATAATAATAATAATAATTAGTAGTAGTAGTAGTAGTAGCTTTTCTTACTTTCCACAATAAAATGGTGACAAAAATCTCTTATGGATCTACATGAATTATTAGGAAATGGTGAATACCCATTTCTTTTTCCAAAGTAATTGTCAATTTTCTTCATTGAAATATCTTTATTTTTATCCAACCAGTTATCGAATTGGTCCTTTTGAAGTGGAAAGTGCTTTGATCAAACATCCTGCTGTCTTGGAATCTGCTGTAGTCAGTAGTCCTGATCCTTTAAGAGGAGAAGTGAGTTCTTTATTTATTTAAAAAATTTATTCAAGTTGATCAACAAATCTTTTTGAGTAAAAATATTTTTACATTTTATTTTTCAATTTTCTTATCAATTTGTTCAAACTAAGAATGGGCTATCCAATGCATTTCTCACTCTCCACGGCAGCAATGCTCAACAAGATTTCCTCAGACACACCCTCAATCAACCTATGATTCTGTATGGATAGAGCCGTTTTCAACCCCCGCTTGACTCCGCACCAGAACCAAGACTACCTTGTATGCAGTACAAGAACTGCAGTATGCTGACAATGCCACTCCAGGTGAGACAGCAGGAACTTGCAGTCATTAGCAGATGTATACAACTGCCTCCAAACGTTTTGAAATGCAGGTCAACACGGATAAGACTAAGACCCTAATCCAACATCCACCAGGACTGATGCTCCCAAACTTTAACACCATAGTAAACAACCAATCATTAGACGAAGTGAACCAGTTCTCCTGCCTAGGGAGCATCCGAACATCTGATCCTACGTGCAAGTAAGACGCGAGGAACAGGATCAGAGCAACTCACTCTGCCTTTGGTCAACTTAACTGCCGCGTATTCAACAACCACACACTTACGATGGCCACCAAAATAATGGTTTTCCAGGGAAGTAGTCCTCTCTATGCTCTTGATGCATGTGAGATGTGGATGTTGTATAGAAGCAATTAAAAAATCTGGAAATTTTCTGGGAGAGCCACACCACCAATATTGAAGTTCTGGAACGAGTCTCAGTGACCAGTGTTGAGACCACCATTGCCTCTGCTGGGTAGGACACATCCACAGAATTGATAATTCAAGGTTCCTCAATAAAATGTTATTTGAAGAACTGGTCCAGGGTATGAGACTATGAGGAGCCTCTGAAATACACTACAAAGACCAACTCAAACATTGACCCATCCTCATGGGAAGAAACTGCCAAGGATAGGAAAACATGGAGAGGTACAGCACACCATAGCACCGTGGATTTTGAGGAGAAGAGGAGAGTGAATGAAGAGGCTAGGAGGAAAAGAAAAAGAAAGTGACAAGAACAACCCCATCTGCCCCTCACCCTCCCTTGCGAACACTGTCTATGATTCTTCAACCATAGACTCTGACTTAACAGCGACAGCATAGATAAACATCCACCCCAAAGATAGAAGACTACTGACAAACGACGGGACATAGGTGGGAGCTTCTGCCGATGACTATTAATATACATGACGATGGGTTTTAGAAATTCATAATGATTCCTTTTTCAGATATAAAGGGAATTTTTATGAATTTCCAAATGTTGACTATCGAATGTTTTATTAGTTTTTTGCATTTAAATATTTCAGATCATTTCGAAAAATAAAATTACTATTAAAATTGATGCAAAAATATATGTTAAAAAATTAATTTAAACATTTTTTTTTTACCATCCATTTGATATTATGACTTTCTTTTGCATATCTCGGCAATGTTTCTTTTTGTAATTGCCTAAGGGTTTTTTCTCCTAGATTGTCAAAGCTTTTGTGAAATTGGTGCCTGGTTATGAAAAGAAAAATGTCCAAGATTTGATAAAAGAACTCCAGGAACATACAAAAGCAATCACAGCTCCTTATAAATATCCACGGAAGGTAAATAGTTTCATTTTTTCAAAATTTTTTGACAATTTTATTTTATGAATTTTTATTTTAAGAAAATATTTTATTTACGGCAGCAACTGTTAAAAAATTACAAAACTTGAATCATTGGTGCTGGGCAAAGTTTTGAATTACTGCGCTTTTTTCTTGTGATGACAAAATAAGAGAAAAAAAGAATTGACAAAAAAGAAAAAGAGAAAAATAACAAAAGACGAGAGTTTATCTGCCTGCCCATCACAGTCGTCATCACTGTCGTCATCACAGTCGTCATCACTGTCGTCATCACAGTCGTCATCACTGTCGTCATCACAGTCGTGATCACTGTCGTGATCACTGTCGTGATCACAGTCGTCATCACAGTCGTCATCACAGTCGTCATCACTGTCGTCATCACAGTCGTCATCACAGTCGTCATCGCAGTCGTCATCACTGTCGTCATCGCAGTCGTCATCGCAGTCGTCATCGCTGTCGTCATCACTGTCGTCATCACTGTCGTCATCACAGTCGTCATCGCAGTCGTCATCGCAGTCGTCATCACAGTCGTCATCGCAGTCGTCATCACAGTCGTCATCGCAGTCGTCATCACAGTCGTCATCGCAGTCGTCATCGCAGTCGTCATCACAGTCGTCATCACTGTCGTCAGCAACAGGTGATTTAATCTTTTACCTTTCTAGCACCAAACAACCAGCAAATCTGATGGCAAAATTGAACAGAAATTTGCCTTGCTTCAAAATAACTGATTAAAGTCAAGGAAAAGCTTCATCAACCGTGTCAAACCCCTAACAACATCTCAGGAAGAAACAGTTGCACACCAGATGGTTAGACAATGTATCCTCACTTTGACTGACACAGGAATTTCCTCTTTTGAGGTTTTTCCCTTCTGGTTCAGAAGCATTCTGGCTCCAGTGGAAAACACCCAACCACTTGCGAATAGGAATGGGTGGATCAAAAATTGTTATGACGAGATCAGGCCATAAAACTGACCCAACTATTTGCGAATACGGAGAGGATGACCATACAATGCCACATTGCATTGTCTGATGGTCACTGTGCAACTGGTGTAGCTCTAAAGATTTCGCAAAATACAACAATAATGCAAATGGTTGCATAAAAAAGTGTGAAACTGTTGTTTGACCACATATTTCAGAGACATGCAAAGGAAAAGTTTGATTGACAAAGCCCCCTTTTATAATGCCAGATAGTTTCCATTGAAAAACAATGCTATCTTTCATTAGCCCCAAGTTCTGTTGGAGGCCATGAAAAGGAACAAACTTTCATCATCAAATGCTGCAGTATATTATCAATTTACATGCTTGTAGACAAGAGAATGAAATTAATCAAGCAAGATGGACAGAACCGTTTTATGACCTGTCCCCGTCCCACCCAGGTATGGGGCTAACTATCACTTCACAGCCCAATTTTAGGAAAGATCATGTGACTTGTTGGATGGAAATGATGTCATTTCTATCACTGAGGTCACACTCTGATCCAAATCATTCAATACATTTGTTTGTTGCTCACCCTGAACTAACCTGTCATTTTTCCCATTCCAGAACAAGAGACTTAGAGTCCTATTCTGAAACATTACCATTAATTTAAAAGAAATTTTTTTATTTAAACTGAATAACTTAAAAATAATTAATGCATTTCCATACGCAACAAACAAAGATGTTAAAACGATCTCTCATAAAAGTATCAATAGTTGTTTTAAGCATATAAGGCCTATAAAACTGTTTGGTTTGAAAAACAATTCATTAAATAACATTTTTTTTTAGTTTCTTCTTTGTATCTGTAATGAGTTTGTTCATAATTAAACTGCTTCACTCTTGACTTTTCCACTTATAAAAAAAAACAACCCTACAAAAATATTGGTAAACTGACATTTCATCAAATGGTTGAAAGCTGTTATATTAAACCCTGTGTATTACTTTATTGCATGTCAACATGTGTTTAATTTTGAAATTATTATGAAATGCAGAGAAGTGAAATTTCGTTCACTGAAGCAATACCTTTCTTGTCCAAAAAAAAAAAAAAAAAAAAATTTGCTGTCAATTTATCAAGCAGCCGGGCAGCAACAGTGCTGCTATATTTCACAAAGCTGGAATACCTTTCTTATCCAAAAAGACACACTGCAATGTGCCTTATTTATCTGATTTTTGTAGAATTTGAACAAATATTTTGAAAATTATGCTAACTTTTCTATTTTCTCCCAAAATGCCTAGAAAGGGTTGATTGACGACTAATAAAAAGGAACGTGTTGTTGCAGACTTTACAGAAGATTTATTTCTCATAGATCTAGCCAAGGAGCTTGGAAGAGATCAAAGAACATTGTCTTCATTTGTTGAAAATCCAAACAAGGAAGGACAAAAACACAAAAAGTCAGTTTCTGCTTGTGATGTTAGAAAAATTCGCTGTCAATTTATCAAGCAGCTGGGCAGCAACAGTGCTGCTATATTTCACAAAACTGGAATACCTTTCTTGTCCAAAAAGACACACTGCAATGTCTTAAACGAAATTGCAAGAAGAGTTAAGCCCATAGCAAGGCCTGTTTTAAACCAAACTCATAAGGAAAAACGTTTGGCTTGGGCTCAGAAATACATGAAAACCAGCTTTGAAAATTTTATTTTCATCAATGAGATCAGATCAACCCTTGACGGACCAGATGGGTGGGCCAAAGTTTGGTGTCCTCTTGGATTCCCCCCTCTCATCGATTCCGTCGTCAACAGGGAGGTGGAGGTGCCATGTTTTGGACTGGAATAATCTGTGATGAACTAATTGGACCATTTCGAGTGCCAGAAGGTGTTAAACTGACAAAAAAGTCTTATATTTTATTTTTAAATGAGCATTTGTCACCATGGCTTGATGACCTTCCATTGGCGTGTCACCACAAATTGATTTTTATGCACGACAATGTACCATCCCACGCAGCCAAGGCTGCGAGTTTCTACCTTAAGTCATTAGGTATTAATGGAGAAAATTTGATGACATGGCCACCTTGTTCTCCAGATATAAACCCAATTGAGCAGCTCTGGTCAATAATAAAGATGAAAGTTTATGAAGGAGGTGTTCAAATTTTGTTGAAGGATGAACTTTAGAAGAAGATTTAGGAAGTTTCCTATATGATCATATCATCTCAAATCCGCCGAATTACATCATCAGTTGACAAGAGGCTATTCAAAGTGATTTTGAAGCATGGGAGTTATGTTGATAATTATTTCCTTAAACAAAATAATGTGAAATTCGTTCGTCTTTTTGGTTAATATTGTTACTGGATATGTTCTTTATTTCATGTAAATAGAAATATGAAATTAGCATATTGTTTTATTACCGAAAACTTTTTTATACACTTGCAATAAAGTGACACACTTAAAATTGCAAGAAAATAGAAAAATTGCCATAATTTTCAAAATATTTGTTTGAATTCCATAAAAATCAGGGAAATAAGGCACCTTGTAATGCTCTTCCAGTGTTATACCAAATTTCACTTCTCTGCGTTTCATAGCAATTTCAAAATTAAAAACATATTGACCTGTAATAAAGCAATACACAGGGTTTATAAAAGTATTGTGTCTCAGAAATAAAAACGAATTCTGTTAGAATTTGTTGAGATATTTTTTGTGGGCCTGATTTCACATATCTTGAAATACTTTAGTACAAATTCAACAATCTATGTTCGTAACTTTTAATCTATTTCCAATATGTGACTGCAACCATTGACAACATTATAAAACATTTCTTGTACTGAAATATTCATTAAAAATCACTTTTTTAATGATTAAATAATTTAATTTTCAGATTGAATTTGTTGACGAGCTGCCAAAAACTGTGAGTGGAAAAATCCGACGAGTTGAATTACGAAACAAAGAATGGAATCAAATGGGAAATTGAAAATTTAATCCACTTTTTTGAGATTCAGAATTTTCTTTTTATTTTTGGATTTAGAATTTTAATGCATGAATATCTATGAACGGATTTTAACATTTCAAATAATTTATTCTTCAATCGAACTAATACTAAAAAATAAGGTTCATGCTATTTTAGTTTGTTAACTGAAAAAAAAAAAAATTGCTCAAGAGAAACATATTTATTAAAAAAAAAAAAAGAAATGAAATCCCAATTTATTAATGAAAAAAATATTTTAATACTCAAGAAAACTTTTTTTCACTTTCTTATATAACTTTTATAATCTATATATTAATACTGTTGTACATTTAACGTATGTACATGTGTCCATTTCCAGATTATAAATTATTCGATTGAGATTCTATTTATCAAAAAAGAGAATCGAAGGTGATAACGTAATACAAACATTAAATTAGTATATATAGATTAAATTAGTATATATATATTAAATTAGTATATATAGATTAAATTAGTATATATAGATTAAATTAGTATATATAGATTAAATTAGTATATAGATACGTTAATTTAATTTTCGTAGTATGTTATCACGTATCCTCCTTTTTAATAAATAGGATCTCTCAATCAAAGACGCAATGTAAAAAACAACTTAAATAAAAAATGATGTGTCACTTTTGGGCTGTACATGAAATTAAAATACACCTTCTTGGTCTGGCTAAGATCCAAGAGTAGTATCTGTTCTGTCTAAAGATAGCATAATGATGTTGTGGGGTTTGCATTCATGCCAGGTGTCCATACAATGTTATGGATATTAATAATAACCAGATATATTCTCACACTACATGAACCAAATTACTTAGATAAATACTTTTACAGTTTTAACAAAAGGGCTACAATAATATCGCTGGGTTTCCATTCATGCTGAATGTCCACAGAATGCCCAGCAGCAATTTATTACACATGAAAGATGTCGCCGTGGAATTTCCACAGGTCCCACTAGTACTCATATTTTTTGGTGCGTGTCCAGAATTACCTGTATATTAAAAAACAACAATAATGAAAAATCTGTATTGTGTACGTACTCTTGGCATGAAAATATATTCCAAAAATCACGTAAATTAATCAAGTAATTTTATTTTTATAAAGAAAATCATTTCTAAAGGAAAGAGTTTTCTCAATGTCTCGAATGGCTTTCAAAATTTCAAAAGTTTTAATTATTTGGAGTTTTTTCCCTTATTTTCAGCTTGCTTTCAAAATTCATTCAGTTGCGATATTATCACTTTGCGTTCAGTCATAGAATTTGATTTTCATATTAAAAAATAAAACTACTTGATCAATTTGTCATTTTTGGTGAATAGGAGGAATTTTGGACAAGCATTGATTTGTGTGTGTGTGTGTGTGTGTTATGACAATTAATCAGAATTGGAATCGGAAATCAGAAAAAATCAGAAATTTTGAGACATTGGAAAAATTTGTGCCTATTTTTCGATTCCAAAAATGATTCCTTTAATTATCTTTTGCTTAAAAACAAAATTTTCCACTGCTGATCGTGATAATAAAAGATAAATATTTTTTTAAACTACCATTAAAGCTAAAAGCTATAGATCATCCCCACAAGTGTATTTTTATGGTTGAGAAAGTATTTGCATATTTAACATGTTTTTATGGTAATCGGAAAAATATAATAATTTTATAGTTAAATATTTAGAGATTTAAAGAATCAGAATTAGTAATTGTATCAGAATCGGTGAAAAATATTGGAATCGTTCCATCACTAATATTAAACCCTAGATTTTTTTATAAGATCAAGGTGCTACTCAACTACACGAATTTGATTGTGATTTCAACCCCCACCTGCACTGAGGTTTTTACTTATTACCATAATTGAAAAAATTATATTAATGTCTAATTTTACTATTATAATATTGCAAGTGTGTGTGTGTGTGACCTAAAAAAAATGATGGCATATGTTTTTATTATTAGTAATTACTAAAATCAATGATATTAATAAAACAGTAGATGTATGTATGTATGTGTGTGTAAATATTTAACCAATAAACTCCTAAACTACTGATCACATAACACTAAAATTAACAGGAAATAGTAATCATACACCAAGGATGATTTATAACGAGTAAAATCTTTTAGATGGATGAATAATATGTACAAAAATATGTTGACAAGTTGAAATGCAAAAATTCATTTCAACTTGTTGATATATTTCTATTATTTTTGCGCATTCAAAAATTCATTCATAGCTTGAAGTGATTTAATTTAAAATCTTTCTTATTTACCTGTTGATAGCTCAAATGGTATGAAACCCAGCTGGAATGCTAGGTGTTTTAGTTTCAATTCTAGCTGATGGTACCCAAGCCATTTTTTAATTTTTTAAATCCGTTCTCTCTCTCTCTCTCTCTCTATATATATATATATATATATATATATATATATAATGTTCAATAGAGAATTGGCTCTGTAATAATAAATACAAAATCTGCATGAAGTAAAATATATTTAAATCTATTTTACAACCTGTTAATGAATAAAGCACTGTCCATTTACAACCTGTTAATGAATAAAGCACTGTCCATTTGTTAAATCAAACTGTTTATTCAACAAAGATTTTTAAACATATTTTTCATTAAATAAATATTTCACTTAATAAAAAAAACTGTCTAATTTCTACAACTGTGTTGATTCACATTTTTATTTCAAATGTTTGTGTTTTATAATTAAATTTATGTGTCTTATTCAGACATTTTGATACTAACGTCTCTACATTTGATTGTTTTTGCAAAATTACCTCCCTTAGTTTTTGTATTTTTAAGATGAAAATTTATAATTCGTATCATCTGGATTGTTCAGACTATTGTTCTTATCTTGAGTTGTTTTTTCACATTTCAATCAATATAACTTTGGATCTTATTCAGGTGTATCTTATTGAACTCGGGGATCATTTTATCAAACTCTGAAATCTGCACAAAATTTTGAGAAGTCCCAAGTAATTTGCAATTGTATTTTGAATGTTGCTTGCACTGAAGATATAACCTTCAACCTCCAGAAGAGTGCAAACTTACAAGTGAATTTTATCAAGTATTTTATCCTTTACACAATGGGTCCGTGCAAAGACTTACCTGGTCATGGTTGATGGAACGAGAGCATGTTATCCCTGTGGATTAAATCAAGGAACTGTTTAAAATTTTGTGCACATTACTGAATTCAATAAGATTCAAGGTTACATGGATAGAAACGTTAAAATAACACTCAAGATGAGAACAATAGTCTGAATAATCCAAACTTGTGTAGTTTATACTTGCAAAGAATATATATTTAAAGCAGTATATTTGGAAACACAAAGCAAATTATTGTTACTATACTATTGACTGCTCCACCCAAGTGTTAACAAAAAAAAAAGAAAAAATAAAACTAAAAAAAAAAGGAAATCAGTTTATCAGCAGAACAATGGAGAGGAAGTTGTTCAAGGTACACAAAGGAAAACTAATATAGGATTTTTAATCAAAATATTTTGGACAAAAGACGAGTCAATATATTTTCGAGTTAGTTTTAAGCGTGGTTATCAGTTTTGCAACAGGAACAGTTTACAGACAGTCTTGAGTTTGCGACAGTTTACAGTTGCCAGTTTGTGGGAATTTCTCATGTAAATAAATCTGCATTCTTTCGCTGATATATACCGGTATGGTTTAGTCATCATTATACGACCTTTTGCTTTTCGATCCTTCTATCATTCAATACATTCAACATACACATGGGGACGGGATCATCTATCACACAAGCAGACCATCCTGTCCCCTCTACAAATTTGACACAGTGAAAGGCAGGTCATGGTTTGGACCAGATTGAGAGAGCTTTAGAAGATGAGCTGACATCAACTGACAACCATGACCTTGACAAAACGTAGATGTGTACCTTAGCGTGTTGAAGGTTAATGGTATCACACACAGATTTGCAGAATGTGTCAGAGTTTGTGTTTTATTTTACTTTTTTATACTTGTGAACTCATGCATCACTATCAGCAGCCTCTACTGAAGATGAAGAAGATCATAGAAACAAGGTTGGGGTTGGCGGTCATTGTCAAGCAGGGAAACACACATGGTCCTATCATAATGGTTGATTAGTTTAAACAAGAAAATTTTGTCTCTGAATTTTTGAGATGAGGATTGATTATTTCGATTCTTTAAACTATCATTCTCATCTTGAGTGTTATTTTCATGTTTCAGTCAATGTAACCTCAGATCTTCTTCAGGTGTGTCTTGTCAAACTCAAAAACCATTGTCGAACTCTGAAATTTTTATTTAATCCATGGGGGTAGCATTCCCTCGTTTTGTCAGCCATGACTGGTTAGAAGTCCTAAATAATTCACAATTGTATTTTGAGTGTTGCTCGAACTAAAGATTGACCTTTCAACCTCCAGAAGAATGTAACATTTATAACTGAATTGTTACCAAGTACTTTATCCACTACAGGTCAGTACAGATAATTCTAGTATTAATTTTAGGAGCCTTAAAGATTTTTAAACATATTTTTATAAAATAAAATACTAGATCCTTCTTAGACAATAGTATAACGATGTACCGATCCGGTACCATTTATAATGATACTGATGCCGCACCAGCCACACCGGGGCGTCCTTAACCTCGTCGGATTCCACCCGATGTGGCAGGTGCCCCTAGATCGTACCTTTTCGTTACAAGTTGGCCTGTTGATCGTCCTTACCCACTGTGTTTTCATGGAGGGGTGCTTTGCCTCTCGATCGAATCGTCTTTCTTTTCATGTCTAGGTAGTCTCCGGGTACATCAACCACTCCACTGGTCCTTGCGGCTTGCTGCAAAATCAAGAGTCCTCACCACAAACAAACAGAACTCCGGTTTATAACAGTAACAAATTATTTATTGTTTTCATTACTTCATAACAACTACTTTCTAATTTGAGGTGACTGGCTATAGCAGTGAATGATGTAAGACCAGACCAGTAAAGTCACAGAGTTCCCATTAACACAGGCTAGTTCCCATCATAACATCAGGCCCTGAAGGGCTCTCAAATTGGGAGCGCTTGACTAGCGCAGCCGTTCGGTTTGCTGGCTACGACTCTTCTCCGTTAGAATTCCTTTTTCTAAATCCAACCCCTTTTCCCCACCTCTCCTTCAGAGAGTGGTTACAAACACCTTTCTTTCTTTCACTTAGAGCTTATCTCTACCAAACCTCAACCCCTACTTGCACTGAGGTTTTTACTTATTACCAATTAGGTGTGATTAGTCACCCCAAGTCGAACAATGCTTGGCGTCGACCCCTACCCATGACCCCCATTCTTCATACCCCTCAACAGAAGGTTTAAAAAACCTTTTCGTTGTTAACAGAAATATAACAGCAATGAGATAAAACAATTATCATTGTTTTTTTTCTTTCTGACAAAATCCCATAGACATTTCTGTTTGAACATCAAATCATCATCATCATCATCATTAGAATTCAGCCGTGCGAATTCCTCTGAATTCGTGTTGACTAGCAAGGTCACTCGGCATCGCTCGGTCCCCACCAGGTCACATCTCGCCCCCTACCTGTTTTGTTCTTTACTTTGTAAATGACACCCGAGCCCCAACCAGACATCACACCCCTTCTTCTGCCATCTCTTCCTCTATTTGAAAAACAAGAACATCTCTTTTGACACGTAGATAATTCCAAATCTGTCTCCCTTTTTTTTAGGCAACACATCTGCTTTGCGTCTAACAAGCTTACAATGACGCATCGGCGGCTGGTCCTATTTTCCTAGCTAAGGTTTTGCATTTCTCTGCACTCCTTCACCTCATCCCACTGCATGCATGCATGATACCAATTGCTGTCATAATAGGACCATCCAGGTTGTCATTGATGGATGTACATCGAAGCAGTATAACATCAAACATCAATGCGGGAGTGCCTCAGAGGTCGATCCTTGGACTACTATTATTTCTGATATTCATTAACAGCCTCGTTGATATTATTGTGTCAGAGATGGGTATATTTGCTGAGGATACAATGCTCTATAACATGCATGGGGGAAGAACAGATGTACATAAATCTAAGAATGGCAGAATCGTTAGAAAATGACCTCCAAACTATAGTGGAATGGGGCCGCAAATGGATGGTAACATTTGATGTTAGTAAGACTAAACTGCTCTCCTTTAACAATTACAAGCCTCTTGAACTACTGATATTCATGACAAATAACACCCTATCTGAGAATTCTTCCTTAAAACTCCTTGGCCTAACATTTGCGGGCAACATGAACTGAAACAAATATATTGACATTGCAAAGGTGGGTTCCCTTTATTGAAGTAGAAGCTAGAATACTTAAACTCAATTGCACCTATTAATTAATTTATTTATTATTTATTTATTGCGGACTATTATCCTCATCTTTTTTTAGTTGTTGTTTCACAACGTTTCGGTCAACTATTCCTCTGGTCTTCCTCAGGTGGTAACCGCAACGGATAGGAACTCCGAATCTCCTAATTGCATTCACAGCAATTGCCATCCATAGTTGTTGTTTCGCCATGTTTTTGGTCAAATAAGCCTCTAGCCGGCTTTGAGTAGGATTGAAACTGCTATCTTCAGACAGTTCTCACCTGAAAACGTAGAGATTCAACGTCTATCCACTGTGCCACAGGGCAGTTAGGAGATTCCGAGTTCCTATCCCGTCGCGATTACCACCTGACAAAGACCAGAGGAATAGTTGGCCGAAACAACTAAGAAAGATGAGAATAATAGTCTGCAATACATTATAAATAATACTCATCTCAATAATGAATTCCAATTAAATAATACAGGGTGATTGAAAAAAAAAAAAGAAGCTAAATGGAGGCCATCTAGAACATATGCTGTAGAACGGAGCAAAAAAAAAAAAAAAAAAGGCTAAAGATCCTAGTGTTTTGATGTGATGTTTTGAATATAATAAACTAGTTATGGTCAAAGTTTCATTTCATTCGGATAAAACACTAAGAAACAGGGCCTAATTAGAGTTAGGGCACGTTTTTTTGGGTCACCCTGTATATGAATTCAAAAGGACAGACAAAATTTATTCCTCATATAAACTTTATTGAAGAGTTTTTCATTAATAATTATTTTTCTAGCTATCGTTTTCTGTAATTTTTTGATATATTAGTGTTGGGACGATTAATCGGACTCAAATTGGGTGTCGGAAAAATTTGAGCCTATTTTCCAATGCCAAGACCGATTTCTAAAGTTATCTTTTTAAAAATTTTTTTTAAAAATTTGATTTTAGTTTAAGAAACATCTTCCAATGCTTGTCGTAATATAACAAAATAAATATTTAGTTATTTAAACGCAGTAAGAATAAAATCCCTAGATCATCCCCCTGAAAAGTGTGTTTTTATGAGAAAATATAGGTACATTAAAGATGTGTTTTTAGTCATCGGGACAAAATAACACTTTTATAGTTAAATATTTAGAGACTTCTAAAGAATCGGAAATTTAGTACAGAATCGGTAATTTTATTGGAATTGGGAAAAATATTGGAATCGTCCCATCACTAATGTTAATATTTGTGACAGGGCCATTTGTTTTACTTGAAATTTAATCTTTTTTCATTTGTATAATAAAGAAGTGTCAAAAGTTTTTATTTTCACACGATCATCACATTTACACGTTAGCAGACACTCACAGGAAGGACCACATCCAGGTTGTCAACATCTTCAAACAGAACGCAACTGAATTATTAAATGATGAAAAGTCAAAGTGCTTGTTTACATTGGTGATCTTTTGAACTAACACATTTCAGGTGAAAACATTATTACGTACTTATGTGTCATAGCGAAATTAGTATAAATTCCAAAAATTAGGAAAAATGGTCCAGATGTGCTAGATGTCCACAAATGTTCTGAAATGTGTTGCTTTAAAAAGATCCTTCATTTGTCAAAGTCAAGAGTTATCTCTCTTGTTTGTCATGCTGAATTAGTCACACAACTCTTCTACATTAAAGCATACAATAATTCGATAAATTCTATTTTTACTTGTAATTATTTCTACTGGATCATTTTTGTAAATTTTTACAATTTATACTAATATCATTATGACACGTGTAATAATGTTTTCACCAGAAATGCGTTGGATCATCAATGTAAACAAGTGCCCAGGTGGAAATTTAATGGTTTGTTTTCTTCATTTGAATTTTTTTTTTGCAACATCCAAATTTCATAGAATGTAAATACATTTTATACTAAAAAGTAAAATATTTTCAACTTTATTTTTATACTAGCAGGAAGACTTGGCGTTGCTTGAGATTGAGTGAGAATCACAATTATGTACTTTTTCACTATGCTCGAGCACCATATTATTTTCTTTGTTTCTTTGTCTTGAGGGGTGAACTAAGAGATTCAGGAATACTTTCATAATCTCTCAGGAAATTTTACATAAAAATACACTTTTAGATTTTATGCAGATTCTCTAACCTTTCACTCGATAAGTGAACACACAGACAGACAGTTTGAGTTTTATATGCAGATTTATCAGTTACAAATTTTGGTTAATAATTTTGTTATCTAAAACTTTTATAATTTGTTTGTTTCATCATTTTTTAATGCTCTCATAATGTTCACCTCATTAACACTTATTTTGATAAGATATGAACTCTAATTTCTCTATTCGACAAGATACACCTGAAGAAGGTTGGAGGTTACATTAAGCAAAACGCGAAAATAAAACTCAAAATGAAAACAGTAGAATATAAATAAACTGGTTTCTATTGCTTCGGCTCATCTTGAAAAAAGAAGGAATTGAAGTTACCTTTCATACCAGATGTTGGACATTTCAACATCAAATTAACAATGCAATATCAAGATTTTTTTAAAAACTGTTTTATTATTTAACAAATAAAGCAAATACAGAGACATTGAATAAAATAACTGTATTTGGATGGAGGGTTTTGGTACAGGAAATTTTTTTTTAATTTAGAAAAGTAATAATATACTCCTAAATTTTTTTAAATAAAATTGATGTGAAATTTGTAAGAAAAAATGAATGAAAATGTTTTTATTTGTATAATTGCAATTGAAAAATATTGACCATCCTTTTGAAAAAGCCTGCATAAATCGGGCGAAATGTTGAGCGTTCAGGTCCTTCCACCTCCAATCTATTTTTCATATCGTCAAATTTCATCCATTTTAACAATCATAATTGCAATTTCATATGTGAATATAAATGTTGCTTGACAATGCATGGACAAAAGACTTCGGGCTACAAAAGTAATAATATTAATAATGGTACTAAATTAAAAAAAAAAAAGTAGATTTTGCTAAGAAATATTTCTTCTGCTTTGTTCAGAAATATCAAATGTAGGTTGCTTCCAGAAAAACAGGTTTTCAAGATTTGACTGAAGTTAAAAAAAAAAAAAAGTTTTGCAAATTTGGAAACAAATAGAAAAGAACTAAGTGCTTGTCCAGAATTCCACCTATATTAAAAAAACAAAACTAAAGAAAAATCTGTAAGATGTATGTACCTGTGACAGAAAGACAATATCAGAGACCAAAAATCATATAAATTGATCAAGTAGTTTTGTTAAAAAAAAAATTTATGGCTAAATTACAAGCAATGATGCCATCTTGAAAACAATCTGAAAGGAGATAACTTCAAATAATTAAAAACTTGCAAAATTTTTTACATGAGAAGAAAAGGCATTGGAAAAACTTAATTTTACTTTAAAGTTATTTTTTTTTTAATAAAAATAAAACTACTTGATTAATTTACATAATTTTTAATAGATAATATTTTGTTTCTGTCATACAGATTTTTCTTTTATTTTTAATATAAAGGAAATTCTGGTCAAAACCTATTTGTACAATGGAATAATTTGATAATCAAATGAAGTTTTAAAGAAAGTAATTTTTAGTCAGAAAAAAATTGCTACAAATCAGTTTCAGATATGCCAACAAAAATGGTTCAAAGATAATGGATTTACAATTTGATGACAAATCTTTATGAATTATTTATTTTCTTTGGAAATTAGGAAATTTGAAGAGGTTGACTTACTTTAAATCAGGAAAATCTAAAAAGGTACAATTGTCGGTTCTAAAAAGTGTATGGAATTTTTTCTCAAGAGAGATGTTAATCTTTCGCAATATTTTAAATTGTTATCATTATTATTATCTGAACATTAGCATCAGAGAAATTACTCCTTTTTAAGCAAGTCTATACACCTTCCCTCTCCACCAAATATCATATAAATGTAAATTTGCAACAAACTCCTGGTGAGAATATGAAAAAAGTTTTAAATCTCCAAACATGAAAGGAAAGACAAATGAATGTAAGAGAATTAATAAGTAACTTTTGACCTGGCGATTATTCAGTGTGCAAAAATATAATGTTGGAACTGTTTGATCTTTACTGCCTCAGCTGAATTCTGCTGGCACCATTTTGTCTCCAATACACAATGTAAGATCATCTCCCTTAAAACAACTCTTTGTTAGCTCGGTAATTCTTTGTGTCGCAACTCAAGAAAGTTAATCCATGAAACAATAACTTCAGAATCACTCAATGGTTGACGAAGACACCTAGGACTAGCTGAAGATGTAGTTACATTCTATCTAAGTTGATGTCAAACATTGTAGCTCTCGTTCACAGATCTATGATGTTCATGACTGGGACAGACTGCCCACAATGATCTTGGCCGCTACAAAAAGTTGTGGTTGTGTAGTTTGCATTTGTCGAAGACGGCTTAACCTCATCATGGGTTAATGTTGGCTCAAGTGCAAAACTATAAGTTATTTAAGTTTTTACTGGTGAAAATCGTTTTATTTTTTAAAATATTGAAATGAAATATTTTTTATTTATTAAAAAACACAAAATTTGGGACATTTTATGCATAAAAAAGATATATATATATATCATCTGATATGCAATACCCAAATTGGTTGTTTTAAAACAAGAAATGTAAATTACTTAAATTTAATTACAGAAGAATTCCAGGATACGGTGGCCCTAGGATACGTTTTTTTTTCAGCTTATGATGTGGAATATGATGTTTTTCCGGACCCTGATTACAGTATTTGCCCTGCCTTATAGTGTGGCCAAAAAATTCCAAAATTTAAACTTGGTAGTTGGTGTGCATGCATATGACTGTGCGAGTCAATCGCCTCACCATCTCATATGTCACTATATGCATCACTGTGACGTCAATCGCCTCACCATCTCATATGTCACTATATGCATCACTGTGACGTCACTAAGATGCTGGTTTGCTATTGATCGGCATCACTAAGATGCCAATACAGTATTGGCCGAAATCCCCCCACAATGCCTGGGAGAGATCTGAGACGCTATCCATTGTTTACAGCTAAGTGAAAAATCAGCAGCACATTGCATCGTGTTTATCTTGTGGGAGTGCTTACGATATTGTATATACCTTGTGCTTTTTAGTGCTTATATCAAGCGTTAATTTGTTAGCCATGAGTCCCAAAGTTGCTAGTGATGGTAAATGGAAAAGCAAGAAGATTACTATGGAAATGAAGCTAGAAATAATAAAAATTCGAAGAAGGCACATGTATCATTAGCCTTGCTAAGGAGTATGGCCGTAATCAGACAATTGGAATGATTATCAAGAGTAAGGAAGCCATTAAAGCTGTATAATGTTACTGTATCATAATGTTACTGTATTATGTTTTTCCATAGGAATATTTTTCGTTTATATATATTTTTTTAAATTTATGATGTTATTTGATTATATACATGTGTATTGTATACTGTACTGTATTTTGTTATTAATTTTTAACATGCATAGTACTGTACTGTATAAAATTTTGCTTAGGCCCCGCCATATGGCGATTTCACCTTACGGATTAATGCCGTATCCCAGGGTTCTACTGTATATAATATTTGTGTTATAATTTGGTAACGCTCCCGTAATGGAACATGGCATTATCATATAAACATAAAAGTTTCAAGATTTCTATATAAGCATTCAGATTGGAATGGGATTTCATAGTGCCAGGTCAAAGGTTAAGAGTGGAAATGAAAAAGACTGAAGTAGAAAAAGATTCATGGTCACAGACAAACAGAATTTTCTTTCGGCAGATTTGAAAACACCAAAGACAGAGAAAGAGTATTTTGTCAAGAAAAATAATCAACAGTTTCAGAATTTCAGAAGTTTTTTTTTGTCAGTCAATTTGAGCATTTGTACAAAAAGGTTTATTCATTTATTTATATAAAAAAAAATTAACAAATTTTATATAAAAAAATTAAATTTTTTTAATTGAAAAAAATAATTTACACCCACTCCCTGTTAAAACTAATTGATTAAAACTAACGAAAAAGAATTGTTTATATAACTTTCAGCATCCACAGAAATTTACCACCTAACAAATGCTGAAGTGTAAAAAAAAAAAAGATTCAGATACAGACAAGCATGAAAAATATTTTTTCAAAACTTAATTATTGTTAAATAATTGATTTTTTTTAGGCTGAACGTTCCAACAATAATACACTGAGAATACCAGTGCATTTTGATAAAACAAAATTTCAAATTTGTCAGCATTTTTGCCTGCCTTGCCATTAGACCAAAACGCTCACTATTTTCACGTTTGGATAAAGCACAAAGAACCCAAGCATGCTACAATAAATTAACACACACGGTGTCTCAACAAACATACTCACACTGTTATCAGTATTGTCTGCATAATAATGGTCATCAATTTGAACATTTGTAAACATGATTCTTTAATTACATTTGTCTTCTGTATTCAAATATTCTATGTTCATAAAGGTTTTATTGTCATTTGAAGTGGGAGTACATTTTTATTTGAGACACCCTGTATAGACAGGCAAAATTGTGGCATCTGTAACATTATCATGTAATAAGAAAATGTGGAGTGCTATTTGGATTATCTACTTCAAATATTTGCTTATTAAAATAGAGTGAAGCCGTTTTCCCATGATAGCATAACTGAATATAAGTCAGCTAATATTTACTGCAGAACTTCTATCATTTTACATATTAATGAATATCTGTCAAAACACGAAGTCTGTTTGGAAGTTGATGAGTCTATTTAAGCATTGATTTCTTGTAGTGGTTGACCAATCTTAAAAGGGTTGATAGTCACTGATTTGGTACAATTGTCAGTCTTGTAAATGCCAACAAGACGGTCAGCCAATTCAAACATGTTATTTCGAAGAGAAATAATTATGAACTGGGCATTTCTTGTTCTTTCCTGTAAAAAAAAAAAAAAAAAAAAAAAAAAAAAAAAAAAAAAAGAAAACAGGAAAATCTTATAAAATTGAAATAACAAAAATTCAATTCAGAATTCAATACAAAAACAAAAATACAATTTTATTAAAGATTTAGAAAAGATTGTAATTAGAAATATCTAAAATTAGCGTCTAACTTTTTATAAAATTTTTTTTTTTTTTGTAAAAATTAAATTCAAAATTAAAAAAATATAGTAAATAGATAAAAAAATATGAAAAAAAAATTTCATTTTGGATGTTATTCTTACAAACTTTTCAGATGATGTAACCTCTGACTTAGGTGCATCTTCTTGAATCTTTATATCAACTTCATACAGCATTGAAAGTTTTACAAGACACACAAAAAAGCTGAAACGTTATAGGAAGAACATCTAAAATGAGAACAGTGTCAAAAAAAATCTAAATAACTTAATTTTCTGTATTATGTACATATCCGTGATGAAACTAAAATATCATATTCCAAAAAAAATCAAGTAAATTTATCAAATAGTTTTATTCCTAAATTAAAAAATCCAATTTTATAAGTAAATAAAATCTCAGTACTTGCATAGTTTAATCAAGACATTAAAAACTGAAAAAAAAAAAAAAAAAAAAAAAAAAAAGAAGAAAAGTTATATTGTATGTATCCGTTTTGATCGAGTAGTTTTTTGTTATTTTTTTTACAGCGGAAAAACACGTTTTTATGACAGCACATTGAAGGTAGACATCTTTGAATTTTTTAAATTTTTGTTTGGATTTTTAGAAACGCCACGGGGAGATAACTCAGTTTAAAGCGCCGACACTCCCTCCCCATCTTTAATACTAGCTTTTCTTCCTAAAAATCGAACCTTTTGCTCAGTATCATAAATTGTTTTTTCGCTGTAAAAAAAAAAATTAAAAAAAAAAAAACATCCACTGCTTAATGAAATTAAGTGAAATTTTTTTTCGCAGAACTTCATTCCATAACGGATACATACGATTTAAACTTTTTTTTCTTTCGCTATTTTCATTTTTTAATGTTTTGATTAAACTGTACAAGTACCAAAATCTCAAAAAAATACAAAGGGAGATAACTCCACAATTCATATTTTTATGTTGAATTCCATTAATTGTTTAAAAATAATTTTTAGAAAAAAATAAAACTACTTGATCAATTTATGCAATTTTTGGAATAAGATATTTTTTGTATTGTCATGTGTAATGTACATCACATTTTTTGTTTTTTTTAATATAGGTGGGGAACTCTGGACAAGAACCAAATAGTTTAATAAATTTATATTTTTATCAAATAATTTGTATATTTGCCTTGAGCCTTTCTTGGCCTTCCAAAACATTAGGACATCTGATGAAACTTGCTGAAACAAGCATGTTCGTTTCTAAAAGGATCATTTTATTATTTGCCCCCTCATTTTTGTTTTCAATATAAGTTGATGTTTATTATTACATTCCTGAAATGCTATTGATGTTGGACTTTTTTCTAATTTTATTCGTAGTTCTTGCCTGTGTTTGTTATAAAAAGTTTGATTTGTAATACAGAAAAAAATTTTTATAAAAGAAGCATATCTTTTTTGTTGGATATGTGAAGAAAGAAACTTAGTTGCAGGCGTTTTACAAGCAAATCCATGAAATGTGCTCCGACAAACTTACCGCACTTTCTGACCAATCCAAAGAGCAGCAAAATTCCACCCTTTACTATACAGATCCTCAGGTGCCGAGAAATTTTCTACATTAATAGCTTCTTTTGTCAGACCATTTACAAACACTGTACAAACATGCAAAAATGTAAATGTAATGTGAACAAACATCTTACTGTTCAACTTTTCACTTAAGATGCCTCTTATAAATCTGGGCCCCTAATCAGGGTAGCTCCTTACGACAACATGCCTTTTGGGGGTGAATTTAAGTATAAGCAATTTTTTCCATGGTTGTATCATAAGGCAACCATTGTTGTGTTTAATGATTGAAGAATGTCGATAAAAGTTACATACCTTGATGTAATTAGCAACAATGGAAACGTTTTTAAAGTCAAGAGCTGCGTCAATTTCGTCCATTACGTAAAGTGGGGTTGGCTTGAAATGATGCAAAGCAAAGACAAGCGCCAGGGAACTAAGTGTCTTCTCACCACCAGAGAGATTAGAGATATTTTTCCAAGATTTTTTCGGTGGTCGCACACTAGGCAAAAAAAAAAATAAAATAAATAAAATAATATTATATAGTCTTTGAAGTTTTCAACCTTTAAAACTATACAAAAAAATATTTTTTATCATTCGTTAGAAAACCATCCAGTCAGTAAGTTATTTAACACACATACATACAGAATTTTTTTTTTTCAAAACATGTTTTTCTTTACTGATAGGAAATTGAAGTTAAGAATTAATTAGAATATTGAATAAATACAAAATTTCAGGATAGATTTTTTTTTTTCCAATATTAAATTAGTGGCTTTTGATATGAGAATTTGGAGAATTGCTTTGATCAACGTTTTTTTCTTTTGTAAAAGAATAGTAATGATACTTTAAAATAAAAATTTTTTTTTTTGCATAATAACCTTGAAGGGGTTGATTAGACATATGTGTTTTTACTTATAAAAAGTGTGATTTAATATGGATGAAATGTCTGTCAGAAGTGTAATAAAATGTTTTCAACCAAAAATACAAATAAAGAAATCTTTTTATGTCTACATGGCAATTAAAGTATTCTACAAGACATTTCTATTTATGATAATATAGATGTCACACATAAGAAGAATAAATCATCACATTGGTAAAATTCCAAATTCATCATCTCAAATTGTACTGGTCAAACTTTTATATATCAACAAAATAATACTGGGTAACATTTGTATGTGAAACAAAAACAAAAAAAAAATGTAATGAAAATATATGGAGAAGTCAGTTTTGTTTTTTTACTGATTGAATATGAAAAAAAGGGAGGATAGTTTTCATTGTCACTTTCATACAAACAAAAAAATGGCTGATTTCTCCAGCAAATGTGTAGCTACTGTTTGTATAAAAAAGCACAAAATAAATATATATATATATATATAGCTCTACTTGTTATTACGACCATTAATATAAGTACAGTAAGGATTCACTCCTATGAACAAAATCTAACTGAAAATATATATATAACATCATCTGTAAGTTGCTATTACTACCAAAAAGTAACAAGAATAGAGTAATATACAAATCATTTGCTGGATTCAGTTTTTTTACTTAAAGAATACAAGAAAATAACAAATACAGGGTGGAACGATAAGATTGTCACCCTAGAAAAGATGACATGATTCCATTTCCGTTTGATGAAAACCAGTTTTCTTTTTTTGCTGCAGACCATCTACTAGTTGGCCAGTTATGTACAAATCCCAAGAGTGATGGGAGCTTTCCATCATGTCTGAAAGTGACACAATGTTCACCGAGCGAGATCGGGGATGCGCCGCTGTAAAACTCATACTCTCTTCCGATCCAAGTTATGACAACAGGACCATTGCCAGCACCCTAAAAATGCATCGCTGGATTGTCATAAATAATAGGGACATGCCCAGAGTGATAAACAAAGTTTCCGGCCACAGTTATAATCTTTGATGTGGTTTCAAGTGAGAACCACATCATGCTACCTCACATCTTCGAATTCAGTTTGAAAGTCAATGCCAAAATGTACATGGATGTGCTGAACAGTGTGGTGATCCTCTAGTGCAATCAGGTAGTTGCTGGCAGACCCTGGGTGTAGCAGCAAGATTCGGTGCCAGCCCACAAGTCCAAACAGACCCAGGCTTGGTTTCAGAAGGAGTGCTATGACTTTGTACCCTTCCCTCACTGGTTCTCTCACAACACCAAAGCCAGCCTGATCACCTAAACCTAACCTCTCCCTCCTCTCCCGACCTGAACCCGCTTGACTACTTCGTTTGGCTATACATCGAGAACATCACCAACATGACCTCCCACAACACCAAAGCTAGCCTGATCGCCGCCATCTGCTGAACACCCACTGGCGCTTGTGGAAAAGGAATACTCCCAGTTATGGCTCCATATCAGGGCAGTAACTGAGGCTGAAGGTGGCTACATTGAATAGATATCAGCTCTACTACATAATCAAGTTATCTAAATTGATTTTTTCAATAAAAGTTTTAAAATAAAGCTATAGTGTTGTTTTCTTTAGGGCGACAATTTTATCGTTTCGCCCTGTAGAAAAAAGATGCAATGAATTGAATTTATTCACTTTCATTGACAATGTCACACATTGAGAAGGTTTGTACAGACATCATTTTTGTAGCTCAAATTGATGCGGTATTAAAAACTGTTCATATTTTACAAAGCTGTCGGGTTAGTGATAATTGCATTGTTGTTGTTACTTCTAGGTAACAAATCTTTTAAATCACAAAGTTTACCCTTCAGTGTCCAAAATCAAAGTGTGTAAACTTGTTTCTGCACATAAAATTCATGCAGGCCTGAATTAATGAAAACAAATAATTTTATTTTGGATAAATCATAATTTTCTGAATTCATTCGAAATGGTCTTTCTGGGTTGGTTGGTTGTTTTTGTTTTATGGCATATCAACCCTTTCCAGGTTATTTAATGCCGAATCCAGTGATTTTGAAGAAAATTTTTTTAATAGAATATATATATATATTTTTTTTTTCAAGTCAGATTCTATTTAACCCATAGTTGGGACCCAAACAGGTACTACCACTCCAGGTCAGAGTGGACCTGGGAGCAATGGCAATTAAAGGGTGGCTCCACATTCTCCAAAGCCCGCAAGCTGGGGCGTCACCATTGGATATAGTTTCCAAGGATGGAATACTGCTGCCATATCTGGGCAGGAGCTGCTAAAAACAGCCTATTCTGCCTTGACAGAGTACAAAATAGACTTCGTGGCTTAGTGGGGGATGCCCTTTTCTCTACCCTGCAACCTCTCTCCCACAGAAGAGACGTTGCAAGCCTATCCTTGTTTTATCGTTATTTCCATGGCAGATGCTCATCTGAACTCCAATCTCTGGCCCCCCCCCCTGCCAATCCTTCACGAAAAGCACCCGTCTAGCTGAATCCACTGTGAAAAGTTTCCCCCACTCTTTATCTGTGCCTAAATCAAAACGTAGATTCCATGAACAAAGCTTCTTTCTTAGAACTGCACGCCTATGGAACTCTGTTGTGTCTGCCTGCTTCCCACCTGACTACAACTTGGATGTCTTCAAGTCCAATGTTAACAAATTCCTAATGAACTGCCCTCTTAAGTAAACACTTCATCAAATCTCCACACTAACGTATTGTACTTGCAATAACCCTTATCCCTGAGTGGCTTCCGGGCCTTGATAAGTGGTGACCACCGTGTAAAAAAAAAAAAAAGGTCATATCCAGGACCAGGTCTTTCTGGGAGCCGCTTAAACACTTTAAAAAGCCAGATTTTCTTTCAATAAACAATTAAGACCAAAAACATTCCGACAGTCATTACCATTTAATCACCACAATCCACAACTCACATAATCACACACTGTCACTTACATACACTTACAAAGCGCGACACACACACTGATTGCTTAAATCTTTTATCATCTGCTCATTTAAAATAACTTAATCACTTGTATTTCACATCTGATTACGACAAAAAAAAAAAAAAAAAAACTTTCACTGAAAATATTTCTGTGAATCCAGCTCATCTCAAAAATACTTCCCCCATTATAAAACTCTTAAAGTAAAACCCCTAAAACTGGTGAACACTTGACATAATTTCAACACTTCTGACTTTAACAACAATCAAAACGGTAATTCAGTCACACAACACATTAAAAAAAAAAAAAAAAAAAAAAAAAAAAAGAAATGCCACCTGATTCAACGAAAATTAACAAAAATAACTAGAAGAAATCTCTCATCAGCAAAGGGCCAGAAAAAGTGCACAACCTTATGATTAATCTAGAATCAGCAAATAACGGACTAACACATAAAAAAGGCCAATACCAATAAAAAAAAAAAAAAAAAAAAAAAAAAATGCAGCCTTCTGATATTTTTCAAAGAAAACCAAAAGGGATGAATCTCTTGAATAAGTACTGAAAGCAAAATAAACCAAATATTCCACCATAGCTAATATCTGAATCATCGCATGTGATAAATTTCAACGCAACTCAGGTTTAATTGTTTGGAAGTTAAATGGAGTGGTAATTCCTTCAAAAGTTTCATCTCTCAAGAAATATAAAAGAACTCCAGAAAAACATTGAAATTCAACAAAAAAAAAACAAAAACAAAAAAAAACATCCTCACTGAAAAAAAAAAGAAAAAAAAATCTACAAAAGTCAACCATTTTAAAATATTTCATTTTTTCATGAAAGAAAACAAAAATAATTAAAAATAATTTTTTTTTGTAGAGGTTAAATGGAATCAGGAAAGATACAAGGATGCGAATAACTAATAGAGGAAAATAAGAAAAAAAAAAAAAAAAAAGAAGCAAGATTACCTAAACTTTCCATTAAGAAATTCAAAATTAAAAAAACAGTAAGCGCGCAGGTGGGGGAGAAGAAAACAGGAAGTCATTCTTTGATGAAACGAAAGTTGTTTAACTCTGCTACCCTCATCATGAATCGTTTGAATTTTAATAAATATATTGAATAAAGGTATGGCAAAATATTTTCAGAGAAAAAGGCAGGAAAAAAAAATCAAAAAATAAGAGAGTGAGAGAAAGAGAAATAAAATCCAGCCAAATAGCGACAGAAAAATAAGGTAATGCTCGAGCAATTTAGTAGAAATAATTTAAAAAAAAAAAAGTGGAAAACCCACATCCATGCATGTAAGCGGTGATTTCCTAAATGGTGGCATCACCACCAGATGTTGTTTTATGACGAGTAAGTAATGGAAAAAAGCATCTTCTCACCTGAAGACGATCCCCTCAGAGAAAGGATCAAGAGAGTCAACTAATTCGAGTTCCGCATCGCCACCCAACGTGATCATTTGGTACATCTCTTTCAATTTGTTGGTAATCATACTGAAACCTGACATGAATTCATCCAAACGTTGTTTGCGTAAATCTTCAAACATTTGCTTTTGCTGATCACGGCATTCCGTAATGCGATCCATTTCAGCCACACGTTCCAAATAAAGGGCTTCCTGGGAGGGGGGAAAAACATGGATGATGAGAGTTGTGGATGATGAGTGTATTTTAGGTAGGGAGAATGAAATATTGCTGACTAAAAGTGAGGATAACACAGGGTAGGGTTTGTGTAACTGGAAATGTACCATTGTGGAATGGTGAAGAAATAGAAGGATCAGTTACACTTTGTTCTGTTTGTAGGCATACGTATGTGTAAAGTTACACACACATACACATCTATACAGGCACATAGTCTTATCAAACCCTACGTATGTTATTATGTTCCAACGATCCTATTATAAAACTTATTGTGCTATTAAACGAGTCTTCAGAAGTTGATGTCATGATGGGCACATATGATAGCACTTAAATTTGTTACTTATTATTTATCTTAAACTCACTAAAAATCATTCTCAGATCACATTTTCAGATTATAACATGACCAATGGTTGCTGCTTTTCCAGAAATTGCAGCTGTACAAACTTTTAACCACAGGTCTGTGCTAATTGAGGCTTAAAATCACAATCTGTCTAATGTTAACTTTCTTGGTATAAATTTAAACAATAGTAGTGAAACACCCAAACCACAAAACCAATAAGATACTATGATATATTAACATAGAATTGTATCACCCACTTTTAGTATGAAAAAATCTTGTACTTCAACTAAAAAATTTCAAGTTAATGTTTATGAAAAAAAATAAGTTTCTTCATGGGACAATTTTTTAGAATGATTTAAATGGTAATATTCAGTGATTCTCATTTACCTTTTTTCTATATTCATTTATGGCTGTGAGATTTGGTTTCATCTTGTTGAGATTTTCTTCTTGGACTGTGATCTCAAACTCCAAAGCATTGGCATTTTGTTTTTCAAGCTCTTCTGGTTCAAATGTTTCCAATGGAGTCGGAGGTTCCTTACCAATTTTATGCAACGTTAATTGTGAAAGCTGAAACGCAACAAAGACATTCACAGATCAGACGATGACGAAATTTGTAAATAAATGAATTTAACATAAACTTAAGTCATTTTATGTTTCTGAATTTTTCAGATGAGGATTATTCATATTATTTAGATTCTTCAGACTACTGTTCTCACATTAAGGGTTATTTTCCATTTCTTGTCTATATAACTGCAAGGACCCGTAGTGTAGTGGATAAAGTATTTAGTAAAATTAAGTTGTAAAGTTACACTCTCCTGAAGGTTTAATCCTTCACTCAAAAATATGATTGCAAATTTAGGACTTCTACTCAGTCATGCCTGATGGAAAAAGAGCATGTTAATCGCGTGGTTCAGTTTGAAATTTCATGCAGATTCCAGAGTTCAACAGGAAGATTCTCCCAATTCAACAAAATACACTTGAAGAACGTTGGAGGTTACATCAACCAAAATGTTGTGAAAATAATACACAAGCTGAAAACGGTAGTCTGAAGAATACAAATAATATGAATAAGTCATTATTAGGGCTAGGACAACAGCATATTCTTTTCATTGTTTTGACTCTCGAGTGTGTATCCGTTGATATCTTATATGCGTGATGTGGTTCTGGGTTAATTAACTGTGTCATATATACTTGACAGTCAAAACAATTAAAAGAATATGCTGTTGTCATAGCGCTAGTCATTATATATATATATATATATATATAAGCAATTGGACAATTAAAAGTGTCAACAAATCTTATCCCAAATAACTGACATGCAGTTTTAACAAGGAAACTGAAGATATTAGGCTGTTCCCTCTGTCGAGGCCAACTGGTTCGAAGATAGACGAGAAGCCAGTGATGTTTATGGCTCATCAAACTGTATTATTGAGATCACTGTGTCTAGAGAATCTGCTGGCACTCCTACATGAAAGGGTGTGGTTAGGGTTCATATCAATCAATGGTACACTTTCCACCCTGACATCAAACGTAGTCAGCACAAGCTACTGCACATGAAGGATAGTTATAACTCTCTGCAAAAACCCACATTGTCATCTCTCCTGAATAGAATATGCATGTAACTGAGGATCGCTTGTGAATTCTATTTTAGAAAATTCCTGCCTCAAAGGAATTCAACAAAATAACATTTTCTTACACTTTTTTTCCAATGTTTGATTTTGAGTTGATTTGCTTTCATAACTTGTTCATGTTTTTCAATTTTGTGCTGCAGTTCCAAACTTTCTTTCGACATCGAAGTTTCTTTTGCTTCAATTTGCGCAATTTCTTCCTTAACTCCTTCCAGTTCAGTCTCATGTAACTTGATCTTTTCCTGAAAAAAAGAAAAAAAAAAAGAAAAGAAAAATAAATGTTTTGTAAACAAAATTCAAAAGATTATGAGAAAATTCGACACTTATGCACTATAGTGATCCGCAATGACTTTTTTGATTTCAGCTACAGAAAAGTGACAGGAGTGATAACTTTTACTTTCATTCAAAAAACTAGCAAGGGGTACCCAGCGTTGCCCGGCTGTTTGGAGGAGATCAAAACAACCCTGTTCAAAAAAAAAAAAACAAAAACAAAAAACGTTGGCCGGGTGTTTGGAGGAGATCAAAACAACCCTGTTCAAAAAAAACAAAAATAAAAAACGTTGGCCGGGTGTTTGGAGGAGATCAAAACAACCCTGTTCAAAAAAAAAACAAAAACAAAAAACGTTGGCTGGGTGTTTGGAGATGTAAAAGAAAAAAAAAAGTTTTAGTAGGAAGGTAGGCTTGAACCCCGAAGCGTTGACGCGAAATGGAAAAAAACCCTGTGACCTAACCACTTCGGCCACGAAGGGAGAGGAAGTGATAAGTGTCTTAAGTCAATGTTTATAAACTGGAATTAACAGATGCGAGAAAGTTAAGTCGCGTGATGTTTGAACTAGTTTTGCGCTGCAAGCCAGTTTCTGTTTCCCCCGCCCCATCATTCGCTTTTTTTATACTGAAAAACGTAATGAAGACACGGTGATCGAAAAATATCTCAAAAATAGTGCGTAAAAGTCAGGCAAGTTAAAGATAGCCGCGACCCCCGTTCTTAAGTCATAGATATTATGATTTAGACAGCATATAAAAAGTTTTGAGTAAGCCGACCGAGAAGCCTGAAGAAAAAAGCCTTTGGCGGACATACACAAAAATGCACGCACACATTTTCGCTTCTATATATATATATATATATATATATATATATATAGTAGCGGGGGGGGGGGGTAGGTGGTGTTGTCCGGGTGTTTGGAGGTGTGTGTGGTTTTGGGTAAATCAAAACACCCAGGTGTTTGTGCCGGGAGGGGGGGGGGGGTAAAAAAAAAAAAAAAAAAAAAAATGTTTTGGTAGGTAAGTATGAAGGATCGAACCCGAACCCTTGAGTTGAAGTTGGAAATTAAAGTGTGAAAAAAAAACAAACCGTGCGCCATTAACCACTGGGCCACCACGAAATAGTAACGGAAACATGTTTGAATTAATTAAAACTTGGCAGGTGCCTGTACTTAATGAGGTCAACTTTGACTGCGGGGCAGTATTTTATTTACTGCGGGGCAGAATGTTTTACTTTTTCTTTGTTTCCCCAAGATGTTGTGGGGAAAACCAGCTCCCTATAAAAAAGGGGATTGTCCAAATTGAATAGCAACTGTCTGATATAAGGAGAAACTCCACATTGATCAAAGCTGACTGCTTTTGGATGTTTCCGGAAAAATGCTGTCAGAATTAGTTTCACTTTTATTATACGACAAAGCTTAATGCACATGCGGTGATCGAAAAATGTTGAATATTTATCTTTTCAAAATCAAGCAAATTAAATAGAGAGATGACCCCTGTTGTTAACTGGTAGATATTATCATTTAGATATGATATAAAAAGTTTTACGAAGAAGTGAGTCGACCAATCGCTTCTCGGAAAAAAGTCTTTCTCGGACATACACAAAAAGCAAGCGAACATACATACATACATACACACATTTTCGCTTTTATATTTATAGATATAGATGTTTTATTAAAAATATACTTTCTTACAATAACTTTTTGTTAAAATGTCCAGAAAAAAAAATAAAAATATCAACCAATTTCAATCATTGAAAATTAAAATAAATAAATAAAAATCTAAAAAATCTATTTTAATACAATGAATGTTTTTAAAGTTATATTTAAAGACAATAAATGTTTCCATTTTATTCAATTATTTTTGTGTTATTTGCTGTGTCCTTTAATAAGGAAAGTAGAAATTATCGCCTCCTATCACTCTTCTATAGCTGAATTAAAAAAATTGCCACGGATCAGTTGTGCATAAATGCCAAAAATCCAAAAGATTATATAAAAAAATCCAAAAGATTATATAAAAAAAAATCCAAAAGATTATATAAAAAAAAATCCAAAAGATTATATAAAAAAAAATCCAAAAGATTATAAAAAAAAATCCAAAAGATTATAAAAAAAAATCCAAAGGATTATATAAAAAAAAATCCAAAAGATTATATAAAAAAATCCAAAAGATTATATAAAAAAAATCCAAAAGATTATATAAAAAAAATCCAAAAGATTATATAAAAAAAAATCCAAAAGATTATATAAAAAAAAAATCCAAAAGATTATATAAAAAAAATCCAAAAGATTATATAAAAAAAATCCAAAAGATTATATAAAAAAAATCCAAAAGATTATATAAAAAAAATCCAAAAGATTATATAAAAAAAATCCAAAAGATTATATAAAAAAAATCCAAAAGATTATATAAAAAAATCCAAAAGATTATATAAAAAAATCCAAAAGATTATATAAAAAAAATCCAAAAGATTATATAAAAAAAAATCCAAAAGATTATATAAAAAAAATCCAAAAGATTATATAAAAAAAATCCAAAAGATTATATAAAAAAATCCAAAAGATTATATAAAAAAAATCAAAAAGATTATATAAAAAAAAATCCAAAAGATTATATAAAAAAAATCCAAAAGATTATATAAAAAAAATCCAAAAGATTATATAAAAAAAATCCAAAGGATTATATAAAAAAAATCCAAAAGATTATATAAAAAAAAATCCAAAAGATTATATAAAAAAAATCCAAAAGATTATATAAAAAAAATCCAAAAGATTATATAAAAAAAAATCCAAAAGATTATATAAAAAAAAATCCAAAAGATTATATAAAAAAAATCCAAAAGATTATATAAAAAAAAATCCAAAGGATTATATAAAAAAAATCTAAAAGATTATATAAGAAAAAAATACTGGAAAGATTATAAAAAAAAATACTCAAGAGATTATATAGATAAAAAAAATCTCAAAAGATAATATTTGATCATGTCCAATCACACAGACACAAAAAAATCTTTACTATCTTACTAACTGCAATTTAATGAATTTAAATACTCACAGCTGAATTACTCTATACTAAAATAGAATGGTTACCCAGCATTGTCTAGGAGTATAGATAACTATATATATTATATAACTATAATGTAATTAAAAACTGTAATATCTTTCTTTTTCATCCCCCCACCTCTTCCGACAAAATAGATACTACACTTTGATTCTATCTTGAAAGTCTATTTCTATTAGTGTTTCACATGAAAAAGGGAGGGAATATGTATATATGCTGTCCGAGACAATGCTGACAAATAATATGTCAGATTTCTGAGCATGTCTTGTGTATATCTTTTATACATTTCACTATCCACTATGAACTATTTATTTTAAAATACAAATTCCAATTTAAGAATTTGGTGAAATTTTTATCTAGATTTTAGCAAAGCGTAATTATCTCTTTCATATTGTTTAAATATTGTCATTCAAACACGTGCATAATGAAGCCAATATATTTCATTTTTAAATTAATAAATAAATAAACTTATTTTTTTATATGCATATTTAATAATAACTTGTAAGTTGTTTTCAAGTAAAAAAAAATATCCAAAGTTTGTCTTTTGGTTTTCACAATTTACTGGAAACGTAAGTAAATAAACACTTTTTTAGTAACTGTTTTTGTTTTGGAGTATTTCACGTGGAAGTACTTGGTTTTCTCTTTATACATGAAGTGTACAACATTTTAATTACATCTGTTTTTTTAATTTATTATTTTAAAGAAATTTCTTTTATTAATTGTGTTTTAATTTTTTTTTTTTTTTTATATTTTCAATGTTATTGTTTTACATTGTTTAAAATTCAAAGTTCCATCATCGGTCAACGAAAAAGAGATCCTTCTAGACTAAGGCAATTTTTATTTTTCCCCAATGACGTGTTTTAGCTTTTCCCCATGAAAAACTGATTTTGTCTTAGTTTAACCATGTGGCTATTTTAATAGACGACACGAATACATATACAGGTTATGAGGCTAGACTTGTAGCACTTGTTAAGAGAAAACTATAGACAATATTACATATCACTGGTTGCTCTCTACACTAAAATGAACTTCCACTTAGAGCTCTTTTTAAGCATATAGATGGAACCACAAAACATCCTACAACATTCGTTATAATAATTTACCCCAAGTTGTATTTACACCAGTTGGTTGTCCTTTGCATGTTTATTTTACGACTGAGAAAATAAGTAAACTTCTGACCAGAGACTTTTATTCGAATATGCACTTGGCATTTATAGAGGAAAAGTTGACCCTAAATTTGCAGCCTGGAAAATTGGGCCCATACATAAGGCCATATGGTTAACTTTGGCCATCAGACTAATGTGTTTATGGACACAAGGTGCCTATCCACAAGAAATGTCTGGCAAACTTCACAGCCTCATTAGATTTATAATTGAAGCATATGCAGTTAGCTGGTTTGAAATAAAAAGGGATAAGTTCCATAACCAGCAATTGTATATTTTCAAGATAATCAATAGAATCAACAAACAGCCACCTGAAATTCATGATATAACTTTAAAAAATTTACAGCATAATGCTTTTGCTTTACTGCCTGAAAATGTATGCTATGGTTAAATCAGATGAGCTAGCAGTGAGAGAAGAGCTTCTTCTCTCACAGCTAGCTCTCTAATAAAAATTTTTTTGGTCATTAGGTAATTAACAATTTAGCCGTATAATATTGATTAAATTGGCCATTTCGATTTATTGAGTCATTTTAAATTTGTTTGCATTTCATTATAAACATTAAAACAGATAAGCTTACATTTTTAAGTTAGCTCAATAACATAATTTTTATATTCTTTCAGGAGTGAGGAGCTGGCCAAAAAAAGATAAAAAAATAACACAAATCAACTTTAATGCCAATCATTGGTCGGAGAAGGGTGTTTGCGAACCGGCATTTACAGAAACATTTTCTGAAGATGAACTTTTGGATTCACTGATGAATGGAACCAAGTTGAAGTAGCCAGATTTGCTCTCACATTTATAAAGTGTTGAAAGGGTAGTTAAATTAACAACCGAAGTTTCTCAATCAGTGTATGGGTTTGAAGTAAGACGGGCATATAATTGCAAAGGTGTTGTGTTGTCAAATGAGGCCTGCATTTGCTTCTAAGGGATCATACGTGTAGCAGTGTGATGCAATATGTTAATCAAGAGGGTGCACATGTTTTACGTTATATATATATATATATATATATATATATATACACATACAACCTTTGCGATTTGAAAAAAAAAATCACTCGACCGCCGGTCGAGTGCGAGGGAAAATTTACTCGCCCCAAAATATTTTTACTCGTCCAACTTTATGTCTTTGTTTCAGTCAATAATAGTAAATAATTTTAGAACAATTCAAGAAATTACCGTGTGTATAATCGAACAAGGAACTATTTGTTTAACTCTTGTAAATTAACTATTTTATTACTACAAACATTTCAGTAAATATTCAACAAAACGTTAAAATACAATACCAGTTTCTTTTTATAGCATCATTCATATTATTGTTCCATAGAAATAAGAATCATTTCTTCAGATGCTGATACGTAGTATAAAAATGACAATTGAAATATAAATAATTAAAAACTGTTTATTGGTACCGTTAGAAAACGAATATATCTAACTTTATACACAAAGAAAACAATGTAACATCACACCCTTGAAATAAATATATTTTAAAATGCAAAACAATATTAGAGATTCACTTTTTCATTAAAACATTTCAATATAAAGTCTCTAATTGAAAAATATTCTGAAACACACAATCATCCAAGCAGCTCAAAACAATCAGAAATAGTTACTTACAATAATTACTGAACAAAACTCGAAGCGAGATCATAATAAAAATGGACATTTAGCATCATATAGCATTGAACATTTCAGCGAAATTTATATAGATTAACCTAGTAATCAAATAGCTTTGTTAATGAAACAATAAAGGTTTTTTATACATTTATTCTATATTTTTTACAAGGCAAGTTGAAATATTATATCACGTATAACATGTTACTAATAATCAGCCGTCTTGATATTTTTATGTGTTTACCTTTTTATAATTCATGTCCAGATTTGTTTCTATCCTGATACATTTCTATCGTCCCTGGAATAAATCATGTTTGTTTACGAAGAAACAAAACTGAAGCGAAAACTGATTACTTATTTGTTGTATAATTTAATTTTCGGTGCGTGCTTGACGGAACAATGCTTTTTTTCCCCTCTTTCAAATGTTCGTCCTTACTTTTGTAAGCATGAAGTGTATGTAGTTGTAGCATCGAAGAATTTTTTTTCCAAATGAATTTCAAAATCAGAGAGCTAAATGAAGGCTACCTTTTGACTACACGCCAGATGTGTAAATTTGACTTCTTGTTGACCTTTAGCGTGACCACTCTTTTTTCAATACGATATTCCAACGGTCTCACAGCTAGAGATGAAAGAATTCACAAATGATGGGACATAGGTCATTCTAACTCACCGCATATTTGAGAGTCGTAAAATAAATGAGTTTTTCCCCGTTTCTTTATTTAAAGAAATTTTATCGACTGGTGGGCGAGTGATTTACGACTTTTAGTCGCCCCCAAGAAATTTTCAATTGACTGTGGTGATCGGTCGTGTAAAATCTCAAAGGATATATATATATATATATTTGTTTGGAAGTTATTATTTACTATTAATGTAATATTCTACATTTTTAAAGTTACAAAATATTTGTTTATAAAATTTGTGACGGACAGAGAAAAAGTCTCTTATGAGTGAATAGACTTGTCCTTATAAGTTAGCAGGATGATTAAGACCTATTACTTCCTATTTCGAATTATGGACTTGTCCAGATGTGAAGAAAGATTTATCAAAGTAATTTATGCTTGATGTCACTAAGGTTTCAATTGTTTTTTTTTTTTATCTTCAAGCCTAATATTTGAAGGAATTCACTGTTTTGTTAAAATTTTTACCGCTTATATAGATTGGTGATCTTTTAAACCAACGCATTTTAGGTGAAAACATTAGGTACTTACATATCATGTCAAAATTAATAGAAATTCTAAAAACTATGGAAAATGATCCAGTAGAAAAATAATTACAAATAAAAATAGACGTGTCTTATCGTATGTTTTAATGTGAAAGAGTTATGAAACCAATTCAGTATAAACAGGAGAGATAACCCTCGACTTAAGCGTCTGCCATTTTTAAGGACATAATTATGAATGATTTTTTGTTAATATATCTAACACACTGGATCATTTTTTTCGTAATTTCTGCAATTTATACTAATTACGACATATGCAAGTATGTAATAACGTTTTCACCTGAAATGCATTGGTAAAAAAAAAAAAAAAAAACACCAATCTACACAAGCACTTTTTAAAAAAAATTTTTTTTTTTTTTAAATCACTTAATTAAATACTTTGAATGAAAGGAATTTTTTAAATGAAAAAATTGTCTAATGTCTTTTTTTTTTTTTTTTTATCAAATATAGTTCATTATTAAATCAATATGCAAGGCATCACCTCCAGAATGGGTAGAGATAAGTGACCACCAACATTCATATTTACCCTATTTGGGTAAGCAGAAATTCAAGCATGAGCCAGCAAACTGACCAAACCCATATGGCCACACTAACATGATACCGCATCACTTTCATAAAACAAAAAAATCCAAAAACTCACTTTGATATCATTGTGATCATTCAAAATCTTCTTTGCATCAATTTCCAATTGTTTAAACAATTCTTTTAGTTCTGCAACCTTTTCTGATGCTTCTTCTTTTTCCTTTTCAGAGGAATCGAATTTGTCCTGTGCTTTCTTCAGATTTCTAAAAACAAGATCAAACAAGATTGACGGTTCAACTCGGTGTGGGTGACACACAAAATACAATTGTGAATTACTTAGAACTTCTACCCAGTTATGACTGACGGAACGAGAGCATGATACCACCATGGATTAAATAAAAGGTTCTATGCAGATTCCATAGCCAGACAAAGATTCCAGAGTTCAACAAGATACACCTAAAAAAGGTTGAGTTACATCGGCCAAAATGTGAAAATAACAATCAAGAACAGCAGCCTGAAGAATCCAAATATTATGAGTAATCTTCATCTAAAAAATTAAAAATGCAAGATCAAACAACATTATATAACGAGAAGAATAGTTGACCCTGGTGGGGTTCATGCTATGCTGATACGAATGTTTATTTGATTATTTATATATATATATATATATATATATATATATATATATATATATAAAGCTTTGAGAAGGAGTTTACTAATCAAGGAAAAAAGAAAACTCTCAAAACAGATATAAATATAATTATTTATATCTTAATCCCAACCAAATTAAAAAGCTCACATAGTAGAGCTTATGATGAATAATAACAGAGCTGTAAAGTAGAAATTTACAAATAATTTTTATTATTCGGCAGAATACTCCAAAACTTGTGTGCTAGGAAATCCTTAATCTGCGGAGTTCCAAAGAATGCTAATTCTTATCATCACAGGAAAAACTGTTAGCAAAATTATCAAATAGAAATGCTAATATTTAGCGTGACTATGTATTTGCTGGTTACTGCATAGGATGAAACTAAAAGTTTTATGGTTTTTAGTCACAAAGCTTTTTTTAAAATAAGAATATAAATATGGAAAACAGTTTATGCGAACAGTTCATTAAGGCAAAAAACAACCAACCATATATAAAGAAAAAGTCCAGTGTAACAGAGATTATCATTTGCAGGTAAATAACCAATAACAGGTGCTCACCTCAGTAGTCCAAGTTGAAAAACAAGTCAGAAATTGGAGTTTAAAAATTTGAAGGCAACCAAAATAATGCTTCCATTTTGGCTGGATGGAAAATGAAAAACGCAAATACATAGAAATGCTAATATTTAGCGTGACTATCTGATTATTTTGCTAATAGTTTTTCCTCTGATGAGAAAAGTTAGCATTATATATATATATATATATATATATATATATTTCACAGAGGAGTCACCACTTATTAAGGCCCAGAGATCACTTGAGGATAAGGGTTAATGAGTGAAATGGTGGAAATCAGGTAGAAATTGATAATTTATGAGAATGACTCAACAAGAATTTGTTTACATTGAACTTGAAAATGACCATGTTATAGTCAGCTGGGAAGCAGCCCCATAGTACTATGTTCCACAGATGGACAGTTTTAGGATAATAACTTTGCTCATAGAATTTTCTTTTAGTTTTAGATATAGATAGAGAGCAAGGGGAATTGTTGGCAGCAGTTGTAGCTAGGTGAGTGTTTGCCCTGAATATTTTATAGGATGGGGGGGGGGTGACCATAGACTGAAGTTCAGTTGAGCATTTGCTATGAAAATAACGTCAAACACACGACAACCGAAATGTTATGTCGTTATTAATTGTTGAAATCTAAAAGGTTGTCCAGAATAAGCATTAACTTTCACATTTTTATTATGGTTATTGTGATATTTTTAAATCGAATAAACAAACATTTAAAAACTTAATTAAAAATTAACTTAATAACTCGAGATTGAATTTTGTATTAATTTCAAGCAAAAAATTCAAAAGTATAGCAGCATGATGGCATCTTGTCATGAGGAAGAAGAAAACATGTTTGGTGCTTGCATTAGCGATCTTTTAAACTAGCTCATTTCAGATAAAATTATTACTACATAGTTATGTGTCATATGTGAATTAGCATAAACTTTAAAATTTACAAAAAATGATGCAATAGAAAAATAATTACAAATAAAAATAGAATTTCACGAATTATTGAGTTTTATTGCACGTTTTAGTGTGGAAGAGTTGTTCAACCAATTCAGTATGACAAACAAGGGAGATAACTTAAAGTGTCTCATCTTTATGAAATTGTAGCTGATGTTTTTATTAAAAATATTCCTAGCCTATCATCTACTGGATCATTTTTTGTAATTTATATTAATTTAGCAATGACACGTAAGTACATAATATTTTCACCTGAAATGCGTTGGTTTGAAAGATCAGCAACGTAAACAATCATTATGTTTTTATTCTTTTTGACCCGTGGAAGGATACTGTGGGAAGTACGGGTTTGAGTGAATCTAACCAAAACCAAATTGATGATCAGTCATTGTAATTTTGGAAAGCTTTCCAACAAGAGAAACGTTTCCCATGCTCAATTTGTGGAAATAGAGTCGCGTGTAAATTCTGTTTCTTGTTGGACTTGTAGGCTGAAGTGCAGTGGAATTACTGGTAGGTTGAGGCATTGATAACAAGTTTGTGTGCAAAATGTGTAGCACAATGGAAATGGATGAGAACTCAGATGTGGATAAAATATAAACAAATAAAATGATGGTTGCTTGCAAAATTTTGGTTCTTAAATACTAGTATTAATCCCATTAATTAATATTAAGACCAATTCTAGCTTTAAACAGTCTTCTGAAGAGGTTGCAAGAAATTGTGGATAATAGGAAGTAGATACAGTGATGATCATATTTATTGGCACGGTAAAATAAAAGTTAAATTTTGTCTAATAAATTCTAAAAAAGGGATTAAATTAAAGAAAATAACAAAGTATATTATGTATTTTTAACTGGCCTTTCCGATGCAGCAATCGGATTTTAGAAAAAATAAATAACAAAGGAACAACAAACATAATTGCAAAAAACCCTTGTTCAAAATTATTGGCACGGCTTTGTTTTTCTTTTAGTATCAGTATAATATCAATCAATTTCCGGTTTACGTGCTTTCTGAACTTTTTTATAGCCATATTATGCTTGTTTAACGCTAATTCAGTGAATAATTTTTTTCAGATAATTTTTAGATAGCGATTTATTTAAACTATTATAAGTGACTAAATTATAATTTTCAATCGCCATGGTTAAAACTAAGGAACACAGCGAAGACGTCAGGAAGCTTGTTGTAGCATGCCATACCAATGGGGAGGGCTATGATAAGATTTCAAAGAAGCTAAACCTTCCCAAATCCACTGTTAGAGCCATAATAAACAAGTTCAAATCGCAAGGCCACGTTATGAGTTTAGAGGGTAGAGGGAGAAAAAGGATTCTTTCCCCAAGAGATGAACGGAAAATTGTTCGACAAGTAAAACAAAACCCAAGAATCTCTGTTGGGGAGATTGTTGATGAACAGAGCACCTCTGGAGTGAATGTATCTCGACATACAGTTGGTAGAGTTTTGAAGAGAGCTGGTTTAAAAGCATGTCGTCCGAGAAAGACTCACTTATTGAAGCCTATGCACCTGAAAGCAAGGCTAGCCTTTGCAAAACGTCATATTGATAAAGATGTTGCATTCTGGAAACGTGTTCTATGGACTGACGAAACGAAAATAGAGTTATTTGGCCATAATAAAGTGTCTTATATTTACAGAAAATCTGGCGAAGCTTTCCTGCCTAAGAACACCATACCCACAGTGAAGCACGGTGGAGGCAGTTTGATGTTTTGGGGATCCTTTGCTGCCTCTGGACCAGGGCGACTTGTTAAGGTCACAGGTAGCATAAAAAAGGAAGATTATGTTAAAATATTGGATGAAAACCTGAAAGACTCTGCTAAAGAGCTCTCACTTGGTCGTCGTTGGTGGTTCATGCAAGATAATGACCCAAAGCATTCGGCTAAACTGACTAAGAAATGGCTTGAGGACAATCATATTAATGTTTTGGAGTGGCCATCACAAAGCCCAGACCTTAATCCAATTGAAAATTTATGGAGAACATTAAAATTGAGGGTAATGCAAAGGAAGCCTAAGAATCTTATTCAATTGGAGGATTATTGTCAGGAAGAGTGGGCTAAAATTACTACTGAAGAGTGCAACAACTTGGTTGTAAACTATGAAAAGCGACTGAGGAAGGTAATCAAGGCCAAAGGCTATACAATTGATTATTAAATAAATCGTGCCAATAATTTTGAACAAGGGTTTTTTGCAATTATGTTTGTTGTTCCTTTGTTATTTATTTTTTCTAAAATCCGATTGCTGCATCGGAAAGGCCAGTTAAAAATACATAATATACTTTGTTATTTTCTTTAATTTAATCCCTTTTTTAGAATTTATTAGACAAAATTTAACTTTTATTTTACCGTGCCAATAAATATGATCATCACTGTATATGCATGTATATATATATATAAAAGAATTTAGAAAATTATGAAAGCCAAATAACATGTTTTTGCGATAATAAAATGTTGTCATTACAAATGTCTGGTATATTAATAATAATTTAGAAATTTATGAATGTCAAATAAAAATATTATTCAAATACCAAACACTTATGAGAACAGTAGGAATGGGAAATGAAGTCACAAAAACTATATAGTGGTGAATATAGATTGGTTCATTTATTTGATAAGGGAGTACAAACAATTAATTGAGGGATAGAAGGGACTCTTTATGCCAAGGCATTTCGAAGCCTAATGCTTTTCATCAGAAGAGTAGAGAAGATACTAGGTAACATAGTGGAGATGTGGCGTCTAGTGTCGGATTCATTAGGAACAAAATAGATCAATTAAAATTATAGACGATGTTGGGGGGAGTTTTATCGAATTCTAGATAAAGGAGGAACGTATTATACAGAGTGTAATGTAGAAAGGTGTATAGGGTCTTTATCATAGTCTTAAATGGATGTTTTAGGGTTAAGGTGGGGGTATAGCGTGGACGAGTGGTAATTCTGTTTTATCAGTGTATAAGATGCCTATTATCTATGGAGGGATATTTTGACAGATGCAACAACAGCACTATGAAGTATTGTATAATTTTGGGAGGTATATTATGGTGATGATTTAAGGCGAAAGGGCGGATGGGTATATACTAAGCAGGAATTGAGCAAGAGGGATTACATGGGGCGTTCTGTTCCAGGGTTTTCATTTATTGGGGCGAGGGAGGGTTCGGACGTTAGTTAAGCAAGCAAGTTATGGGGTAGGTATGGGTAGGTAGTTGTAAGGCTATAATAATGGATTTCAGAATATCAATATATGTTATGTAATATGTAGCAATAATTCTAGGTTTTCTTTGTTATTAGATATGCAGGGGGGGGTATAAGGCAGTGGTAAAAGGTAGGGTGGCAAAGTCTTTTGAGGTGTATAACAAGACAAAGTAGAGTTTTGGATGTGAATGATTGGTGTGATGGAGTAATAGGGGGAGATGTACTATTAACAATAATAATAAAATAATGACAATAAAAATAATAATAATCATAATAATAGCTAAAAAGGTAAATAAAATTAAGGGATAGAGATAAAGGCAAGGTCAAAAATAACACATGAAATACATTTAAGGGATGAAGGAATAAGAGTGAAGTAAAAAGAAAAAGAGTAAAATAAAAAAAAAATAAATAAAAATAAAGAAACAAAAAGGTAAAATAATAGAGATAAAGAGATAAATAACTAAGTTGAAAATTTAGTTCAAAGGGGGCAGAGTTGGATAACTAGAGTGTATGCATACAAGAATTAGGCACAAGAGAGTAATATACATACACACATATATATGTACACACTATATATATATGTGGGCTTAGCTGGCAAAGCAGAGAGCTCGGAAGACAATACCCCAGTTGGATAAATCTCCATGACTGGAAAAAGTCTGCAAAAGTCCACAATATAGTCCTGAAATTCCCGACTGCAAGGACCAGTGATCTATGTTATTTATGAACAAGCAAGATATAAACAGCGGAATACATATATGCTCGTTTATAAGCGAGAAAAAGGTTTGTTCCTGTGTGTTGTTTCGGTGAATTGTGTTATTCCTAGAGAGATGCGGAGGAAAGAGACATTACCTATGTCCATTAAAATTTCCGTGTTTGTCTTGTATGTTCTGTTACATGGTTCCGTGGATGTTCCTTAGTTAGTGCTGATAAAATGTAAACCTTTTTCCTCTTTTGCGTATGGAGCAGCAGAATCGGGTCTGGGTTCAAGAACTGTGTCGGAATTAGTGAAAACGTCCAGTTGCTTTCAATTCGAGTGAGAATCAGATTAAGTTAGTAGTGGCGACAAATAGCTGGGTGGGAAGAAGTAGGAGGAATACTCTAAGCAGGTGAGTGGGGGTGGTTGGATCAACCTTAACTGATGGTCATGAGGTGGAGACGGGAGTGTGAGGGGCGATAATGAGGGAATGAAGGTCGGAAGCCCTTATCGTGAATTATTTTTCAGTAAATTTAAATATTTAAATATAAATATTTCTGGATTGAGTGGGTTAGTGTTATTTTAATTGCATAAGTTTATATGTGTTGGTTTTATATTATGGGGAGGGGGGTTAAATTAGTTCAATTTGTGGGGAGGGGAGGTTGTAAGTGGGAGGGGCGGGGGATATTTAAAGGTTCTAAAATTTGGTTTAAGGTTTGAGGCCCAGGGGAGGAGGGGATTTCTAAGTTACTTTTCATTAAGCTTTAGCTTTAAATTGGTGAGGGAATATTCTTGGTATAACTTGTGCTAATTGCTTGTTGGGTTGCAGTTTAATTGGTGGAGTTAAGTGTTAGATTTTGCGGAATGAGATTTGGTTAGAGATAATTGTCTGAGAACCTCTGGGTAAAGCAGTTGCAGCGTTAGTTTGATCTTGCCAGGGAGCAGGTGGTTCAAGGTGGGGGTTTCTTGTATTAATGTTATATAAGCGTTATATATTCAGAGAGTGTGCTAATAGTTTATATTAAAAAGTTAAAGTCTTTGTGGCGGTAGCAGCGGAGACATAGGTCTTTGTGGCGATTGCAGAGGAGGGGGAGGATATTTGGGGTGTTAGCCGTTTGGTAGGGGTAAGGAGCAGCGACGGCAGGTGTTATGTTTTTGCATGGTTGGCGTTAGAAAAGGTAAAAATTAGTTCCTGTCTGACGGTGTTCTTTCAGCGGGGTTATTTGCATTTCCGCATTTAAATTTTCTCTTGTGCCTGCAACTGCAAATTATCTCTTGCTTAGAGTTGAGAATGTTTAATTTATTAGGTGCCGTTATAATTTTTTTGTTACAGAGTAGGCAGTATTTAGAGCCTGGGCCGTAAGATTTGGATTTTCTTAATATTTTCCATTTTAATGAGAAGTTTATTTTGTTTTGTTTCAAATTTCTTACTAGGTTAGATAGGGTTGTCCCTGGAGAATGATTGTAAGTGGTTTGAAATTTGTTTATTTTATTTAGACAAAGTTGCAGTTTTCGTTCAGCTGTGGTTATGTATTTTGATCTGTAGCTGATGTGTAAGTCGTCTACGTATAGAGCACAATTAGTATCAGGGTTTATGTTTCAATGATTTTATTTATTTTTATGTTGAAAAGGGTGACGGATAAGATGCTACCCTGAGGTATCCTATTTCTTGTCCTTTTTGGGCTGAGACTGTGCTGCCTAATCTTACTTGGAAGTGTCTGTTATTTAAGAAATCGCAAATGAATTCTGGCATTCTGCCCCTAAGTCCAAGTTCATATAGGTCTTTTCTAATGCCATATTTCCAAGTAGTGTCATATGCTTTTTCTAGATCGAAAAAGATTGTTATTAGGTGTTCTTTTCTGTCAAAAGCTTCTCTGATGAATGTTTCTAATCGGATTAGTTGTTGGATTAGGGCATTTAGTTCAGTTTCTTTTATTCTTTCATTTGGTGGGATGTATAGTGAACAGAATGTTATTGTTTTATGGAATGTTACGGTTATTGCAACAGCTTGCATGTTTGTTTCTAGGTTTATTTCACTGTGTGGGATGTTTTTGTTTATAAGTAGTGATGATCCTCCTGTAGCTATGTTTGAATTCTTGTTTATGTGGTTATATGAGCAGTAGTGTTTTATATTAACTGTATTATCTTCTTTTAGGTGGGTTTCTTGTAGGGCAATTATAGCAGGGCAGAAAGTTTTTATAAGGAGTAATATTTCTTCAAAGTTGGGTTTTGTTCCTCTTATGTTCCATTGAAGTATTTTATGAGCCATGGTTTGTCTTTTTCTGGTTTTGGACTGTTGGTGTTTATGTCTACGTCCATAGTTTCGATGTTTGCTTGGGTGTTTCGGGTTTCAGATCGCGAATGGGGTCGCGGTGGGTGGTGGGGTCCTTATCTAGAGGTTGAGCGGGATCTGTTTATTTTGCTTTTATTGGTAGCGGTCTTGTGGGGTTCTTTTGGGGCCTCTTTATTTTTTATTTTTTCTGTCGTAGGGGTTGTTTCTATGGATGTTGTTGTTTGGTGTTTAATAGGTTTTTGTGGTAGAGTTTTAGTTTAGGGACTTTGTTTTATTTCGGTTATATTCTTTAAGTTATATTCTTTAAAAAATCTTTACTTTCTGTGATGGTTTGTTTCATGTTTTTTTTTAAGTCTTCAATTAGTTCTCTCATTTCGTTGAGTAATTTCATGAATACTTCAATTTGGGTATTTGAGGGATTTGTTTTTGTTGTATTATTATTTGGTTCAAGGTTAAGCTGTGTATTTCTTTTTGTTATCTCAGAGTATTTTGTGTTTGTCTACTCATTCTGGTTTGGAGTTTTTCTACCCTTCTAATTAATTTTCTTGTTCCAATTCAGAAATCTTTTAATAGACAACACGTCTATTCTCAAACACATTACTAATAATCATTAACTTGCAAAATTAGAAACATTTTTTTAAACAAAAAAAATATAAATAAAATAAATTTTAGTAATAGTAATCTATACAAGTTGAGGTTTCTGATGCACTGACACTGATATTTAAAGCCTACTTTTTCTTTTTAAAAATTACTACAATGAATTTCTTAATATACTCAATCATGAATATGCAAGCAACTTCATAAAGGTTAACTAATTTGAGTATTCCTTTAAAAAACAAATTAATCATTCATTTTTGTGGTATCTTATTGGATGATTGGTTTCATTTTAATAATTTAAACAATAGTTTGTAGATGATGTTTAATTTCTTCAATACATTTTTATCACTAGTATTTTTGCTAAGTCTACTTTTGATAGAGTTAAGAATCTATTATTTTATGATTGATGAGAGAATGGTTAGACTTTGGGTTTACATATATTGGATTAGCGTTATCTTGAAGTATAGCTCATTAGTATTTTTATTTAAGTTACATCCAAGAAATTAGTCATTTTTATTTTAGCTGCTATTTCTAGGCCTAACTTTTTTCTAAAATTTTCCCCCTCGATCTTGTCAGAATCTTAACCTAATCCATCATCTCTATATAGTCCAATATCGATATTCTCAAATATATTTATGCATATACAAAATGAATAACACTACAAGGTCTGATGCCTTTGCAGAGTCCAAGATACCCATGGCCAGATCAAAGGAGTTTGTCATTTTTGTTTGGTTGTTATTATTGATTAATACTGGTCATCTACATTTTTTAATTATGTGGATTCCATCTTTGGATATATCAGTATATATTTCGGTAGACTCAAGGGCAGTGTTGAAAAGTTCTTCAGATATTGGTTGGATAGAAGTCCACGATGTCAAATTGTAAGAAAGTGTATTTGTCTTTGTTTTTTATACTTTAAAAGCAAGCAAATGCTTCGGCAACATTCATCTACTGATTTAATTTTTCATGGGGATGAAACACGACAAATTCTGTATAACATTATATATATATATATATATATATATATATATATATATATATATATATATATACACACATACATATATCCAGTTTGTACATAAGATAGGTTCCAATAAAGTTAAATAAAACTAATAATTAAATTCTAAATAACATGTAAAAAAAATGTTATAGCAGATTAAAAAAAAAAAAATTACCGTTGAGAAGTTTTAATTCCAACTTTAGTTTTTGTAATCTGACCAACAACTTGATCAATATTATTGGAAATGGCATCAACACGTGATTGAACTGCTTTAAGTTTGTTTCCACCAATGTCCATAATTTGTTTGTGCAATCTGAAAAAGAAAAAGGACAATAAAATTAAGTTTGGATAAATACATGGAACAGACAGCTAATTAATGAAGCTAGATTTTGTCTAGTAAGGGATTCTGCCTATTTATTTGATACATTATCCTATCAACTGCTTTTAATATGTCAAGAGCTATTGCTCTAGAGAGGAAGTCCCCATTGATAGATTCAATGATCATGCGGTATTACAGTTAGCACCTCAGCTGTAGATCTCACCAGACAGAAACCATATTGCTTGTCACTAAGACTATTTTTGCCTAGGTGGTATTACTATATTATTATTATTATATATTATTGCTATTGTTATATTAAAATGAGTTCAAGCAACTTACTCATGATGCACAGAAAACTAATTAGTCTCTACTGAGATGCAGAAGACTAATTTCTAGTGTTTTAAATACTAGGCAGAATAACAAGATTTTCTGAGGTGTTGGGAAGCAATTCTCCTTTAGGCATCAATGGAACAGCTTTGCAAGAATAAGTGCTAGTTTCGACTGCAGCTTTGTGAGTAATATAACTGGAATATTGTCAGGATTAGTTGCTTTGTTAGCATCAAGGTTCTTGATGAGTGTGGCAACATCTCGAGCAGATATGTGAATGTTGTTCACATTATCTTTGGTTTTTGAGCTTTTAAACCAACTGCATTTCAGGTGAAAACATTATGTACTTATGTACTATTTCGAAATTAGTTTCAATTCCAAAAATTAAAAAATAATCCAGTAGATATTCTGGGTCTAGTTTTTAGAAAAAAATCATCCACAATAACGGTCCAATATTCTGTATTTTGAAATAGTGGATTGTCAAATTTATCGATTGTACTTAACTCCCCTGGAAATTTGGAAACTCTTCCACATTATTTTCGTAATTTTTAGAATGGTTATTCATTTTTAGATGACACATAAATACGCAATGTTTTCATGCAAAATGCTTTGGTTAAAAAAAAATCACCAATCTACACAAGCACCTAAGCATTAAATGACAGAACATTAGTTTGTCCTTGAGGCATTATTACAGGTGCTAGTTCTATTCTGATTTTTAATTATTGTTCAATATATTTGTTTTTAAATGTTAGTGTTCTGGGTGCTTATTTAGAATTACACTTAATAAAAAAAGAAAAAAGTACAGAAAAATCTTTATGATGTATATACTCGTCACAGAACAAAGATGTCATATTCTAAAAATCATGTAAATTGATCAAGTATTTTTTTTTTCTTTAAGAAAATAAAATTTTATGATTTTTAGCAATTTATAATTTTTGGCAGACATAGCACAATCCCTAAATCTTGCTAGTCGAATTTTAACACATTTTAAAAAAAACATGGTGTCTCCCGATTTTTCTATCTCGGCATAAAATGTTATTTTCTTGAAAAAAAAAAAAAAAATAAAACAAATAAATAAAAAAAAAGAAGAAAAATACTAGATCAATTTATGATTGATTTATGAATATTACATCTTTGATCCAAATAAGAACCGCGTTGTGTTTTCTTTCCTTATTTCTGTTGCTAATAGCCACACAAATTTCAAATATCAACTTTATTTAATTTTAGCAAGCAAATATTTTTTTATCGCAGACAATATTCAACAAAAAGCATTTGAAAAGACTAAGAAACAAACACAGTTTTTATTTTATGAAAAAATATTTTTTGAAAGGGGCACAAATATTATTTAAGCTTAAAATTGAGTTTGACATTTTATGACATTATTCTTTGAAGACTAAATTCTCGCTTATTGTTCTTGCCATATCATGATGCCATTAGCAATAGACAAAGGAACAAAGTGTAATTATTCTGATGCTACACATAGTCTATTCTGTCTTCAGTCAATGGAGAAGTCCTTCTAGACTGAGACAATTTTTACTTTTGTTCCAATCCAAAGTAGCCCTTTTTGGGGGAATTGGATTTTCCTCACATTAAAAACTGATCTTGTGCCTAACTTTGCCGTCATAAGGAGACAAGTAAATAAGAATAATAGTGTGTATTGCTTATTAATATATAGTAGATTAAATAGCAATAGATGACAAACAGTAAATAAAAGTTTTTAACATTTTAAGTGTACATACTGGTCGACAACTTTCTTGATCTTTGAAGCTGCTGTTTCTTCTTTCTCATAAACTAAAAATAAACAGAAAATGATGAAACATAAAAATGAAGAATAAAAATCTTTTTATGCGATTTTTTAAAGAGTGAAAAGTAAGCACAACCACACTTTTTTTTTTTTTTAAAATTCTTTTTCACTTAAAACAAAGCATATTGCCACTTGGAATGTAAGGGGTTACTACTTGGGATCATGTCTAACAGGGGACTGTGGGGAGTTGAGCAGCAAGATGTCCGCTCGCATTACATTTAACAATTTTGCACGTTAGTACAGTCAGGGAAGTAAAAAAACAGAGGAAATTATAAAGTCTAACAATTCATGGGAAGAAACCATGAGAATAGACTTTCTGCCATTGAGGGACCTCATCAGTGAAGGGATGGGATTTTGCTGCTTGTCAGAAATAAGTCACGGGACACAATTGCTATCAGTTTTTCAAAGCACATTCCATTAAAGTACTTGTAAAACAGACACAAGGATGCAACATTGCATTGATAGGATAGAGGTTGGAGTTTGGTAGAGGAAGAGATTAGTGGTAGATGCACCAGCCCAGATGTGGCAATAATGCTCCATGCATGAGTGAATTGTGGTTGTCTAAAGATAGAGGATATTCTTTGGTGCAAGTGATTTTCTCATATTGGCATCAATGTATCCATGATATACCGAAACAGAATGTACAGAGAAGCAAAGATTCAAACAATATTTTATGCAACAAAAAAAAAAATTACAAAAGTTAGCCATCATGCCACAAAATACAAGTCCGACAAGAAAAAGGGTGCGTGAAGCATAAATTAAAATTAATTTGTTTACACATAGGATGTATGAGCCAAGAGTTGTGTCAACGTTGGTGTCCACAAGAAGGATCGACATTGAAAGTGGTAGTCTTTTTAGATAAAAATAGTGTGACTTCCAAGGGACCAATCACATCCTCTAAATAAAAACAAATTGCATCTAACATAGACAATCCTATTCCTACACCATGATCAAAAATGGTATTAGCTTTGAATTGGTGGCAGAGGATTTTATATAGAATTAACTACAATCATCTAAATGTAAGCTTTTGGATTAAGATATTGAAGAGAATGCGAACGGTTTTAAAGAAGTAAAAACGAAAATAATTAAGACGATAAAAAAAAAAATATGGAGGTGATAGTAGATAGCCAAAACAATAATTGTTCATTTGCATAGAGCTTTCTCTATGCAAACAATTAATATAATAGTTATAAGATAAAAACTTAATGTAAGTGTTGTATACAAAATACTGACACACTCTTCCTTATACAATGAACTCTTCTGAATAGCTTATTAACATGGACGATGCTAACTTCAACAAGCTAGGTTATTTCCTCATATCAGGGATGCGAGAGGTAGATGGAAAAAAAAAAAAAAAAATAGCCGAAATCAGGATGTACTTTCAACCTAGTTAAAAATCTTAGACTTCATAACAAAATTAAGAGAGAGAACTATCATAAGAGTAAAAAGGAAGACAAGAAGAGGAAGAGAGAAAAAAAGAGAAAGACAGATAAAGTGAGAAAAGAGGAAAAGAGTGAAAGAGAAATAAAATCCAACTAAATAGCTCCAGAAAAATGATTTGGCAGAAATTGTTTCCTTTAGAAAAAAATGACAAAGAAGCAGAGATAATCTTTAAAAAATCCTTATTCACATCCCCTCAACATTACCACAGAGATGTGAAGAAGATACTGTGAATTAGGGACCATATATACAGAGATCCTGTAATTAGGGAGTAGAGTAACAAGATGCCTATTCACATTACATTTAAATTTTTGCATGTTAGTAGTTGGGGAAGCACAAAACAGTGGGAATTACAAATTCTACCAGTTCAAAGGAAGAAACTATAATAGAAGGCTTTCTGGCATCTAGAGAATTCACAATTCATTTAAATTAAAAAAAAAATATTTTATGTCAATACTTGACAAGAATCGAAGATGTCATATCCCAAAAATCACATAAATTGATCAAATAGGTTTTTTTTTTATATAAAAGAAAAAACTGTTTTTTAAACAAATTTTAGCGATTAATTATTAATCATTGCAACCATTACAAGACTGATTTTAAAATCTTGGTATTTTGAATTAAGGCACTTTTTCACTTCGCCATGAAAAAGATTTACTGTTACAAAAAAAAAAAAAAAAAAAAATACTAGATCAATTTATGTGATATTTGCAATACAACATTTTTTTACCCCACATGTACATCAAAAAGATTTTTCTGTATTTTTGATTTTTTTTTAATTAGGTTAAATTCTAGACTTGCACCAAAGAAAATCTACCGACACTTTGTAATAGGCACACAAAGTGTTAGTTTTTGTATGTGCCCAAACATGCATGTTTTCGTTTTGATAGTAATAGCAAAATGTCATTATTCAATCCTAATGTTTTATTACATATCTTTTATTTGCAAAAATATTTGTTCATACAAAGTTAAAATTTTTTTTTTAAACCTTGCTACGAAGATACTGACATAAATTTTTTTTTCTTTTTTTGTCTAAATCATTTTAAGAATTTAACTAGAAACTATGCTTTTGTAGTTTGAGAAAGAATAACTTCGAAATCCTTCGTATAATTAATGAAGCAAAGTTTAAAATGTTTTTTTTTTTTACCTTTTTTATATTCATCTACTTTTTCCTGCAGAGATTTCAACTGCTTTTCATCTGGAGCGGCAGACTTCACTTTCTCCTTTTGTTCCTCAATTTGTTTTGTCAGCAACTTTTCTTGTTCTTCTAAAGTCTGAAACAAAAAGGATCACTGCCTTTCAAGAATGAGTAAAAAAAAAAAAAAAAACAATGATCATAACAGGTTTGAATAAAATCTCATACGATCATTATATGATTATAAGTATTCAATTTAAAGGCAGATTAACTTATCAGAAAGGAGATGATGGTTAAGGATACAAACTCACAACATGGGTTTGGTTTGGTTGTTTTTGTTTAACTGCATATCAACCTTTTTCAGGTTATTTAATGCCAAATTCAGTAGTTTAGAAAAAGGTCTATGTTTTTGAATTCATAGGGTTTAGTCGGGTTGTTTTGTAGAGAAAAAAAAATTATTTTATTATAAATTTTTGCAAAAAGTCTTGTTACTCCCAAAAATGAGAGTATTTGATCCAGGCGGTTATTTTCGAAAATGTTCTTCATATTTGTTGGATTTAAGATATTGTTTTCTGGCATTATGAGTGGCTCTAGATCCCACAAAAATGTGTTTGATGGTACAAGTTTTTTGACAGAATGGGCATTGTTATTGTTCCTCTTGTTTCAGTATGTAGGAGTGTGTGAGTTTTATATGACCAATATGAATTCTGGATATGACAACTTGTTCTTTTCTTGATATTCTAGTAGTTGGTTTCTATTCTTCCAGAATAAGTTTAATTTAGTATAATTTGTTATTTATGTTGTTGTTTCATTGTTGTTGACATTTTGCATGAAATAGTTGTTTGATTTTGGGTTGAAAGTCAGTATATGGGATGTTTATTGTTTCAGGGTTCAGGTTTAAAGCTGATTTGGCTGCTAAGTCGGCTCTTTCATTTCCTTTTATTCCAATGTGGCTTGGGATCCAGCATATAATTATTTCTTTGCATTTAGATGAGTCAATTCTGTTTAGTAGTTTAATGATTAAAGGGTTTTTGAGTTTTTGTTGCTCAGTGATGTTAGAACAGAAAGTGAATCTGAGAGTATTAGGAATTTCTTATGTTTACTTTGTTCTAAAATGTTCAGTGCTAGGCTGATGGCACAGGTTTCAGCAGTAAAAATAGAGCTTCTGTTGGAAGGGCCTTTTTTAGGGTTGTTTCATTTGATATGGCAGAACATGCCACTCTACTGCGGTCTTTGGAGCCGTCAGTGAAAATGTGTAATGTGTAGTCAGGGTATTTCAGGAGGATATCACAGGCTTTTTCTCTTGGAAGGTATTAGGGTGAGTTTTCACTTTTAGGAGTTCATTTAATTTTAGTATCACTCTGGGTTTTTGGAGAATCCAAAGGTGGGGTTTCAGCCAGTATGTGTTCTTGGATATTTTCTACAGCCATTTCTGATTCCTGTAGTATTGTTTCCATTTTAAGTCTCAAGAGCCTTATGATTTTTCTTTTTGCTTCAAATTACTCTTTATATATCGAATTGAATGTAGCTTCATATGCTGGATTACTTTGATGTGCTTCTAATTTAGTGTAATATTGAGCAGCCAGTTTGTGACTCCTTATATTTGCATGAATTTTGTTAGCCTCTGCATGAAGACTTTCACCTGGGAATGTTCTAAAAGCTAAGTGCTAATCTCAGGCCTCCATGACATTTAGGTAGGACTTTCTGGCTGATTAGTATATAAAACGTAGTCTAGTTTTAATCTTATCAAAGTCCTATATAACTTGATTAGGAGTTTCATAATTTTTAAGAATGCATTCATTTGCAATTTCTAGTAATGTTTCTGCAAAAAATTTTACAGTGTCGTTGTCTGACTCTTTGTTATTCAACCTATACATTTTTCTTTGTATAGTTGCCAGTTGCCCTTAGTTTCTATCAGGGAAGTTTTTCACTGTTGAGTTTTGGGCTTTCTATCAATATTGGAAAATGATCACTGTAACAAGTGTCGTCATGTACTTTTTCATTAAAGTCCATATACAGTGATGGGTCACATAAGCTTAGGTCAATGGCTGATTGATTTCCGCCAGTTAGGATGATGTGTGTAGGTGCATCATCATTGAGAAAGCATATATCATTTTTCGTTGATAAACTCTGCCAACACTTTGCCCTTTTTATTAGTGTCTTTACATCCGCATAGGATGTTATGACTATTGAAGTATCCTAATATGATGAAAGGTTTAGTTAACTGGTCAATCAGTTTTTTCAATTCATTTTTATCTATGTCATCATTTGGTATGATATATAGAGAGCATATCGTCACCGTTTTATGTAGGGTGGCGTTAATGGCAATTGCTTGTTTGTTGGTTGTTATGTTTATTTTGATTGATTGGTTATTTTATTTATGGCATATCAACCTTTTTCGGTTATTTAATGCCGACTCCAGTGATTTGGGGGTGAGTGGGGAAAAAAACAAAAAAAACCTTCAGGTTCTTACAAGTATTAATTTATTGCGAACTATTATTTTCATCTTTAGTTGTTTCACAACGTTTCGGCCAACTAGTCCTCTGGCCTTCATCAGGTGGTAACCGTGACGGATAGGAACTTGAATCTCCTAGCTGCATTCTCAGTAATCACTGCCATCCGTAGTTGTCGTCGTCGTCTCACCACATTTTTGGCCAAGTAAACCTCTGGCCGGCTTTAAGTAGGACTGAAACCGCTATCTTCAGACAATTCACAAAACAACTAATAAAAATGAGAATAATAGTCCGCAATAAAATAAATTTATATAAATAATAATCATCTCAATGAATTCCAATTAAAATAATATATATACCATTCGGTACGGACCCGACCATGGAAGATCATATAATAAATAAACGTGGATTTATGAGATCAAAAAATCCAATCTTGATCACCCTTCGGGGCCCGTGGCGCAATTGATAGAGACGTTGAATCTCTACGGTTCCAAATGAGAATTGTCTGAAGATAGCGGTTTCAATACTATCCAAAGCCGGCCAGAGGCTTATTTGGCCAAAAATGTGGTGAGATGACTACAACTACGGATGGCAGTGATTGCTGAGAATGCAGTTAGGAGATTCAAAGTTCCTATTCGTCGCGATTACCACCTGATGAAGGCCAGAGGAATAGTTGGCCGAAACGTTGTGAAACAACAACTAATAAAGATGAGGATAATAGTCCGCAATAAATATAAATAATACTCATCTCAATAATGAATTCCAATTAAAATAATATATTCTTACAAGTATTTCTTCAGATGTTTATGTTGCTTGATTTGGCTGTAGTCGTCAGGATTTTTTGTAGATAGATGTTTGCTACACTTGGTTTGTATAGTTTTATCATATATTAATGATTTGTTTGTTGTGTGTGTTTAGATATTTTCTCTATGTTCACATTTGTTGTAATAAGTGTTTAGATTTTTGTCGTATATTCCAGTTTTTTTTTAAGGAAGTCCATAATTTTTTTGGTTTCAACTTCTTTGAATATTTTTTTCTAATTTTCTTTTGTTGAAATATTTTCCTCTTACAATTTTTTTTATTTTTACAATCCTCAAATATATGTTTTATAGTCAGTAAGTATCCACATTGGCACTTTGTTGTTCATGTTTTAATAAATAATTGTGGGTTAGATGTATATGTCCTATGTGGTCGGTTTAGTATGACTTCTCTTCTGTTTATTATTATTTTTTTTGTGTCCATTTTTTTAAGATTGGTTGTTATTTTGAAGAGTTTGTTTTCTTTATTCAGTTCCCATGACTGTTGCCATTTCTCTTTTAAGTGTTTATTTATTGGTGGCTTCATGTCTGTATAGGGAATTTTGAGATTTTTATCTATGGTCATTTTTAGGGATGACTTTGCTGCTAGGTCAGCTCTGTCTCCTCCTTTCATACCTATGTAACTTGGTATCCAGCAAAGTATGATTTCTTTTCTTTTTTCTAGATTGTTTATTTTAATAATGATATTTATTATTAGGGGGGTTTCTAGTTTTTTCCTTTTTAGGGCTATTAATACAGATAATGAGTCAGAGAAGATGATAAATTTTTGGTTGTGGTCTTCTGTTATAATATGAAGTGCTGTCTATGGCAGTTGCTTCGGCACTAACGATAGATGCTTCGCTTGGTAATCTTTTTCGCTTGGTAATCTCATTCTTTCTTCTGTTATTGCAGCGATGCCGGTGCTTTTTGTGTCCTTGGAGCCGTCAGTGTAAATGTTTTGATGGTTTGGAAATTTTTCTTTAATTTCTGATAATTTTGACAGGTAAGTGTTGGGGGTGTGTTTTTGCTTTAGGGAGTTTGTTGAGATCTAGTATTATGTTCGGTTTTTGTATAGTCCATCTATTAATTTAGTTTTGTGAATTTAGTGGGATATTTGTTTCTTTAATGATTTGATTCATTCGGAGCCTGAAAGTCTTTGTTTTGTTTTCATTTTTGCTGAATAATGTTCTGTATGATGGGTTTAGTGTGCAGTTGTGGGTTGGGTTTAAGTTGCAGGATTTTAATTTGATGAGGTATTGTATAGCTAGCTTTTCTCGTCTTAGTTTTAATGATGGTTCATTTGCTTTTACATAAAGACTTTCTACTGGGGAGGTGGGGAAGGCACCAAGTGCAAGTCTCAGTCCTGATGATGTATCGTGTTTAGGGTTTGTCGGTATGATTTTCTGGCTGAACTGTAGAGCATAGAGCCATAGTCCAATTTAGATTGAATTATTGTTTTGTAGAGTTTAAGAAGAGTTTCTTGATCTGCTCCCCATTTTGTGTGAGCCACCACACGTAGTAGTTGTAGAGTTTGGTTGCATTTTGTCTGGAGCTTTTGGATATGTGGTATAAAAGTTTCTTGTCAAACGTTATGCCAAGAAATTTATATTCATCTATAATTGGTACTTCATCATTGTATAGTTTCAAATCTGGGTTTGGATATCGCTTGCGTTGCTGGCAAAAGTGTATGCATTTGGTTTTTGTTTTTGATATTGTGAAGCCATTTGTTGTAGTCCATTTGAGTATGTTGTTAATGGATTGCTGGAGTTGTTGCTCTATAGTGTTCATGTATTTTCATTGCTAACAGATCATAAAATCATCGACATACATGGCGCCATTTACCCCAGGATTGAGGCAATGGATTATCTTATTTATTTTGATATTGAATAGAGTAACTAAGAATATGCTTCCTTGTGGGATTCCTTCGGTTTGTTTTTCTGGTTTTGACAGAGTAGGTCCTATTTTTGTTCTAAAGATTCTATCTGATAGGAAGTTTTGGATGAAAATTGGGAATCTGCCTCTTAATCCAAGTTTGTGTAGATCTTTTAATATCCCAAGTGGTGTCGTACGCTTTTTCCAAGTCGAAAAAGATGGCAACGAGGTGTTCTTTTTTTTTATGTTAGCTTCTCTGATGTAAGTTTCCAATCTGATTAAGTTGTCATTTGTGTTCATTTTTTTTCTCAAACCACATTGATATTTGGTTATTTTATTATTCTTTTCATAATACCAGACTATTATCATGCGTTTGTTTTGCATAAGCAGCTAGTTAAGGCTATTGGTCTATAGTTTTGTGGGTTGATATGGTCCTTGTTTGGCTTGGGGATTGATATAATTGTTGTTGTCTTCCAGGTTTTTGGTAGTTTTCCCATTGTCCAAATGTTATTGTACATGTGTAGTAAGTATTTGAGGGATTCCTGGGGGAGTTGTTTGATGAATTTGTATTTGATTCCGTCAGGTCCCTCTGCTGTGTTGCATGACATTTTTACTGAATTTTTTAACTGTCATAGTGAACGGCTTGTGGTAGTGTTCCATGTTATTAGATGAAAAATTTAATTTTGTTCTTTCCTCTTTTGTTTTGATTTTCTGAAATTGTTGATTATTATTTGTTTTGGAGTTTTCTGCATAGGTTTTGGCCATTAAATTTGCTATTTCTGTTTTAGGGGTGGTTTTATTTTGTCCTGTTACAAGAGGTCTTATTTATTGAGGCTTTCCAGAATTTTTTCTTACCATTTCCCAAATTTGTTTGGGTTTTGCATTTGTGTTGAGTTTACTTACATAGTCTTTCCAGCTTTCTTTTTATTGTTCTGCATGATTTTGCAGAGTTTTTTTTAAATTCAATTAAATTTTGGGTAGTTGGTGTGGTCTTGAATTTTCGTAGAGCTGCACGTTGGAGTGTTATTGCTTTTTGGCAATCTTCATTGAACCATGATTTATTTCTTGATGGTTTTGCTTGTCCTTTAGGTATGCATTCCTTTGCTATAGTGGTAAGGATTTCTGTAAAGTGATTATCTTCCAGATCTTGATTTTTGTTTCTTATTAATCTGTTTTTGCATTCTCTTTGCAATTTCTCCCAGTCTGCTCTTTTTAGTTTCCAGTGTATGGGAATTTCCTCGTTCAGGATGGATGTTTCCAGTACGATTGGGAGGTATCATCATATATTTTTCATGTAAAGTCCATAAAAGTTTTCGAGTCACATAAGCTTACGTCTATTGATGATCCTGATCCAGTGGCAGGGTTTAAATAGGTTGATATTTTGTTGTTTCATAAGCATAAATTAGTGTTGTTTATGAGTGTTTCCAATGTTTTGCCTTTGGGGTCTAGCTTTTTTCTACCCCATATTGGGTTGTGGCTGTTGAAGTATCCCAGCAAAAAGTAGGATTTGGAGAGTTGTTCTATAAGGTTGTTTATTTCTTTTGTATTTATAGTTTTGTTTGGAGGTATGTATATGTAACAGATAGTGATGGTTTTATGTAATTTGAGTTGCTATTGCTTGTAGCTTTGTTTTAATATTTATTTTGCTATGAGGTATGTTTTTCCTGATGAGTATTGTTGTATCTCCATTAGCTCTGTCTCCTGTGCTGTTGATAAAATTGTATGCTTCATAGTGTTTCATTTGCAGTTTGTTTTTTTTTTTGTAGGAAGGTTTCTTGTAGGCAGATGGCAGCAGGGTTTAACTGATATGAGTACCAGTAGCTCGTTGTAATTTGCTTTTATACCCAACAATTCCATTGTATGATTCTGTGTGTAATGTTTTGTATCTTGGCTGGTGGTTTGGGTTTTGGCTGTTATTGTCATTATTCATCTGTATGTTTTGTTGCTTCTATCAGCTTTCCTGCTTCTAGGAAGGTTTTGTAGATACTTGCAAAAAATTATCCACTTCCATTTTTTGTATTTGAGTTTTTTGGTTTGATACCTCATTTAGTGATATTTCTGTTTTAGATCTAGATTGGGAACGTTGTCGAGGTTTTTCGGTCTCCAGGCTTTTTGGTTTGTTTTTTTGAGGGGCCTTTTGATTTTTTTGTCTTGAGTGCCTTTCTTGGCTCTTGATTTCGATTAGTTCGAATTTGTTTTCATCCTCAACCAGCACCATTTCTGTTTTTTGTGTATTATGTTAGTAGTATTGGATAAGTTTGGAGTTTTCTCTCGGACTGGGGATTCTCCTTCAGCTCCCATTTAGTTAGTTAAGTTTTTCTTTAATGTCTCCACCAGTAACTTTAATTCTTTCATCAATTCAGTCAGGTTGTTTTGTACAATCTCTTGTTTTGAGATCAGGCTATTTTTAGTTTTTGCTATACTTGCATATGTTGGGGAGTTTGGTGTGCCCTCAACTAGTCTTCTTGCCTCCAGATATGGTAGATTTCTCGTGCGTTTGATTTTACTTATTAGTTTTTCCTTCTCCCAACTTCACATTCCTTTGAATCAGCTGCATGGTTTTGTTTGCAGTTTGCACATTTTGATGGCATTTCGCAGTTGATGTGTTCCCCAATGCCACCACAGTTTTTGCATGTTGGTGGTCTGGTGCATCTATCTTTGTGGTGGTCGAATTTATGATAGTTGTGGCATCGTAATGGGTTTAGAATATAGATTTCTACCTTTTCTATTATGTAGCCAATTCTTATTTCTGTGGTCGGTTTGGGGGTATTGAAATTTAAGATGTAGGTGTTCGTTGGGATCATTTTTTTTTAATGTTTATTCTTCTGATTTCTGTGATTCCTTGTTCCTTGCTAGTCGATGCTAAATCCTGCCCTCTAAGTCCTTCAACTGCCAGGATTCCATCCTAAGGCATCACAAGTCACTACCCATTGCCAACAGGTGGCTTCATTTAAGGACTTTTACTCTCTGCAGGGGACAGAGGCAGTTGGCATATCCTAATGCTCCACAGTAAAGAAGTTGAAAAAGAAAGAAAAGAGAGGAAGGATAGGTGGAAAGAGGAGGGGAATGTTGTTTTTGTTTCTTGGTTTTGCAGAACATGATTGAGTTTTGCAAAAAAAGGAAAAATAAAACAAAAAAACATTCATGTGCGGCGCATTTTAGTCAGGAAGTCATTGTTTTCAGATGACCTTATCTAGTAACATGAGTCAAGCTTGAATCCTGAATCGAGTTTGTTTCGTAGTAATTTTATTTAGGGAATCTAGCAATATCTGAGTGGTCCTTCATGTAAGTACTCAATTATTTTTTTAAAGATTCAATCTAAAAAAAAAAAATGGGGAGGACCAATGCTATAGATCATCCCGATTCTGACAAATTTAATTATTAGCTTTTCATGATCGTTTCAGTCTTATTTTTTACAAATCTCTTCTCTCAATAGTTTCTAATATGTACTTGCTTTCTATGTTTTGTGGCATATCAATCATTTTTGTTTATTAATGCTAAACCAATACACACTAAAAAAATTAATTCAGAAAAATTGGCCCTGGGCATAAGATTGGTAATTTAATAGAATTACTCCCATCTCCATGTAGGAAAGCAATCAAGTTTAATCGTTTAAAGTAATCCAAGTATTTGTAAAGTTTCAATATTTTTTTACTTACTTTAACTTCAATACTATACTTTTCAAATGCCATCGTGTTCATCTTTAATAAATCTTCCAATTCTTGAACAGTAGTCATTAACTTTGTCTTCTTTTGCCGAGAACTGACCAAAGCTTCAGTTTTCTGTTAAAAATCAATATTATAAAAAAAATATTACAATTCTGACATAAAATGTAACATTTTTATTAACTAATGAATTTTGCTGACATTTTGGTAAAGAGTTTCCTTAAAATAAAACAAATATAAAACGTTTGAACTACTGAAGATATATTCAAACAGTTTTGATATTTTTCAGCTTTTTATAACAAATAACAATAAACTGAAGAAATTGGAGGTGGGGGGGGGGGCAATTTAGGCTGTAAAATTAGTTTCCAGTGATTTAAACTTAACTAAACATTAATTGACAGCTTTTGGAATTCTCACATTAGAAGATGAACAAATTGCTAAAAAAAATCCCTCCCAATGTAATATTAACTTAAGGAAGGTTGAGACAGCTTCTTCCAAAGAATAAATTTTCACATGTGAAAAAAGTATCATTTTTATTCAATAAAAAGTTTTACATAATCCCACTTTTACAATTTAGGAATTTCAATATTTTTTTTTAATGAAGATAAAAATATCAATTATAATCTACATTATAATGTTTCTTGAAATGTATTTTTTTCTGATGAGGGTGGAACCTTTTTACTATCATGTTTACAATATTTGAAAGTATTTCTTTCTATGTATCCTGTTAATCTATTTAATAAAGTAGCATTACAAGTTGATTTTTTCTTTTTAGATAATTGTTATTTTATCAACTTGCATGAAAAGAGCTATGTAAAAGATGCTTAAAACCGTTTGAATTATGCAAATACCATCAGTAGTTTAAAAGTTATGAGAATTTTAAGTGCCAAAATTTAGGCTTTTCTGTGGACATTTTTCTTTAGAAAAAGTGGGTTAAATTACGGACCTCAACATTTCAAGAAATTCGGTAATTTCACCACCATTTATTTATTTCTCAAGCTATTCTCATGAAATTTGACAGTCTTTTGTAAAATTGTATGCTTTTTCTAATTATGCAGTCAAATCTGATGGATCTCTTTACCATAAGCCATAGTTATAAATTCAGATGTACAAATTTCAATTTTTTTAAAACTGGTGCATGGTATCATACAGTGGGTGTCTATTCATGAACAAAACTAAGTATCATAGTGGTATTTAAATATAGCTTTATTGAGAATAGGCATTTTCCTGCCTCCTCACCAAAGGAGAGCTTAATCTGGGGTGTAGCCATTGAATGCCTAAAGATCATTCCTGGCCGGTATTTACTACTCCCTTCAAAGAAAAAAAAAATTGAGTAGATATAAATTAATCTCAGAAATAAATCAAAGAAAAATTTTCATATAGATTTTGGATTTCTGTAAAAGATGGAAATTCCCATAGTCAACCAGAACTTATGCATTTTGGGACCAGTTCAATTTTTAATTTTGTTAATCCTCTCTATCTGGCACAAAATATACCCCTATTTTCTGCGATGCAACCCTAAATTGTACTCTACATGAATCCTCGATGTAACTTTCACAGTACCAGGATACCAGGAATCCTGATAAGCAACAACTATATATTCATCAGTTGATGGTAATTTTTGTCATTTCTATTCTGTTATTTTACTGAAAATTCAACTATGTTAAACAAAGAAATAAAATGGTAATCTTTTATCTTGTTTGCACCTTAACATTTAAAATTACTTCTATAGGTTTTAAGGTATGCTGAAAACGAATATCGCATTTAAATTTCTGCAACTAAATAAGGATATTAAGCAATGTCATTTCTTATGTTATCGCTGGTGGCCATCTTGATACGTGCAAGCGCAACCCCAAGAAACTATGCACAAACACGCATACCAAGATGGCCACCAGCAGTAACGTAAGAAATGACATTGCTTAATATCCGGAAAGCTACTTATTTGCGGAAAATTTAAATGCGATATTCGTTTTCAGTATACGCGAAAACCTTTAAAGGTAGTCATTTTAAAGAAAAATGTTAAGGTGGAAACAAGGTAAAAATTTACAAAATGCATCACAATGAAATTCTTTATCAAACCGCATAATTATTATTATTATTATTATTATTTAGATATCCTTAAAAAAAAAAAAAAAAAAAAGCGGCTGTTTTACAGATTCAAAATAATAGTCTTGACAATGAATTAAAAATAAATTCAAGTTTCATGGTATCTTTTTTATTTAATTGTTAGGTAAAAGTACAAAACAGAATAGTTAACAAAAAACACCCTTCTTTCCCCCATCTTAAGAATGGGTTTCTAAATAATAACGTTATTATTTTAGCATGGTAGCATAAGTGCACAAGTACCTTTTATTTGTTATGCATTTGGTTTTTTTTTGAACCATTAAAAAACATAATTCTACCATAAGTACAAATAAGAAGTTAAACGCATGTACTTAGTACATTTTGTTGTTTTTTAACGCTTTTAGTGCATGTGTACTAAAAGCGTTAAAAACAACAAAATAGTATTGTTTGGAAATTTGAAAAACTTGAAAATAATTTTTTTAAATTGACGAACTCAGAATAAAAAATGACTAGTCTAGTAAGACGAAAGCAGAAACAGTTTTCTATCTTTAAGAGAATATGTTAGTCAGCTCAGCGCATAACACGCTTAGCGACCGTTTTTCCGTAAGCAGATTTGATTTCTATAAAAGATAACATTTGAAATAAAATTCTGCGCAATTAATAATTATAAAATATTTACATATTATACATGAAAATAATTCTGAAACTATTATCTATATGAAAATGGATGATATATGCAGATTTATCTTATTAATTTTGAAATATTCTTTGTCAACTTTGCTCGGTCATAACTTTGCTTCCTATAGTCATAAAAATAAAAATCAAACACCAGTAGAGATGGACTTCTTTGTTTATATAGCCTGTAAAATTTCAGCCATATCCAATCAAATTTAACCCCGCGCACATGTATCCAAACGTAAAGTATGAAATGTAAACATTGAAAAAGTGTTTGCCTTTTTGTTGTCTTCATTTTTTACCAATTTTTCATTTTTAACTTGGAGTATAAAAACATTGAACGAATAAAAGAAAAAAAAATTAACATCATTGGAATGCTTATTTTAATGTAATTCTTTTAAAAATTGACCAACAAATAAAAAAGATATGACTTGTTGAAGCACATTATGTAATATTGCTGATGCCCACGAAAATACAGCATACGCTTGTAATGTAAATAAAGGTTTCTCCTGAAACATACGTATTTAATTGTTAGGTAAAAAACAAATTTGTTGAAAATGTTGACTTTTGAAACTTGATTCAATTTTATTTTGAATATGTTTACTTAAGCATCTATTCTTTCAGGTAGAAAATATTGAGTTTCTTTTTTACTCAATGCTAGTTGAAAATGGTACTTGTACAGTTTAGTCAAGACATTAAAAAATGAAAATATCGAAAAAAAGGTTATATTGCACGTATCCGTTATGGAATGAAGTTCTCTTAAAAAAAAAAAAAAAAAATTGCACTTAATTTCATCAAGTAGTTTTTTTTTTTTACAGTGGAGAAACAATTTGTTATGATACCGAGCAAAAGGTTCGATTTTTAGGAAGAAAAGCTAAAATTAAAGATGTGGAGAGAGTGTTGGCGCTTTAATTGGAGTTATCTCCCGTGGCGTTTATAAAATTCAAACAAAATCTTCAGTCCAAAACAGATATGTACAATATAACCTTTTTTTTTTTTTTTCCTCGATATTTTCATTTTTTAATGTCTTGACTAAACTGTACAAGTACCTTGAAAATAATTTAGTTGGTTCCAAGTTTTATATACAAATTGGACTAGAATAAAAAAAATTTCTACACACACATATTCTTTGGTTTCATTGTTATGTTTTACGGCATATCAACCCTTTTCGGTTATTTTATGACAAATCCAGTAATTTTAGAGAAAATTTCTATGCTTCAAGTTGTTTATATTTTTAAATATTTATTCATGGTGTTTGGTTTGCTTTTTTTTTTTGTATAGGAAAATTGATTTTGTCTTTGACTTTGCAGAACATGATTGAGTTTTTACAAAGTGAAAGGAAAAAAAATAACATCAATGTTTGGTGTATTTTAGGACAGCCTAATATGAGAGAATCAGGGCTTCTACAAAATCTGAACTGAACTAAACAGACTTTTGCCAAAGTAAACCTAAAACTTAGGTTAAGGTGAGTTTAGGATAAAAAAATCTTGATTCTGTAAAATTACCAAAATTTCTGATTTATAGCTAAAAGAGAATACTTTACCTTCTCTAACTCCATCTCATATTTTTCAAGTTCTTTAGGATTGATTTCTTCCACAACCGAAGATCCCATGCGACCCTTAGACACGGTATTGCCTCCACCACTCATTGTACCTAAGGGTAAAAAAAAAAAAAAAATGAATCAGTTTTAAATAAAAATACAACTCACTTATGTGAAACAGTTGTTGCTTTTTTCAAACTTAGAATAATAATCATGTACTTATTTACCTGATGTGTCAATTAAAGCTCCTTGTAAAGTGACCACTCTGTAACGTGTCTTGCCGTAAGCAATACGTGTAGCTTGGTCAAGATCTTTGGCCACTAAAGTGTCTCGAAGAGCAAAATAAAAAGCTGGAATTATGGAGTTGTCTTTGACTTTAACAAGATCAAACAGACGTGGAACATTTTCAGGACTGTAAAACAAAAACAACATTGTTTTTAATGTATTAATTAATTGAAATTTATCACAACTCTTTTGGCTTACGTTTCTGAAGTTTTGGATAAGGATTGATTATTGGATTCTTCGGATTACAGTTCTCATCTTGAGTGTTATGTTCACGGCACCAACCTTCTCCAGGTGTATCTTGTTGAACTTGGGAATCTGCACATAATCATGAACAAAATCCATTATTTAATCCACAGTGGTAGTGTGCTCTTGCTCTCTCAGCCATTACTGGGTAGAAGTCCTAAATAATTCACAATTAGATTTGGAGTGTCACTCGCACTGAGGATTCAAACTCCTGAAGAGTGTAACTTATAACTGAATGTTTTTTACAAAGTACTTTATTCACTATGCCACGGATCCATCCGACAGAGGATACATCGACTGAAACGTGAAAATAATGCCATTTTGAGCATCTTTTGTTTTAATCAATATTCTCCAGTCCCTATTTACTTGCTTCATCACAAAGACAAAGTTAGATACAACGTTGGTTTTAATGCTTCACAAACAGAGGCATTTGGGACTGGGACAAAACCAAAAATTGCATCACTCTAGGATTTCCTCTTCACTAACTAAGGACAGAAAAGATGAAGTATAGCATCAGAACAGATACTTCACTTTGCTCCTAGACTAAGTCTACCAATAATCTCCTGTCAATGTTATCCTCAGTTGGATGAAGTATTGTCATTTCAGATAGTGCTTATCTTCCTTGCTTGATTTGGATGTAAACTAAAGGAGAAATACTATACAAGCATATCAGTTATTGCTTTCTCTTTCTTACCCGTCCTCCATCGATTATCTTTTCTTTATTTTGTATCAAATAACATATCATGTAATTAACTCTTTGATATAATTAACTCTTTCGATACAAACAACATGAGCAACAGTTGGGGGAATATATAATGACGCGCAAGCTTTTTTTCGGTTTGTTGTCCACAAGTAATAAACGCTCAAAAAATTCTTTGAATTGCCTTTAAAAAGAACTTTTCTGAACCAATTAAAAAAAAAAAAAAAACAGAAAAGGAAAGTTAAAAAAAATTCTGTTCAACTTAATCGGGAGGTGGGTTATAGGCATACGCTTTTCAGACCAATATGCAAATAGGTATGTCATGCACACAAACATTTAGCGATTACGCAATGGTTATTTACGCATTTACATACAATGAATTGAATTATAATTTCCATGTGGATTTATTGTCAAAAAAAGAAAAAATATAAAATAATACTTTATATGTATATTTACATTATTACCATTTTAAGATTCAAAATTTTATTTTTTCTTTGGCAATGTGGCAACTATTAGGTTTTTACAAAGTTTATGTGCATCTTGTTAAACACACATAAAAAATCAAAACAAGTTAAAAGGTAAAATGAAAAATGATGATTACTAACAGAAAGGTAGGCAGCAATATAATATTTTAATTTGTCCAGATTTCATATATATTATTAAAGAGTCGTGATTTCAAAAGTAAAAGTATTTAGGTGAGAATCAAAACCGAAACTGCAGCATTCAAAGCTGGTGACTTTACCACTGTATCAACGTGACACGTATATGAACCAATTAAAAATGTACAAAATGTTGAACCGTTCTTTTCTATTTTGACCCATTTTTGACCCCTTAAAAACAATTTTAACCGGCTAAAGACCCATAAAAGAACGGGTCATAAAAACACCCAATCATTTGAGGCCCCTAGCGTCGCTCTGCGACTTTTAGTTTCGGAGGAGATAAAGTTTGAAAATATGGAGACAAACAGCCGTTTATATATTAGATTACTCTGCAGATGTTTATAAACATAGTATACAAATAATATTTTGGAATTATACATTTTGGTCTTTAGGCTTCTTTAAATTTAATTATATATATATACACACATATATATATATATACACATATATACAAACATGCAAGCACACACATACACATCAATATTAGTTTTGTGTTATAGAAATCAACATAACAGAACATTCAAACAAATTCCAATAAAGCTTAAATTTTTTCAAGGAATCTAGACATCATTGAAATTTTCCTTTAATTCCGTCTGAAGTCACTAGGGGAAATCACTAGGGGAAATTATCAGTTAGGTTTAATATAATTAATGAAATATATCAAATCAAAATTCATATTTCTTTTTAAATAGATTTTCTATGTTTCCTAAAATAAAAATAAAATTAAACAAAGAATATTTCTGCAAAAAATGTATTTAAAAAATTAAATTTAAACATTTAAATAATTAGGTTTAGTATTTTAAGATTTTTTAGATAAATAAATAAAACAAAATTTAGTATTTGGTAAAATCTATTTTTATGTCCATTCTATATAATTATTGTTCAATTTATTGTTTTAAAATTATGTTGCAATTTAAGCTGTAGCAACAAAGCAAGTTGAAAACTTTTTTTTTTAACTTTAATATCAGAATAAAAAAACAAGTAATCCTAAGTCAGGATACTTAACTGATATATACAGGGAAAGATAAGTACAAATTTAAATATAATTGCATGACAAATTCTTACGTAGTGATTTTCTTATTGCAATAACTTTTCCATTTTTCCATCTTGTCGAGTCCAATAAAAGTGGACGACCCAAGTCGGTTTGTTTTGAGGAAGTCAACACACGTCATAGCTGTAGAGATTTTATCAACCACAATGTTGTCAAGGGCGCCACATGCAGTAGAAATGGCAATGTCATATTTGTCGTCTATGGCTCCGAGATCTCCCTAGAAAAACAAAGAGCAAATAAAGCATTTTTTAATTGGTTTTATATGTGTAGATGCATATTTTTTTTAATTGGTTTTATATGTGCAGATGCATATTTTTTTAATTGGTTTTATATGTGCAGATGCATATTTTTTTAATTGGTTTTATATGTGCAGATGCATATTTTTTTAATTGGTTTTATATGTGCAGATGCATATTTTTTTAATTGGTTTTATATGTGTAGATGCATATTTTTTAAATTGGTTTTATATGTGTAGATGCATATTTTTTTAATTGGTTTTATATGTGCAGATGCATATTTTTTTAATTGGTTTTATATGTGCAGATGCATATTTTTTTAATTGGTTTTATATGTGCAGATGCATATTTTTTAAATTCGTTTTATATGTGCAGATGCATATTTTTTAAATTGGTTTTATATGTGCAGATGCATATTTTTTTAATTGGTTTTATATGTGCAGATGCATATTTTTTAAATTGGTTTTATATGTGCAGATGCATATTTTTTAAATTGGTTTTATATGTGCAGATGCATATTTTTTAAATTGGTTTTATATGTGCAGATGCATATTTTTTTAATTGGTTTTATATGTGCAGATGCATATTTTTTTAATTGGTTTTATATGTGCAGATGCATATTTTTTTAATTGGTTTTATATGTGCAGATGCATATTTTTTAAATTGGTTTTATATGTGCAGATGCATATTTTTTTAATTGGTTTTATATGTGCAGATGCATATTTTTTAAATTGGTTTTATATGTGCAGATGCATATTTTTTAAATTGGTTTTATATGTGCAGATGCATATTTTTTTAATTGGTTTTATATGTGCAGATGCATATTTTTTTAATTGGTTTTATATGTGCAGATGCATATTTTTTTAATTGGTTTTATATGTGCAGATGCATATTTTTTTAATTGGTTTTATATGTGCAGATGCATATTTTTTTAATTGGTTTTATATGTGCAGATGCATATTTTTTTAATTGGTTTTATATGTGCAGATGCATATTTTTTTAATTGGTTTTATATGTGCAGATGCATATTTTTTTAATTGGTTTTATATGTGCAGATGCATATTTTTTTAATTGGTTTTATATGTGTAGATGCATATTTTTTAATTGGTTTTATATGTGCAGATGCATATTTTTTTAAATTGGTTTTATATGTGCAGATGCATATTTTTTTAAATTGGTTTTATATATGTAGATGCATATTTTTTTTAATTGGTTTTATATGTGTAGATGCATATTTTTTAATTGGTTTTATATGTGCAGATGCATATTTTTTTAAATTGGTTTTATATGTGCAGATGCATATTTTTTTAGCAAAAATAAAAAAATTGAATAAAAAAAAAAATCATTATTTAATTCTTCATTTTTAACTTTAATTGAATAGCGAGAAATTAATTTCTTCCCCTAACTTTTTTTTTATTCAATTTTTTTATCAAAAATAAAAAAATTGAATAAAAAAAAAATCATTATTAAGGATTAAATAATGATTTTTTTTTTATTCAATTTTTTTAACTTTAATTGAATAGCGAGAAATTAATTTCTCCCTCTAACTTTGGCACACTGTAAAGAAATCAAAAACAAACACTTGCAGAATCTGTGGAAACTCCACATCTGTATCCTTTATCGGCTGTATTTATGAGGATCTATCTCAGAAATCATTGCAAGAGTTAGTGAAATATTTCCTTTCTTTGGATGTCTAGCAAGATCCCCCTCCTCCTGGACAATATTATTGCACCATCTTTGGACAAAAAAGATACTAAACCTTGATTCTAGCACAAAGGCAAAGAAAGTGCACTTTAATTTGTTTTATATTTGACACAGTCATAACATCAGATGAAATTTTAAAAAAAAAAGGAGAGAAGATGAAATGTGATAATGTCCACACAAACATGAAATTGTCTTAGTTATTATTTTATAGATAAAAATGTAATCATTCTTTTTTTTTACACTATAGAAATGAAATCATTCTTTCTTTTACACAATAAAAATGTGATCATTCTTTTTTTTTTACACAATAAAAATGTGATCATTCTTTTTTTTTTACACAATAAAAATGTAATCATTCTTTTTTTTTTACACAATAAAAATGTAATCATTCTTTTTTTTTACACAATAAAAATGTAATCATTCTTATTTTTTTTACACAATAAAAATGTAATTCTTTTTTTTTTTTTACACAACAAAAATGTAATCATTCTTTTTTTTACACTATAAAAATGTAATCATTCTTTTTTTTACACAATACTTGAATTAATTTCAAAATGACAGCACTAATCTGCTTAACACTTTAAAATTTTTTTTATGTTATATAAGCACACTTATTTTTTTACGTTTTGCTATCAAAGTTAAAATTGAAATAAAGAAATTGGTGATCATTTCCCATTCGACATGTAATCATATCAGCAAACAGAACAGTTATTAAATTCATAGCTCTCCCAAGTGAAATACCACCTCCTCATAGCCAAATGTTTGACAATTCGGTTATTATTCCACTTCAGAGCAACTGTACAGGGTGAAATGATAAAATTGTCATCCTATATATATATAAAAAAAAAATGATATGATTCCATTTCCGTTTGATGAAAACTGGTTTTGTTTACTTGTTGCAGACCATCTACTAGTTAGTTAGTTGCGTACAAATCCCAAGAGCGATAGCCTTTTATCATTTCTGAAAGTGACACACTGTTCAACAAGCGAGATCAGAGATGCGTCGCTGTACAACTCATACATGCTACAGATCCAAGTTATGACAACAGGACCATTGCCAGCACCCTCAAAATGCAAATCCGGACGGTTTAACACTTGAGGGCATGGTTCAACGCATCAGACAACCCTTAATAACAGAGACATGCCCAGGGTGAGAAAAACAAAGTTTCTGGCCATGGTTATGGTCTTTGGTGTGGTTTCAAGTGAGGGCCACATCATGGCACCTCACATCTTCAAAGTTGGCTTGAAAGTCAACACCAAAGTGTACCTGCATGTACTGAAGAGTGTGGTGATCTTCTGGTGCAATCAGGTGGCCGCTGGTAAACCCTGGGTGTGGCACCAGGACTTGGCACCGGTCTACAACAAGTCCAAAGAGACCCAGGCTTCGTTTCAGAAGGAGTGCTTTGACTTTGTACTCTTCTCTCACTGCCCCCACCTCTCCGTCGCTAATCTGAATCTGCTGGACTACTTCGTTTAGTTATACATTGAGAAAATCACCAACATGACCTCCCACAACATCAAAGCCAGTTTAATCACTGCCATCCGCCAAGAAATTGCCAAGCTCCTGCTGGCACTTGCAGAAAAGGCATGCTCTCAGTTCTGAACCTATATTGAGGCAGTGATTGAGGCTGAAGGCGGCTATATTGAATAGATGTCAGCTTTACTACATAATCAAGTTACCTGAATTGATTTTTTTCAAAAATTTAAAAATAAAGCTGTAGTATTGTTTTCTTTTGGGCGACAAATTTATTGTTCCACCTTGTATATTATATTAGCATAGAAGCTATTTTTTTTTACAAGATTTTTGGGGACTTCTGCACTAGTGCGAAAGTACAACTTTTTTAGTTTTCATTTAAGAAACTTGGAGTTTGCATAGCAAGGACAGATAAATGTACGTAAGAATCAGAAACTATCTTTTGTCACAAGTTTTTTAATATTTATTTTAATTAAATAAATGTGGAACAAAATTTTTTATATTTATTTTAATTCAATAAATGTGTAACAAAATTTTTTTTATTTATTTTAATTCAATAAATGTGTAACAAAATTTTTTTTATTTATTTTAATTCAATAAATGTGTAACAAATTTTTTTTATTTTAATTCAATAAATGTGTAACAAAATTTTTTATTTTAATTCAATAATGTGTAACAAATTTTTTTTATTTTAATTCAATAAATGTGTAACAAAATTTTTTTAATTTATTTTAATTCAATAAATGTGTAACAAATTTTTATTTATTTTAATTCAATAAATGTGTAACAAATTTTTTTTAATTTATTTTAATTCAATAAATGTGTAACAAATTTTTTTTAGTTATTTTAATTCAATAAATGTGTAACAAAATTTTTTATTTATTTTTATTCAATAAATGTGTAACAAAATTTTTTTTATTTATTTTAATTCAATAAATGTGTAACAAATTTTTTTTATTTTAATTCAATAAATGTGTAACAAATTTTTTTTTATTTTAATTCAATAAATGTGTAACAAAATTTTTTATATTTATTTTAATTCAATAAATGTGTAACAAATTTTTTTTTATTTATTTTAATTCAATAAATGTGTAACAAAATTTTTTTAATTTATTTTAATTCAATAAATGTGTAACAAAATTTTTTTTATTTATTTTAATTCAATAAATGTGTAACAAAATTTTTTTAATTTATTTTAATTCAATAAATGTGTAACAAAATTTTTTAATTTATTTTAATTCAATAAATGTGTAACAAAATTTTTTTTATTTATTTTAATTCAATAAATGTGTAACAAATTTTTTTTAATTTATTTTAATTCAATAAATGTGTAACTTTTTATATTTATTTTAATTCAATAAATGTGTAACAAAATTTTTTATATTTATTTTAATTCAATAAATGTGTAACAAAATTTTTTTATTTTAATTCAATAAATGTGTAACAAATTTTTTTTTATTCATGTTGGACTATTATCCTCATCTTCTATTTGTTGTTTTCACGTTTCGGCCAATTATTCCTCTGGCCTCCACAACGGGATAAGAATGTCGAATCCTCCACTTACATCCACAGCAATTGCTACCTTCAATAGCTATTGTTATCTCACCACAGTTTGGTCAACTAATCCTCTGACTGACTGGGTGGAATCGAAACCACTATCTCTAGACAATACTCACCTGGAATCAGATATTCTGCATCTCTATCCACTACACCATTGGCCCCTAAGGGCAATCATGGTTGGATTTTTTGGTCTTATAAATCCAATTGTTGTGTTCCAATTGTCGGGTCAGTACCGATTGTTATATTATTGAATTAGTTTGGAATTATTTTAGGGGTCCGTGGTGCAGTGGATAGAAATGCGGAATATCTATGATTCCAGGTGAGCATTGTCTGACCTTTATGAGATAGGAATGCCGAGTCTTGTAAATTATCCCCATTAATTACTAGCTTCCATAGTTGTCTCACCACATTTTGACCAACTAATCCTTTGGCCTGCTTTGTGTAGGATTGAAACCGCTCTAGAACCAAAGAGACTTAACACCTTTATCCACTGCATCATGGGCCTTGTCGCGATTAATTACCTGAAGAAGGCCAGAGGATGAGTTGGCTGAAACGTGGTGAAACAATAACTATGAAGATGTAAAAAATAACAGTTTGCAAAAAGAATAAATTGTGTTTTGCACAAAATGTTGAGAAATATAAATTTTCTTACAACTGTTGTCATTAATTAATATATAATCAAAATATTAAAAAAAAAAAAGAAAAGAAAATGATGCCATATACCAATCTGCCATAAATTCCTGGAATATTTCCTTTTTTCTTTTGCATCATCAAAGAATCAAGAAGTTTTCCTTTGCTTTGTGCTGCCTGTTGTGACATTTTTAATTCTTCTACTTTCAGACGAGCAGCTTTCATCTAAAGAAATTTAAAAATAATCTAATAAGATTTTGAACAAAAAAAAAAAAAAAAAAAAAAAAATACACAAAAACAAATTGGCATTTTTTTTATAAACAAGATTACAATTATGATTAAATTCTCCAATAATCAAAGAGCTGATTGAGTTATGGCGATCTGCTTAGAGAGATATTGACAAAGAAAAAATTCAATACATTCACTAACAAAGATACACTCCGTCCAACAATATATTTTTGCTAGCCTGGGAAAATCGTATGAAAAACAAAATATACACTTCATTACACCCCTAAAGGAGGAACCAATACTTGGATAGGATAGTATTATGCGTCGAATAAATACTACCCTCCCATTAGGAGACTATGATGCTTAGGAGGATGGTCTAATAACAAAAGATCAGATACTACCTCTTCCCTTCTAATTGATCATTGAAAGGGAATACATTGGTCTGAAATAACATATACTGAATTAAAGACAGTACAATTAATAGAAGTTTAATAGTTTCAACTTCAGACAAATACCAAAATCTCCACTAGTAATCATTGAAATTCCTATTTGTAAATGTAAGTGAAATAATTTTTTTATAAGTCTAACATAGATGTTTGATTTATTTTGTCTGTAGTTCTTAAGTTTATGTAAGATTATTAGCAGATATTTGACGTCTCATCTTTAACAAATACAGACAACATTTGGTAATTGTTACGAAAACAGTTAAAGGTATTTCACAACTAATCAATAAGTCATTATACTTACAAAACAAATTGTCAAAATAGTATTTTTAAACTTGACTAGCAAGCCTCCCAGCATTGCTCGGTTGTAAAATACGCGTAAATATATTTCAATCCATGCAGATTTCGTATTTATTATTATCTATTGATTATTATATTGTACCCAATATATATAGTAATGATTTAAAAAATTAATAACTTGGGTGATATCAGCTGGAATAAAAAACAAAACATTTAGCGCTCCAGCCTTAGTTGTTACAGTTTGAGCTATCGTCAAATGGATAAAAGATAGTTAAAAATGAACCAATTTTAACATATAAATGTATATTTGTGCATGCATACAAGAGCACTTTAAGTCATCTTATGTCTGCCAAATTCGAATTTTTTTTTCAATTTTGACATTTTAGCAACTATTTTTACCGGCTAAATTCCAAATAGAATTTTTTCCACAGGTCCAAATCCTCTATATATTAAATTTTAAGTCTCTAGACCAAAACTTAACAGACTAGTTTGAGAGACCATTCCTCATACAAAGACAGTCTTTTTTATATATTTGACCCACCTCATGCCGCTCTGCAATCTTGAGTCTCAGAGAAAATACACTTTGAAAAAAAAAAAAAAAAAAAAAAAAAATGGAAACAGACAGACAAAGCAAGCGTCCCATATATTAGATCACAACAAACCAAAGATTTTTAAGATATCTTCAAAACTAGTCAAACTAATTCATATTTTATGAATGATTTGTCACAATACGCAATTATTTTTGTATTTGGTTCGAAGGGATTCTGTTGTTCTGATTACAACTCTTGTTTGATCGAGAAAAATGTTTTTATTTTAATTTCTCAAAATAAAATATTGTTGCTTTTTGCAAACTAGAGTGGTGATTTTGTTTGGAAGGAAAATTTCTTTGTTAGTTCTGACTGAGACAATAAAATCAATACTATAACCAGTGTCGAAACCAAGTAAACTTAATTCAGGCAAAAAAACAAAAAAAAAAAAAACAACAAAAAAAACATGATAATGATGCAAATTCACACAAGTAAAAAATTGTGAATAAAAAATTTTTTTCCCTTAAACTGCATGTTATCAAAATTCATCAATATTTTTAAAGTTTATAACAATTGAAGTCGCCTCCAGAGTAATTAAATTATTAAAAAATGTAATAAGGCACATTTTTCCCCCCAATAATGCAGGGACGTGTGTAGCCAATGGCAAAATCCTGAAAACAGGATTAATTTCTCAACCTGAACTTTGTGTGTGTGCATGTGTGTGGAGAGCAAAGCAAAAGTCAACTTTTTTCTAAACATCTCTAATCAATTTCAACCAACTTAAAACTCGGAAAAAGACACAGTACAAATGTTGATAAAAAAGAAAATAGGAATTCATTTTACTTGACCAAACAAAAGTTATCTAACTCCTTCATCATTAACCATTTGAAGTCTTGGCTTTCACTTTTTTTCAGTTTCCAAAGAAAACTATTATAAGAAGGAAAAGAAATGCAATGGATTTTTCAAACATGGCCGTTAGCAATCGAAATACCGTAACCCCCCCCTTCCGCATTGGAAGAAATATTTGATGAATCAAGTCTACTACGTCCCCATAGAAAATTGTTTAAAATTTAACAAAAGCAACATTTTCAAAGAGACAAGAAAGCAAAGAAAAAAAGGAAGAGGAATAAAATCCAATCGAAACAGACTTCTTTAATGGGAAGGGGGATTAAGTGGAAATCCCACTTATTCAGAGTTACAAAAAAGGCAAAAAGCCACACTTTCTGAATTACATGCAGCAGAATCCTGCTAAAAAGCGAATGTCTTACAGCTCTGATGAAAGGATGCCATCAATTTGGAAAAAAAGAAATTAGATTTACCTCTTCGTTTGCTTTTTCTTCCACGACAGTAATTGATTCCAATTCTTTCTTTGCCTTTTCAAGATTGACTTTTGTTATCGGAATCTTCTTTTCCAAATCCACTATTTGACTAAAAAAGAAAAGAAAATAGATATAACAATTATTAGTAAAATATTTATCAACACATGATCATAATTTCAAGTATTGGACATCCATCACGCATCAAAAATTGATAAGAGAAAAAAACTTTTTTTTTTAAATGATCATTAATGAGATGTTATTAAATTAATGAGATGTCATTAAATTCCAAGCTTTCATTTAAAAGTACATTGTTGAACTTTGTTCTAGCAGCAGTAGCACCAGCATTACCTCCATTCTAATGTCCAACCGTACTTACCATAGTGGGTGGAGTTGGCAGCATGGCAGTGTCAGAACTACTTGTCAGAGTTGTGGTGAAAATCTAAGAAGAGTCAACACCAGGATCCATCATCCTCTGTTTTTTTCTGCCTCTGCATGTGGCAAGCAAAGGCATATTGGGTGCAGAATTGCAAATCAATGAAGCAATAGTGAAAACATTTTGTATTGTTTGAGTCCAAACTTTTCTAACTCCGCATTTAATCGGTAAGTCTTGCTGTTCTCAGTGTTACAGGTAAAATACTTAAAATTTTACAGGTTAATGAATAGTTATGAGTGAGGAGGTTTGGTATAAAGTGTGCATCTCTCTTCCATGACAGGATGATGTGACACAAGGGTTGGAAAGTAGGATTTGAAGAACCAGCGGCCTTCAGGAGATTACTCTGACCTGCTAAAACTTTAACAGGAATCTTTACCAGTTATTTTTCGTGACATGTCCAGTATAAATGGTCACTGCTAAACTGTTAATACCTCACACACAAAAGGCTGCTCCTGCTCATGACAATTTCAAATATTTCATTTTGATTAATAAAATATGGACTTCTTTTCTTCAGAGACTCCAATTTTTATTTGTTTTGTTAATGGTCTGTATATAAATTGCTTTATTTACAATATCATAGATTACAAAACACCATGAAATCAGTCATCCAATTCACTGACAACATTCACCTAAGCAGGCAAAATTGCTCACCAATCTTCTGTGTTTGTTTCACATATGTTGCGTCGGTATCAATTTATTCACTTCTTGTGATCCTGTTATATATATAAAAAATCCTGGATTCTTTATGTAATCAAATCCCTAAAGCAATTTGATCGAAAGGCTCCAATTCAAAACATTAATTAACTAGTTTTTAGAAATTATTATCTATTGCACCTTAAAATGTTTTTTTTTTTTTTTTTTTTTTTTTTTAAATTTAGAATCAAATTATTTGGTTTTATATATAAATGAAATAATTTTAAAATAAATAGCTATATACACATTCTTTTTCTATGTTACAACAACTTATAAATAACAAAAAAAAATTTTCAAGCTCACATCCTCTGTACCCAAAGTAAATAGGTGCTTGTTTAAATTGCACCCCCCCATCCATGAAAAAACAAAATACAGAAAATATCACGTATGTACCCAAGATAGAAATAAAGTATCGTATTCCAAAAATCATAAATTTGTTAAGTAGTTTTATTACTTTATTAAAAAAAGAAAATCTAATTTATGGCTAAACAAGGAGTGACTCTCGTAATGTCACTTTGAAAAGTCTAAATGAACAATGGAGATAACTCCAAATAATTCCAACTTGTGAGATTTTAGAAAGTCATTTTTAACATGGAAAGAGAGTGGTGAAAAAAATTAAATTGACTTAAAAATGATTTTCTTTATAAAAATCAATTTACATGATTTTTGAAATGCATTTTTTTCCCCTGTCATGGGTACATACATCATACACATTTTGAAAAATTATTTTTGTTTTTTCCAAAGCAGGGAGGGGGGGGTGTGAAGTGATTTCTAGACAAGCACTAGTAAATAAAATAAAAAAATGCTTACGTTTGTCTATCTTTTAACGTGTAAGTTGTTTTATTTATGTTTCTTTTCATCTCATTGAGTTTTGATTGTTCATTCTGTTGGTTACTCATGTAAATATCAAGTTCAGATTGGGCAACATTATACTGTAAAATGAGAAAGATAACATTACATGTATTTGTAGACATCAACAATATGAATACACAATATCAACAAATGGTATCATACATAAATATGTACATATAAATATTTAATTCAGTATTTATAGATTTTTGTATTTTATTGCTTACTAGAGAATAATCTTTCCAGCTGCATATCTTTTTGTCAACCTGGGAGGATGATGTGAACAAAGTATCCAATCTAAATTTCTGTCAAGTATTCCCTCTTCAGGTCTATGCCAATCTGCAATCTTCCTCATTGCCATTAGCTCAAAACAAAACTGACTGCTATATATATATATATATATATATATATATATATATTACCCCCCCCCACCTCTGGCCTTGATGAAGGGGAGACTAAAACTTGCTGCTATCTGCTATCAAATGATCTGAAATAATAGCAAGGGTAGACTTGATTCAAAATATTTCTCATATGTTATATCTCCCCTCTTTTGGAAATAGGTTACGATTATGAATACCTCCAGTATCAAATAAGCCTTATACACTGTGAAATTTACTTTATGTATTGAAAACCAAAGAGGAGATACAACATATGAGAAAGATTTGGAATCAAGTCTACCCTTGCTGTTATTTCAGATCATTTGAAACTATAGCAGTAAGTTTTAGTCTCCCCTCTGTCAAGGCCAGAGGTTTTTCGGGATACATACATACACACATATATATATATATATATATATATATATATATATATAATACACACACACACACTGGTAGCCAAATTAAATATTGAAATGCTCATATCTTTGGTTCTATGGGCCGAAACTACATGAAAAGTTGCAGGCTTTTTGGAGATTATAATGCTGTTTGGTAAAAAAAAGAACCTATATTTTCAAACCAATAAAATATGCCCAAATTTGCCTACATTTGTATATATAGTGTCCTGCAGGCCAGTTTCAGGTTTGCTGCTCCAGTTGTCACCCCTGCAGCTGTGCCAGGCCACTAATATATATATATATATATACATACACACACACACACACACTCATGACCAAAAGTCAAATATTTTGTCTCAGCTGACAGCAGTAACATGGTCGTTTTCAGACCAATATTAACAAATCTGTTGTATTATTTGGATTCTTCAGACTACTGTTCTCATTTTGAGTGTTCTTTTCATGTTTCAAGTTTGACAAGACACATGTGAAGGTCGGAGGTTACATTGACTAAAACATTGTAAAAATAACAATCAAGATGAGAACAGTCGTCCGAATAATACAAATAATTAGTCCTCATCTCAAAAATTCAGCAACGTAATAAATTTTTATTGAATCGTCCTCTTAATATTCTTCCGAGTTTTAGCCATCATTACCAATCATCAAGATGATGTCACACCAAAGTGGAATAAAGATCTGGCCAGGTAAGTTTGGAAAACAATTTCTGAAGGCTGTTCAACACATGCCATCATGCAAAAATGATGTTCAATTGATAATGATGAAAAAAAAAAAAAAAAAAAAAAAAAAAAAAAACCTTAAAAATCTATTAAATTACCTGAGATTTTGTATCATTAACAGTCTTTTGCATTGCTAATAGTTTTTCTTCTTGTTTGTCTTTCTCATCTTGAAGATCCTGAATAAGAAAAAGCAAAATATGAATTGGACAGAGTTCCCTCTACCATGCTAGAAAATTACCCACACCAAAGTTCATCATATACCTTTAAAAAGCCACAGTTCACCCATGCATCCAGTATTGTTGGCATGTCTGGGCTAGTGATTCTACTGCTAGTCCCTCACTCTTAGACAGGGTCCAAAAAAAAAAAAAAAAAAAAAGAAAAAAAAAGGGGCCTCAAATCTAATAGGTCCTATACTGTCAGCCAAGCTCCAACTTCTGTCCCATCGCTGCAGTGTTGCGTGCCTGTGCCTGTTTTACAAGTACTTTAATGGAGTATGCTCTGATGAATTAATAGTACTTGTGCCCCCTCGACGTTTATATCCCTGACTAACCGAAGAAGTAGCAAAATCTTACCCATTTACTTTTGACTGTCAGTTTAACAGAAAAAAACCCCAAGATATTTCAGTTTCACTTGTTGACTAGAAAGTTTGCACATAATTTTTTTTTTTTTTTTTTACAAAGCTGAATCTTTGTTCAGATTTTTTAAATAAATTTGACATTTGTACTATTAGAAGGTATTTTCATTATATTTTAAACAAAAACTTAACATAGATCCTTGCAAAGCATAAACAATTTATTTTGCTAACACAATTAGTCACCAAATTGGATAAGAAATTTTTAAAAATTGCTATCCGATTAGTCTAGAAGCAAAATTTCAGTGCATAACAAAAATGCTGGCTTCAGACAAGTTTAAACTCCTTACAGATTTAATATCATCTTATACTAAATGATAATATTGAATCTTCTTACAAATTAAAGATTTGTTAAAGATCAAGCTCGATTTTTCTTTTAATAAAAAAATCTATGAAAAAAAAAACAAAAACAAAGAAAACTCAGGTTTGTACCTCATAAAAACAGATGTAAACAAAATTTGATAGAGCTAAAATGTCTTCAGTCTTTTATTGACGAGCATCTCTTTTTCTTTAAGATGGAATTACACACCAAATTTGAAAAACGTGCAATTGTTCAAATCACTGTATTTGATCAGGAAAGAGCTGACTCAAAACAACCAGTAATAACTAGGGATATGACAAGAGAATATTCTTATAATTGTTTTCACTCTTGAGTATACATCCGACACAGGTAATCAATCAAGAACCACATCACTATCTAAAAACATAAGATATAAACTGATATATACTAAAGAGTCAAAATAATGAAAAGAATATGCTCTTGTTATAGTCTTAGTGATAACCATTGAGAGAGGCTTACTTTAGTTTCTGTTTTCAAACTTGCAATGACTTCCTGCAGTTTCTTCTCTTCTTCCTTTTTCTTCGCTTCAAGAGTTTCTTGTTTTTTCTGAGCCTCCTCGATCACTTTCTCTGCCTGTTCTGGGATAGATTTCAGCTCTTCAATCTTGAAAAATAAAAGGCCATTAGGTTAACATAAATTTCAGCAGACAACCCCAGATAATTTACCATTTTTTTCTACTTATTTTTAAAGAATACAAACTTCACAAAAATCAGAATCTAAAACCTATCCATTTAGTTTGCTTTTGATTTGATAAATGTTCCACAATACAATGCTTAAAACAGTGCTCATCATAACATCCACTATTGTTGCGTGAAAAGCATATATATATATATATATAAGTACATATGTTGGATAGTCTTCCTTTCTCTAACTTCATCATAATTGTGGGTTAAGTGATTTCAGATGATAGAACTCTCACATAAGTAGAAAAAGAAATTTTCATATAAAAATCATGTGCAAAGCTTACGGGAATTCATTGTGAATTCAAACTGAAAAGTATTACGTTTCAAGATTTTTGAGATAAGGATTGATAATTTATATTATTTGGACTACTGTTCTTATCTTGAATCTTATTCTCGTGTTTCATTTGATGTAATCTCCAATCTTCTGTCAGGAATTTTGAGCAGAACTATTTAATCCGCAGGGAAAGTTAAATGGCTTAAAAATGATCATTTTACATTAAGTTTATATACAAAATTGATCTCACATTAAATTCTAAAACTTTTATTTATTTTTTTTTTGCTACCAAGGTGTTAACATGTAATAACATAGAGGAAAAAAAAAAAAAAACAAAACAGGCAGAAACTTACTTTTGGGAAGTGTTTTAGCTGAAGGTGTTTATCTATAAATTTGCCATTATGGTACTTGTACAGTTTAATCAAGACATTAAAAAAATGAAAATATCGAAAAAAAAAAGTTTAAATTGTACGTATCTGTTATGGAATGAAGTTCTTCGAAAAAAAAATTTCACTTAATTTCATCAAGTAGTTTTTGTTTGACAGTGAAAAAACAATTTGCTATGATACCGAGCAAAAGGTTCAACTTTTAGTAAGAAAAGGTAGTATTAAAGATGGGGAGGGAGTGTCGGCGCTTTAAACTGAGTTATCTCCCCATGGCGTTTCTAAAATTAAAAAATTTTTTTTTTTTTTTTTAAATCCAAAACGTCTGCCTTCAACGTGCGGTCATAAAAACATTTTTCTGCTGTAGAAAAAAAAAAAAAAAACAAAAAAAAAAAAAAACAACTACTCAATCAAATTAAGTGAAATTTTTTTCCGGAGATCTTCAGTTCAAAACAGATACGTACAATTTAAATTTTTTTTCAATATTTTTTTTATTTTTTAATGTCTTGATTAAATTGTACAAGTACTGCCATTATTATTAGTGGTAATTTGAAAATCTTTTAAAGAAAACAGATAACATGGTGCAAAATTATTTTTCAAATGAAAAAAAAAAATTTTTTTTATCCAAATTTTCAACGCTTTCCTCAGATTGATGTAGACAATTATTCTTTTTGCATTATCAAGATCTTACAGTGTAGCCAAAATCATTGATTTCTTGCAATCTTGTTTAAGAAACTGTTTTTTAATGTCTGATTGTATTAGTGGTATCATTATTATCTGTATCTGTTTTTTTTTTAAACTGAAACAAATCAATAACCAACCAAATCTTTATAATTAGTATAAAACATGAACGTTCATTGTTAAACATAAGCATTATACAATATTAATAAAAGCAAAATATACATTACATAACAATATGTGCATTGTATAATACTTTTAAAAATTATACATAATATAATGTAGCTAAAAAACATGTATTGTACAATATTGCTAAAAAAAACATGTATTGTACAATATTGCTAAAAAAAACATGTATTGTACAATATTGCTAAAAAAAACATGTATTGTACAATATTGCTAAAAAAAAACATGTATTGTACAATATTGCTAAAAAATATGTATTGTACAATATTGCTAAAAAAAACATGTATCGTATAATATTGCTAAAAAAAAAACATGTATATTGCCAAAAACATGTATAATATTGCTAAAAAAAAAATATGTACAATATTGCTAAAAAAACATGTATTGCACAATAATGCTTAAAACATGCATTGTATGATGTTAAAATTGCAGATCACAACAACAATAATACTAACAAGTTAGTTATCGCTAGCCAGTCTTTGGTCGGTGTCTAAACTAATTAACTGATTATTATGAATTTTTTGTATGGATCAGAATCATTCCTAAACTAATTAAACGAAGATTATGAATTTTTGTATGTATATATATGTTCATATGCATATATCTATTTATTATGATACAAAAATTCTGTTAAAAAGGTTAAAAATTTGGTTTTAGTAGTGCTCTGGTGACTCCTTGAGGCTTTTTTTTTTTTTTTCGCTCATCACTCCAAAAATATTTTCTCAAGACAAGATAATCTCACAATCATTTTTTATTTTGAACATTTTTTCTCTTAAGGCCGCCAAGTAGTCTAGTATTTTAGAAGTGTGAGAAAAAAAAAATAAAATAAAATAAAAATAAAATAAAATAAAAATTGCGTTTGTGAAAAATAACTGATAAATTAATAAAACCTTTTTCTTACATGTATTTTTTCCTGATCAACAGTTTTCTGCAACTTGTTGACTTTGTTTTTTGTATATTTAATATCTTCTCTACATTTGACATCTTGACTTTCAAGCTCTCGAAATTTCTCCTTCAGTGCATCACTTTGTTTCATAAGTGCCTCATATTCTCTAAAGAGTTAAACAAAAACAGCATGAATATCGTTTGATAAAATTAAAAAATAGAAAGAAAGGATTATGTTATGTCTCCAGAAAATGTCGGGTAATAATGCCTGCTTGTAAGTCAAAAAATTGTTAAAATTTAGCCTACTTACAAATAAAGAACAAAAAATACAAAACTGGAACACTAACATGATAGATATTCAAGGTAATTTTAGAAGAACAAAAAAAAGCGGGAGAGATGCATGAAAATGAACGACATATATATGATTTAGGATGCTTTGATTTGAATACTAACTTGATGTCACCCCCCCCCCCCCGTTTGCGCTGATGAGATTGTTTAAATTTTGTTTATCTCCTATATATGCGCACACACATTACACATAGCACTAGCTTTGCCCTAGAGTTTTTATCCTCAGTTTTGCTTTGCATTTATTTTTTTTCAAAATTGACCAAACGATATCATAATATTTAGATTTAACTATCAAAATCACATTTCTTCAAAAACTAATAATTCAATAAGTCAAAGGTTTTCACATTTTTCATCACCCGCAGTGTATTTGATAAACATGCAAATTTAATAAAAGAATTTGATGATGGATTCCTCACACACAGTCACAAGCTAAAACAGACTATAAATAATTAAGGTGACTGAAATAGGATTTTCTATCAACTTGTAGAGTTTCAAGTATTTCTTTCAGAAAATAAGGAGTTTTTTAGGGTTTTGTTTGTTTTACAGCATAGCAAACATTTTTCGATTATAAGATGCAGAATTCAGTAATTTTGTAAAAAGTTTTTAGGCATCAAATTGTTTATATCTTTCGGCGTGTGTATTATTAGTATTTATTGATGGTGTTTGGTTTGTTTATTTTCTAGAAAAAAATTATATTCGTCTTTGAACATGATTGATTTTTGCAAAGAGAAAGGAAAAAAATAACATCAATGCTTGCTGAATTTTTGTTCAGGAAGCCAGTATCTTCAGACAGCCTTATCTGGTAGCACCAGATGTCTCAACAGATATTACTGCTCCAGACCAAAGTAAACCTGGATGAAATGATAACTCCATATACCCTACATCCCCTAAATGGGGACCCTCACCACTAAATATCTTTTAAAGACTATAGAAGATGTTAAGAACATAATAATTATTGAGAATATACTCTAAGCAAGATTTAGGATAACACACATTAATTCTGTTAACAATCTACACAAGAAATTCAACTAAAAACAATAAAAGAAGGTTTGAATCTTACTTGAACATTTTGTTATAGTCTTTTGTTTTTGCTGTTTTCTCATCAACAATTTCTTTCAATTTCTTGCTCTCTTCATTCACTTTATCCTGAAGTTGTTTCAAATCAGCAGACGTCTCGGCTTCATTCTTTACACAAACAGCTCTGTAGTAAGAAACAAATGAAAGATGCCATTACACCACAGTCAAAGAACAAATCAATATTTTTCAGAAGAGATGTAATTATCGGCTAATACCTAACTTATGACCTACAACCAAATTGTAGTATCTATTCTGTACTTTAGTGTACTTACTTGTGATGGCATTCACTCAGGATGGGTTAAGCCGGCTCTAAATGAATTTACTGCATCACAAGTCAAGGCAGTCTATGCAGGTCTGTCCACTGATGACTCCTCAGCATACTATGCCAGAGGAGAAATTCTACTAGACTAATGGGTCTTCATTTTTAACCCAATCCAGAGTACCCCATTTTTAAGAAACTTGATTTACCCCACATTAAAAGACTGACCTTGTGTCTTAATTTACTCTAGGAAAAACAAACAAATATAATTTACTCTAGGAAAAACAAACAAATATAATTTACTCTTGAGGAAAAACAAATATAATTTACTCTTGAGGAAAAACAAATATAATTTACTCTTGAGGAAAAACAAATATAATTTACTCTTGAGGAAAAACAAACAAATATAATTTACTCTTGAGGAAAAACAAACAAATATAATTTACTCTTGAGGAAAAACAAACAAATATAATTTACTCTTGAGGAAAAACAAACAAATATAATTTACTCTTGAGGAAAAACAAACAAATATAATTTACTCTTGAGGAAAAACAAACAAATATAATTTACTCTTGAGGAAAAACAAACAAATATAATTTACTCTTGAGGAAAAACAAACAAATATAATTTACTCTTGAGGAAAAACAAACAAATATAATTTACTCTTGAGGAAAAACAAACAAATATAATTTACTCTTGAGGAAAAACAAACAAATATAATTTACTCTTGAGGAAAAACAAACAAATATAATTTACTCTTGAGGAAAAACAAACAAATATAATTTACTCTTGAGGAAAAACAAACAAATATAATTTACTCTTGAGGAAAAACAAACAAATATAATTTACTCTTGAGGAAAAACAAACAAATATAATTTACTCTTGAGGAAAAACAAACAAATATAATTTACTCTTGAGGAAAAACAAACAAATATAATTTACTCTTGAGGAAAAACAAACAAATATAATTTACTCTTGAGGAAAAACAAACAAATATAATTTACTCTTGAGGAAAAACAAACAAATATAATTTACTCTTGAGGAAAAACAAACAAATATAATTTACTCTTGAGGAAAAACAAACAAATATAATTTACTCTTGAGGAAAAACAAACAAATATAATTTACTCTTGAGGAAAAACAAACAAATATAATTTACTCTTGAGGAAAAACAAACAAATATAATTTACTCTTGAGGAAAAACAAACAAATATAATTTACTCTTGAGGAAAAACAAACAAATATAATTTACTCTTGAGGAAAAACAAACAAATATAATTTACTCTTGAGGAAAAACAAACAAATATAATTTACTCTTGAGGAAAAACAAACAAATATAATTTACTCTTGAGGAAAAACAAACAAATATAATTTACTCTTGAGGAAAAACAAACAAATATAATTTACTCTTGAGGAAAAACAAACAAATATAATTTACTCTTGAGGAAAAACAAATATAATTTACTCTTGAGGAAAAACAAATATAATTTACTCTTGAGGAAAAACAAATATAATTTACTCTTGAGGAAAAACAAATATAATTTACTCTTGAGGAAAAACAAATATAATTTACTCTTGAGGAAAAACAAACAAATATAATTTACTCTTGAGGAAAAACAAACAAATATAATTTACTCTTGAGGAAAAACAAACAAATATAATTTACTCTTGAGGAAAAACAAACAAATATAATTTACTCTTGAGGAAAAACAAACAAATATAATTTACTCTTGAGGAAAAACAAACAAATATAATTTACTCTTAAGGAAAAGCAAACAAATAGGCATTTTAATCGTCAAAGTAAAACTATTTTTTAAATAAGAAAAATATGAATTAAAAAATTAAAACATTTTTGGTATTATTGTAGATCAACACCCTTAGCTAAATTACCCAACCCCTCTAGTGAGGTTACGATCAGGATTCGGTTCTGGGGTTCGGGAAGGAGTGAGTCACTCGCTCGACAACAGCACGTTTCTGCCCTCTTCTTTTCCAATCGACCACACCTGGCCTCTCGCCACCAATGTCACACCGCACAATCTAACGCCAGCAACACGAAATACTTTTCAAGAGATATTCATGACTCTTTTCTTTTCCTTGCAGGGAATTTTCCCCGGCTTTTATATCCTCTTAAAAAAAAAAAAAAAAAAAAAAAAAAAAAGGAAGAGACAACGAAAAAAAACAAAACTTCTATCATGCACTGCCTTCCCAAGATGCCCTTCGAGTAAATGAGCTAGCCATCCTTTCCTTCTTTCCCAAAGAGCGATGCAGATCCGCCTGGTATGTCATATATTACTTATTTCTCTTGTTTTTGTTTCTAACCATAACCTAGCCTTAAACGTTACTTTATTTTCTCCTTTTGCACATACCCCACAAACACCCTTAGCTAAATTACTCAACCCCGCTAAGAAAAGTGAGATTCCACTTTTTTTTTTTTATTCAGTGAAATATTCTTTAAAAAATAAAAACATTAACAGAAAGTTGAAATAATTTTTTTTCATTTTAGAATTTAAACCGAGAGATTAGGTTCTCAAATTTAATGTAAAATGATTCCCCCAATTTTGTGCCATTCTAGCATTAATGGAGAATTAATTTTGGGAGAACGCATGTGGGGTTTTACAACCTTGCCATGCAGAGTTTATTTTTTATTTTTTTAATAAACTGTAATGAAAAGTTATATAGTAAACTTCTCACTCATTCTAATTTCTAAAATAATTTTCAAGGTGTTCAAACAACATAGTTGGCTAAAAATGAAATAGAATCTTGTTGATTTTTTTTTAGGTGGGTGGAAAGCTGATGAACCTACAAATTTACCCATTTTCTTTTATGAATAAACTAAAAGTGGACCTGGCATTATACACCACATAAATGAGTATAATGTTGGACATTCCGTAGCAGTAATAAATTTCAAAATGAAATACTTTGAAAATGACTCAAAAGCAACTATTAGTTAAGTGAACATAATTTAGTTTCCCTTTAAACTGTTATTTCTTTCAAGAGAACTAAATATCTTATATATATATATATATATATATATATATATATATATATATATATAATATATACATATACACATATATATATATGTGTATATGTATATTATATATATATATATTATGAAATACAAGTTCTTTTAGTTTTAGCACTTTATCCATTACACCCTAGGTTCTTGCAGAAAATTCTGATAGAAATTTTAGGAGGTTTAAAGCTGTTCTTGTTTTGGATGTGTAGTCTTACTACTTATTACTACTACATATGTTTCCCCTGTAGTCTTGCCAGGCTACTAATATATATATATATATATATATTGTATTAAACTCTATATTAGGTCAACCAAGAAATTATCCAAATAATTCTTTAGATATAATAGAAAGTGACTAATATATCACTAAAAGAAAAATTATGAATATCTATGACTTCAACAAATTTTAAAATAAACTTATTTAGACAAATAAATAAATAAAAATCCTCTTTGAATTATTATTCAAATATTTTATATATTTCTTCCAATATGAGTTCCTGAAAATGTTGCATACTATTTAGAGCCTTATACAATGGTTGGCACTAAAAAAAACTATTTACTTGTTTTAGAAATGAATAAAAATTCTAAGTACTGAGATTGGGAAGTATTGGGAAGGAGTCAGATTCTAAAAATGCTAGGAGTGATTTTCACCGAAAACAACAGACTATTTGAAAGAATTTAAAATAAGCAGTCAGAATTTTTAGAATCACAGGAATTAAAACATAAACCTTCTGAGTCCACAATCCTGATTTGAACAAATGAGAATTCTATTTGTTACAATGGTCATCAAATTTTAGGAGTTCAAGATTTAATAAACTAACTTTAACCCAAATGAAAGAATACTTACAAGTATGCTTGAAATAATCTGTTCCGCACATATGTGATATTGTTTTCGATGTTCAGAAACTCTTCAGCTTCATTTTTTGCACCTTCTAAATCATCCTTTTCTTTCTCGACTGCTTTCACACGATTCAGCTGAATAAAAAAAAGAATCATAGGATTTCTGAATAAGTTTGTTTCATAAATAATAAAAAAAAAAAAAAGAAGGCAAATCACAGGTAAAAAGGTGAAAAACACAATACTCAGCTTCCCTCTGGTGTAGCTATTTCATACTAAAATCAGATTGATAGGTTTTGAACATGTTTGACTGGACATTGCATACACTATTGTCTAACTAAAAAAACTGATGGCATAGCAAAAAATTATGTTTCAATTCTTTGATTTTATGAGTATTTACTGAATGCTAAATGAGAAATTTGTTTAGAATTTTTAGCTATATGAAGATATTAAGATTATTATATGATACTACACTACTCGTAACCCGTTGGGTCAGTATGTTATACTAGCTATGATGTATTAATGTATGAGCGTGACACTTGTGACAAAGAAAATAGTTTTTTTTTTACATAACAGAAACATTTCTATGAAAGTATATTAAAATGAAAAAAAGAATATAGATAGATTTCTACAAGTCGTTCTGTTTATAATTGTTTATTTTTGAAATAAAAAAAAACAAACTTACAGCCATTGAATTATAAGTGGTTTGCCATACTTATAGGTAAATGTGCACTGAACAGATACCATAATACTTAAAGTTAAATTCAAAATTTCATATATCTTTTAATTTAAATGCGAAAAAAAAAAAAGAAAACAATTGGGACGCTGAAAACGTACACAGTAAAACAATACATTTTATTGTCACGTTGATTATTTATTTCTAATGCAATTTAAAATAACATTTTCGGGGTTATTTAATTATGTTGGTAGTGTAGAAGAAAATGTATGAATGTTTTTTAAGAAAGGTGTATTAAAAATGGAGAATAAATTAAAAAAAAAAGGAAGCAGTGGGTAAATCGCCGTTGTAAAATGCTTTTATGGTTGTCGACGGGTTAAAGTAGATTTATTTGTAAGAAAATTGCGTTAAAATAACTTTAACGTAATACGGAAATGAACGATGTAAAAAAAAGAAAAAGAAAAAAGTATCAACAATTGTTTATTTGGGTAATTTAAATGCAAAAAAATTGGGACGCTGAAAATGTACAGTAAAACAATACATTTTATTGTTGCGTTGATTATTTAGTATAATATATATCGTATATATGAAATAGGTCGATGATTATACGTATTATTTGTAATCACGTCTTGCGTTTGCTTCCCATATCTTGAAGTTTTTTATTCAATAAATTTAAGATATTCGCTTTTCTAAGGACGTCCTTTGTTCGAACGAAACCACTCCAGCGATTTGTTTCTTTGTTTACGCTGCCATGAATTTATGTTTATGTACACATGCGCAACTGGAAGTCGTAAAACCGGATGTTGCGTCACAACACCCATTACAAGGTCATTTGAGTTTTATAATTATATAGATTAACATTATCAAAAAGCTTGGTTGTTTCAGAAAAATATCAGTTCAAAAATTTAGGAAAATTCTATGTGGAACATATGTTGTGATGCTACTTTGTGTTTGTGTCACTTTTTTTAAAAAAATTTTCTTATCTTAATGAAATGAAACTAACAAAGAAATAAAACAATGGATGGACTATAACTTACCTTTTCCCCACGTAGTCCATTTAGAGTCTCCACGCGTTTGCCCATAATATCAATTGGTTCCTTAAATCGACTGCTACCAATGATGTCCTCCAGAAATTCCAGCATCCCTTCATCATGTTCTGTTTGGGCCTTTGGCTTCATCATTGCAATTTGCTCAACTTCACCCTGAATTAAAAATTTAATTACTCTAAAACAAATATAATTTTTCTTTAAATCTGTAAATATATAGGGGGCAGCAGAAATATCTCCCACATTTTAAACTTTCAACTATATGTTGTCGATGAATTTATGCAAGTGCCAATGATGTTTTCCACAATGCTAATAACTTGCTACTTTTAAAGGTAGCCTCATCAAGCAATATGGTTTAGACTGGTGCACATCATGTTTTTACTGTAGAAATGTTTTGGAAGAATAGTGAATCTGTAGCTGCAACACGGAGAGCTTTCTGAGTTCATTACAAGTTAGGATGGCATGATGCTATTTCAGACAGAAAATCAATTCAGCTATGGGTTGCAAATTTCAGAGCTACAGGTTCGGTATTTAAAAGAAAACCACCTGGAAGGCCTTGAAGCACTCGAACGCCAGAAAGTATTCGAACTCAGACTGTTACTCAGTCTCCTACAAACATGCTTTGGCGTTGAGATTGTCTGATCAAAAAGTCAGAATTCTACATGCTGATATGCAGTTCCATCCATACAAATTAATGATTGTTCAGAAACTGTGCAAGCGCGACTGGGAAGATCGCATGTCAAAATGTGGGAGATATTTCTGCCGCACTCTGGGCATTATTTTAAGAAATACGTTAATGTGCATCCATATTATAAATACGATGAGATGTTTTTTTTCCTCATAAAGTAGACATGAGATTATTGTTTAAGAAGAGACTCAAGGAGGCAAAATAAATACCTGAAGAATTAAGAATCTGTTATGGTCAAGATCAATACCGCTGGACCTGAGGAGGACTGCCACTTCCTTATACGTATAGCGTTTTCCATCAACAGTATAATAGGAGCTATTGTCTCTAAATGCTGTGCGACCCACCACAAATTTAGAATTTGGGACCACTTCATAATCTTCATCTCCAGGCTGAAAATTTAGAAAGAATTTAAAATAACAAAAAGCTAAATACATATAAAACTGATGATTTATTTTATCATCATAACACTGGAATATAAATTAACATTATTAACATGCATTGCAGAGTATAAGATCCAACTCCAAGAATTCCAAAATATATGATTCTTGCTCTTTACTTTAAAGTTTTTCCAATATTCAGCTGTTGATTTTTTAAACAGTTCATAATAAATTGAGGTTTGGTGTTATTTATTTATAATTTTATTTTTCTATTTGCTATATATATATATGTGCAATATTCTTGTTGATATTAGCAGTAATTAAAATGATTTAATAAAATAAATGGATCTGTTACTAAAAAATTTATTGAATAAAACACTGTTTGCTAGAATTCTTACAGACAGACAAACAAGAGAGTGGCTAGCTAACTGACTATCTCTCCCATATTATTTTAAAATGTAATGATTGTTTTTGAAACAAAGGTTTTATTTATAATAAAATGTCTGATGAATTACCGCCTTGGTCTTCAGGACAAGATCAAAGTGTAGTATCTGTTCTTCAGATGCTGCACTTCTATTTCTTGTTCTCTTTCGGTGGAGGAGAAATCCTTCACGACTGAGACAATTTTTATTTTTGTACCTTTTCTCCACGTTAAAAAACGACCCTGGTGTCTAACTCTGCCCCGTGGGGAGGCATAGTAAATAGGTATAATAAAATGTCTGATTTCTCTGTGATGCTTAAAACAGATACATGTTGATCTTAAACAAAAGGCTAAGAAATTAGGAAAACTAATGTTATTTTACATCTAAGATTTTAAAATGAAAAAAAGAAAAGAGAAAAAGGAAACCCTTAGTTGATCTATTAGTTTTTTTGTTTTTTTTTACAACACACGAATCACCACTCATTAAGGCCCGGAGACCACCCGAGGATAAAGGTTAATGGGTACACATTTGTCAATGTTATTATAACATAGTAAACATAAGTAGTGGGAATTTTGTAACTTAGATTACTCAGGGAGACGGTTCATCAAGAACTTGTTTACATTGGACTTGAAATAATCAGATTGTAGTCAGCTGGAAAGCAGGCAAACGGAAGAGAGTTCCATAGGCGTGCAGTTCTAAAAACGAAGCTTTGTTCATGGAACCTACATTTAGGTTTAGGCACAGATAAAGAATGTGGAAAATTATTGATAATGGTTTTGGCTAAATGAGTGTTTTTCATGAAAGTTTGGCAAAGGGGGACCATAGATTGAAGCTCAGATGAGCACTTGCCATAAAAATAATGATAAAGCAGAGACAGGCTCGCAACATCTCTTCTGTGGGAAAGAGGCTTCAGGGAAGAGAAAAGGGCATCCCTCACTAAGCTACAAAGTCTACTTTGAACTCTGTCACGGCAGGATAAGATGCTTTTAGCAGCTCCTGCCCAGATGTGGCAACAGTACTCCATTGATGGCCGTACCTGACTTTTATATAGGTAGAGAATTGAATTAGGAGAGAGATATCTACTGGAGCTGTAGAAGGATTCCACCATTTTTCCAGCGACCTTGGCAATATACGTATTCCATTTCAGATCAGGAGTAAAGGTCAAGCCCAGAAGCTTGTCAAAACATGAAGCCACCCCAAGATGAGAGCCATTTATTTCAACTGATGCCAGATGGACATCAGAGCGTTGATGATGTAAAGATAGAAGCTTGGTTTTAGATGCATTAAAAGTAATCAGCCACCTCTTTCCTCATTGGACCACGTGCTCAAGATCAGAGAAGAGAGAATTAGAGAGAACTTGGTCATTTATGGTCTTTGATGTGCTTCCATAGATGGTAGTGTCATCAGCATAAATGTCTACGAATGATGTAAGGATGTAAAATTGATTCTGTTGTTATAAGATGATTCTTCTTTTTTTCTTTTTTTTAAGTAATATACTATATGTTCTTACATTTCTGAATTTTTGAGACGCGGATTCGTTATTCATATTATTTGGATTTATCTGCTTATTATTCTCATCTTGAGTGTCATTTTTCACATTTCGGCCAATGTAACCTCCAACCTTCTTCAGGTGTTCTGTTGAACTCACAAGGACCCGTGACGCGGTGGTTAAAGTACTTGGAAAAATCAATTGTAAAAGTGATATTCTTCTGAAGGTTGAAGGTTCAATTCTCAGTGTGGGCAATCGAAAAATACAATTGCGAATTACTTAGGACCTTTATCAAATCATGGCTGACAGAACGTGAAGTAAATAAAGGGTTCTGTCTTAATTTTCGAGTTCGGCAAGATATACTTGAAGAAGATTGAAGGTTATATTGACCGAATCATTGTGAAAATGACAATCAAGATGGGAACAGTAGTCGAACGACCCCAAATAATACAAAGTATCTTCTCAAGAAATGATCTTCTCAAGAACTACCTTTTTTCTTTTGTGTGTTCATGAAGGGGGAGAGTAGTGTAATATTTTTCTGTTGTCAGGATACCATCCTTTTAAGCATTACCTCCTCCTTTGGTGAGTAGTGTAGTATACATTTGTGATATCATACTCAGTTATTATTTTCTCCTTTGACAGTCAGTGCATGTAGTTTGTTCATTATATCCTCCCAGCTAAGCAAAAATATGTTAAGGAAGGGAGAATATATTTGCTAACATATGATATGGTTTTAATAATTTTTATTTACGTAAATAATTATCAAAAATATAAATAAAAATGTTCAATCAAAATCCATGCATCTGTATACAAGGGAGGAAAACTCTACCACTTAGGTAAGTGAATTTAAATGCAACAGTGGTGTTCCCACACAGCTACTATAAAACAATAAGAAAATCAAGAGCTGAGGTTAGAGCAAATCAAAGCTAGGCCTTTTAAACTTAAAAAGTTAAAGTTTATTGTTTGGGCTATTGACTCCTCAACTGTTTGTATAGCAAAGTAAAAAAAAAAAAAAAAAAGTTAAACTCACCCCAGTATCAATAATTTTCTGAAAGTGAACACTAACTGTGCAGCTCTGAACATTTGGATATTGTTCGCTGGTGTGAATCAGCACACTGATCTTTTTCGATCGGATCTTGTTGGCGCGATAACCAAAAACAAACAACATTGAATCAATAACATTTGATTTTCCGCTGCCATTTGGACCAACAATTGATGTAAAACTCTGAAATAAAAATAAGGATTAGAATAACACAAAAACATTTTTTTTCTGTCCGTTCATCATATGATTTCCAAACCTTTGCATGTCTAAAAATACATGAGATGCAAATTAAATATTTGGTTAGACATAATGTTCAACATTATTTTTCTGTAGAAAAAATTTTCTCAGGTTTCATACAGATTTTCAATGCCCATTTTCAAGGCTTTTCAAAGTTTTTCAAGACCTTCTCCTGACAAAATTCAAGTTTTCCAATCTACAGAGATTAAAAAAAGTGGTAAAATAAATTGAATATATAACATATAAATATTATTATATTAAATAAATGTCACCAGAGCCAATGAAAGTTACTTTGCAATCTACCTGCATCATTTTTAAATGCTTTTTATTTCATCTGAAATATTAACTCTCTTTGCGACTTTAAAATTTCCAACCAATGGAGCTAT